>NC_065509.1:13095503-13170512 GCF_006386435.1 Epinephelus moara
ATGCATACCGCCACCTATTGCACCGGAATTGTAACGACAAGCTACATTCACAGACAGTGAGTCCCATTATAATGTGTTTATGAGCGAGGTCGAACAGGTAGCGCCAAAAGCATAAAAATCTATATGTGGCGGAGATAATTTATTCGTGGCGCACCGCCACAGATAAATGAATGTATGGGAAACACTGATATTTGGGCGAGAGGCTGGTGCTGTGGAGGAGAAGCCGAGGACATGTTTGGCAGGTGGCCTGTCACTCAAAGCAACCTGACCTTAATTATGTGTAACTTTAAGACTGAATAAAATGAAAGTGGGTGAGTTATATAACGGTATTAGCTTGAGAGACCAAAATCGTGTTCTGTACCAGGCTGTAAACATGTTTATTCAAGTTGGGCATTTTAACATGGGAGTCTACGAGGACTAACTGGCTTCTGGAGCCAGCCTCAAGTGGCCATTCAAAGAACTGCAGTTTTAAGCGCTTCCATGTTGGCTTCATTTTTCAGCCCTGGAGGTTACCGCTTGGCTAACTTTCTCTACCTTTCCCATGTTACGATGAGTCGAACAAAGCTTTGTGTGACCATCTGTCGTTTGGCCCTATGAAAGGAAATGTGCTGGATTCTGCTGACAGCAATATCTCCAGCTGTACTGACACAACCACTGTGAGCAGGGCCCTTTGACCTTCTGGCACAAGTGACGGATGATAGACACAGGTGTGAACAGCGATGTGTCTCGACCATCACTGAAACACATGTTAAAACCAGGTATAAACATGCTCAGTGTGTCAGGTGGAAACCTTGTATCTTCAAGTGGTAGTTTGGATGTAATTAAGGAAAACAGTAGAGCTGTGCCGAATGTCTTTTTTTCTTCAGTTTTTTTTTTTATATTCAAAGTTTCTTTTTGGAGGTTTTCGAAATATTATGTCATATTTTATGATCACAAAAAAAAGAATCCTCAACAAAATCCACAATGTCTATAAAGTGATTCATTAAATTGAATGAGTTAGTCTTTTCTTATCAAGTTTCTGTAATGAATAAATGTAATTTATGCTGCTAAACTGCTCTGATAATACAGATGCGTGCCTCCCTTTGTGTGCGGCAAGCTGGAGAGCAAACTGATTCTGACCACAGTGAAAATGTTTTTGAAAAGCCAAATGCCAACAAATGCAGACTGAAGCACAATAATGAATTAGATAAAACCATGTTGTGAATTTTGGAAATAATTCCATCTTTCCTTTCTCAATAAATTTTGACTTTTGGTCTTCACAACACTAATTATTGGAAAACTGTGATTCACACAAGTTGAAAACAGTCCTGCACAGTCTATCTGCTACTGTGCAGAAATACTGGGTTCAAACAGAATGAATGGACATACAAAAAGAAAAAAAATAATAAAGCAGCATTCAAATGTTAGAATTCCAATGCTTCAATTCAAGTTTAGACTTACTGAAGAGGCTTTATAAAGACAGCTGTGGTCAAAATGCCTTATCATGTGTCTGCAGTAAAAACCTGCAAATCACTTATAAGGTTTTTAAATGAGCAGACATGTGCACAGGCTGACACACTCACAAACCTCCCAGCACGCTTCGCATTCAGTTATGATTTTATGAGCCTGTTGACAACAAAAGCAGCATCTGTTCATTGACTGTAAACAATATGTTGTTTTTCCAGACACATTTCACTCAGCTCCCACAGAGCGACCTGTCCCAGGTAACCTGAGAGCAGCTCCACCTGACGAGCTGCTCTTGCGGGACCGGCGTGTGTCTGAGTCCGGGTGCCTTGCGCTTACGGGACGGCGGCGGTGGTGGCGAGGCAGGGAGGGGGTGGACTGATTCCAGGAACAAAGCAGACAGGATGCTGGTAAGGCCCAGATAGCATCACCAGCAGACCATGAGGGCCAATGGACAGCGGGGCAGAAATGAGACATGTATTAGGTTACTCCATCTGTTAGAGAGCTCCCCGTCTCACACACAAGCACACGCATGCACACAGACATACACAATGCAATCACACAGAGCACAGCAGTAGCCAGGTGGTGACAGTGTGGGCGAACATTTGGCAAATCATAGTGGGAGGGCAAGGTGTGAGTCAGGTGTAAGGATTACAGCCACACACACACACACACACACACACACACACACACACACACACAGGCAGAGTTTTCCTTTCATTCATTTATCTGCCTCGCAATGAGCTTCTGGAAAATGTTTCTCCACAGCTGGACAAATAAGAAACAATGAAAACTAATTGACTGGTCTTATTAGCCGCAGTCTGCTCCCCATAAACAAATGAATTGAAGATTTTTTTTAATAACCACATTTTGAAAATACTACTTTTGTTTATTTTTAATTAATGGTTTTGTAATTAAAAAATAAAGCACAATGGACAATTTCAGTTTATCACAACTTGGGTATTTGTTTAGTAGTTTTGGCCATTATTTGCATCAGTTTTCTTCACCATCAGTGTAATTAAAAAGATTGGGGAACATGACAGCATTGCTGCAAACAACTGAGTCACAAATCAGGCAAGTTGCAAACAGGCCAACAATTTAGATTATTATTAAAATCACTTTATTTGGAGGTAAAAGGGAGAGTACATGCAATAATGTTTCTAATAATCCCTAATTGCACAGGACAACAGTGTGTGCACAATTTTGATAAGGACTGTATTTTGCCTGATATTTCTCTTCCACATTAGATTGGTTAAACTGGGGTTTGTTTAAAACCTTAATTATCTTCTGTTTGCTCGTGTTTCTTGCCCCATTGGACGTCTTTAAGCGATGTTGTAATCTCTATAAGCAGATTCTGCGTATGTATGCAGAATCTGAAGTCGACGGGACAAGATTTTGGTATCAAAAGTGTTCTGGTTTCTATAACGTTTGAACCGCAGGTCTGTGTGGAGTGGCGGAATGCACTGGCTGAAATGCAATCTCAGAACCCATCTCCTATCATCTGACAACGAGTTAGCTTTATATTGGCTTTTTCTAAATTTATCCGAATCACATGTAGATATCTGGTTATGGAGATAAGCTGAAATGACTGGTGAACAGAAGAGGAAGTCTTAGAATTCCCAAAGTACTGGCTGTTGCCCCCACAAGCTTAATAGTCGTCAGACCAACAGCTGATGGGTTCTGAACATTCCTAAGAAAAATGGGAGGGAGGGAGGGACGGACGGACGGTCCTTGTCAAATACTGACTGGCATCAGTAATGCTATGCTATCACTGGCTAGTTCACCGGCTGTTCAGCCAACAGCTGACAAGTAACTTCCAGTCATATTCATGCAGGTGTACAGTGAGGCCATTATAACCTGACACTTCTCATTATGACTCCACTGATATTTACACGCTAACACTGTGTGCTGCTGCAGCTCGCTCCACCACCCCAGTCTCCTTCTCTCATGTCTGTGTTTATTAAGAGGGGGATTCGTTCTCTCAGCTAACTACTCGTTGCTGCTCTGGTTCTTTGAGAGCACTGCTACAAAGGTGAATGCTTTATGTTGTTCTCAAAGCCTAACGACCACCAAAGTTACTTTGGTTGCTCCACCATCCGCCATTTCCACTACCAAGGATAGCACCTGCAGAGAACTTACACTGATACTCTTTGGTAACTGGGGTTAGCGCTATCCTCTGCCTGTTTTAGTTGGGCAATGGTAGATGCACCTCCTTTGCGCTGTTTATGAAGCCTTCATTTTCCCAGGAGGTTGTACCTGGTGGCAGTCTGAATAGCACACTGAAAGCGAAGCTTAAAGAGAACCAATTTAAATGTAGATGGTGTCATTATTCTATAACCATTACACTGTGCAATCAACATTTACATCATAATGATAAGTTAAAGCAAAAAAAAAAAAAAAAATTAATAAAGGGTGTAGTTATGTGTTACTTTAATTACAACGGGTTTTAGAGAAGAATCTTTTGGGAAAACTAAAGTTAAATGCATCACCATATTGTAAAATAAGACCAAGAACAGTGAGTCACATCGAAAATGACTGCTGTTTTCTTATATCTGAATAAAAGACAGGAAGCCCTGCGCATGTACACAGACCAATACTGCTGGCCCCTCCTGATAAAGAATATGCCAGACTGTTTCCTCTGCCTCAATATTTCGGTCTTTCACCATTGACTCCATTGATCTCTGGTGCTGCGGTCCTTGCCGAGGTCAAAGTTGAGTTGTGCTCTATCTCAGACCAGCACACAGGCGCTGTCAGAGGACACGGTGTACAGCAGAGTAGAGGACACAGCGAGGTGGGAAGGACACGAGGGCAAAAGTGAACTGGAAAAACACAGCAGTGAGCTGGAGGGGAGGAGGGGGTTAGTGAATTGTGCCAGATCGTGTGGAGAGAAACATTCAGCGAGGCAGGCTTTGAAGCTGCATTCAAAGGCAGCTGGAGTCAAGCAGTGCCAGAGCTGCGAGACACATCGCACACCTCTCGCCAAAAACTCAGCCACGGGTGAGAGAGACCTGACACCACAATCAAACACTCGCCTCACAGACAAAATACACATACAGTAGATACGTCTCTGGGCTCTGAGGAATCTCAACCACTCAGAAGTGAAAGGCTATTCCAATAATGGATTCATTTCCAGCACACAGGCCGAGAAGGAGACAGCACACACACACACACACACACACACACACACACACACACAGCTCTCGTTGCTCTCCAGGGTTGTGATTTGAGGACTTGGGTAAAAAGCCGGCAGCCCATCCAGAGTGGAGACAGTTTGAGCGGAGATGAGAGAGGTCACGACAAACACAGCTTGAGTACTCCACTCCAAATCAAGCATCCAGGCTCTATTAATCCAATATGCATCTCTAAGTAGATCCTGTGGTTTAAGATGAATACACTCCCACTCATTCACCCTCAGTCTATCTTTCATGCTCGAAACGCATCACACCCATGCAACGGCTTAATTCTGCACAGCTCGCTTTCAAACAGAGACAAATGTTACAGAAGAAATATTTGCATTGCCATTTCATAAAGTGCTTAAACAGTAAGGAAAGATGTGATTCTTTTCTTTTTGAAGTCGGGGCTTTTAAGACATAAAAGAGCAATGGACTGAACTGAAGTGAACTTATAACGCAAAGCAGCGAGGGGATACAGAGTGTTTTTGAAGTTCTTGAAACAGATGGGTGCACAGTGTGAGATAGAGGGAGAAACAAGGAGTGTGTGAGAAAGAGATGGAGTGAAACAGTGAGGGTGCGGGAGGGATGACTGGACGGCCACTAGCTTAATTGTGAATGTGGAGTTGCTACAAGACAAAAAACTTTCAGAGGACTAAAAAGAACGATGTTGAAACTATCATGTCAGATTTTGTCCCGTATCCGACCTGCAGCTAAAGGCTCCCATGCTACAGAATGTTGTTGTCGTCAATGTGACCTCAGAATATTAGAGGTTATTATTAAAACACAAGTGACATTACATTCATTAAGTCACCCCCAACTGATGTCCGGGAGTGAGTGTGTGCATGACTGAGAACAAATCCCACCTTCCTTCTTAATTAATACAAGCGGACTTTAATAAAAGATTAGAAAGGCCGGTGCCATGCTGTTTTAATAATTAATTATTATATTGGCTCTTTTCCTTCATAACAATACGCAGTATTTGAGCTGTACTGGTATACTGCTACATACTTGTACTGCAAGAGTGTGTGTGTCAGTGTGTGATTGTGTTTGTAATTGACTGCCTGAACCCCTGAGGTTTGAAGGACATCAATGACAGTTTCATTACAGACTGCAGAGTGCAGCGTAAGGGCTTCAGTGTTTACTGTGTCTTTTCCTTGTGACAATGTGGGTTCAAATGTGGCTCAATCAGTGGTGTCCCCAAGTGGGGGCCACTGATAGAAGCCCCACTGATACACTTACAGGCCCTTTGAGTACCCACTCCCCCACAACGATAATAATCGGAGGCTGCCATTACTGTCTTTAACGGTGCATTCACATCAGGATAGTCCGGGGAACTCGATTCAATTGGGCGGGGAATACCGAAAAATTTCACACCATTTGATTTGGTTCACTTTCACACTGCACTTTTTAAAGCGGACCAAACCGCCTGGAATCACGCAGTTACAACAGCTGCTCGTTTGGGGGCGGTATTGCCCGAAACAACCACTAACCAGGAAGAAAAAAAGCATGACGAAGAAGAAAACCCGGTTCACTGATTGGCCAGGACCGAAAAAGGAAATCCATCCCCTTCAGCCAGCTTGGTCACCACAAAGACAATGGAGCAACACTAAATTTAACCATCTATCAATAAGCGCCTGCACCTCCTCACTACTCCACATCTGCCCACGAGGCATTTTCCAACTTTTTCTTTTTTACCTCTGCTTCTCCCGGTTCGCGCTGTTGGCTTTGTTTTTTTCTACCCAAAATGCACTGCGCTCTACGTCACTTCCTCTCTTTGGTTCACCTTCTCTCTTTGGTTCGCTGGATAGTCTGTTTACATTTCCCACTGTAAGCTAACTGCACCACAGTTAACTTGCAAGTGAACCGAGACCCCCAGTTTTCAAGCGGACCAGGGTTCGCTCGTTTGGTCCTCACCAGAGTTCAAATGAGCATTCACACCACTCCAAATGAACCGAACTATCCGTGGAAGTTGACCAGGGTTTGTTTTAAGCGTACCAAATAGCGCCAGTGTGAATGCGTTTTAAGAGGCTGTGGTGTGCTAATTTTTTAAGATAGCATAAAGCTAGTAATACAGCCTAAGGCATCCATTGGTACCAATCATGTTGGCATAACTTGTCAGAGAGGGAGCTAAATAACGCTCCGAATTTAGGCTAAACTTTGGCGAGGGAACAACTGGCAATGCCATTTTCAAAGAATGCTTACCTCAAGATATCTCAATGAAAATGGATTCGGTGGGTACACAGGAGTCTCCCCCAAACTTGAGTAGGCTTGTTCGCAATAAATGTTTGTTCCTTACAATCAATAGACTCCTTCATATTAAAGCTGTATATTTTTACTTTTTAATGAAAAGGACAACCAGCCTATCTTTACATGTACAGAGACATATCACATTAAAACAGGATTGTTTTGGAACTAAAATGTTAACTGTACCAACATTAGTCTATACACATCAGATAATTAGTAACATTTACTGTATATACACAGTATATGATTCCTCAACTCTACATAATGACATAGGTTTCATTGGGCCTATACACAGCAACAGTATAATCGAGTTGCTGAAATTCAGTTACAGCTTTTGGTTTTGGTGTGCCAACCCAAGCTTTTCAGTGGCCCCATCTGGCAACCACTATGAAAAATATCTCGAAAACACAGAATAAACTAGTGTGTGAAGGACCAGAGTTTAGTAACTAGAAAAAGGGCTTCCAAATTAACAAACTATTTCATTCTCAGCAAGGACATCTCAACTTCAGTCTTAGCTTTATAAAAGGAAGGTTGGCCTCAGGGAGAAATAACATGCCAACACACTTTGATGTGGAACTTTAAAATGTGGAGCTTTTTACCGGCAGCAGTTGAAAAGACGTGGTGGAGGAAGAAAAGCTCTAGCTGAGCTTTTTGTGGCTGGCAGAAAGTAACCTTAACAGGCCGTAAAATACAAAAAGGGAAGAAAATGTTGGACCCTGCCGTTCAGCAACAGGCGGCTCACAGGTTATCAGTATAGCTGTCACCAAGGAGGGAGGTATCAGGACTGATATGGGCGGTCAGGAGGGTGTGAGGTCAGGCAGGCAGGTAGGAAAAAGATCAACGGGAAATAGCCACAGGATACTGAAAAGAGGGAGCAGGAATCGATTTATGCTGATTTAACAACACTGTTTGACAGATTGACTGAGAAACACTCAGTAAAACTGGGAAAGTTATCAGAGTAAAGACACCGAGCAGAAAGCTTTGGAGTTGGTGAAAGGAAAGGAGGCAGCTGTCTCAGAAACAAAAGAAATGTTGGGAAACGGCAACATTTCGAAGAGCGAGTGCAAAGCGAGAAGACAGCTCGCGAAGCCAGACTTCAGAAGATGACAGAGAATGAATCAGTGTTCTGCTGTTTTAAGTGTAAACTGGAAGAATCCCTGATCGCACTGACGACCACAAAGGGTGCCAGGAAGAAACAAAGAGGAAGAATGAGCTAAGACAGCATTTTGCGGGGCTCATTTAAAATTCATAAAAGCATTCTTCCCTTATTCCTCTTCATGGGGAGTCATAAAGTGAACATACAATCTGGATAGAGTTAACAATATTCATCATCTTAGCAACACATTTTTTGGCAGTATACCTGCATATGAGACATATAAGCCTCTCATGTTGTAGCTGACAGCAGATCAGCCTGTCACTGCCTTCTTTCATAATCATATACAGTCTCATATTCTTTGTACTTTTGCTTTGTACCTGCTGTAATCTTGTATCTGTTAACCCTTTGTGTCAAGACATTTTCTACATTTTGAAACGGCGATGCAACACTAGAGTTTAGTGTGAAATGTAGAAAGAGGCTACTGTGACAGTTTTCTAAGAAATGACACATTGAGAGAACATTGCAGGGTATTAGATGTGCTATCACATGAAAAGCCAAAACTGCAAGTGAATGTGATAAACAACTAAATTCAACACAACTTGAGTGAGTGGTGTTTCTCAGGGGTCCTGCTGTTCTCACAGCATCAGAGGAACAAAGGGCACCAGCACTCACACAGATAAATATCAGGTATAGGCAAAGTTCAGAGGTGATAATGTGCTAATTACTCTTCAAGAAGCTTCAAATCAGGCACAAAAGGTTGAGATACTGTTCCACTTTCCCTGCTGGAAATTTGTCAGTGACCAAACAGAAAATTAAAATGGAGCTGGTTATCTGAAGAGGACCAAAATCTGAGCACAACATGCAACAAGTGTTCTTCAGCCCTGTTCAACAACCCACACAGGTAAATCAGAGGAGTCAAGTTTAGCTGCTGCAGCAAACTGTAAAAGCACAAGAGCTGGGTAGATGGAAACCACCTGCCAACAGATTTGCTATAACCGACTTTGGCTTTTTTATTTTACTAGTGCAAGGTGCCAGGTGTGGATGAGATTCACCCTGAGATGCTAAAGGCTTTTCACATTGTTCGGATGTCTTGACTGACATACCTTTTCAGTGTTGCATGGAGGTCAAGTGCATTGCCTGTAGAGTGGCAGACTGAGGTGGTGGTTCCCATTCTCAAAAAGGGGGACTGGAGGGTGTGCTCCAACTATTGGGATATCACACTACTCAGCCTCCCTGGGAAAGTTTATTCCAGGGTGCTGGAAATGAGGCTCCGACCAATTGTTGAACCTCAGATTTAGGAGGAGCAATGTGGATTCCATCCTGGTCATGGAACAGTAGACCAGCGCTTTACCCTTGTAGGGTTGCTGGAGGGGTTGTGGGAGTTTGCCCATCCACTCTACATGTGTTTTGTGGAGTGGAGAAAGCTTATGACTGCGTCCCTCAGGTAGTCTTGTGAGGGGCACTGCAGGATATGGGATACCTGGGTCGCTGCTACGAGCCATCTGGTCCCTGAAAGTGGTCACCAAAGTAAGAGCTGTGTCCGCATACTCGACGTAAAGTCAAACCCGTTCTCCGTGGGTGTTGGCCTCCACCAGGGTTGTCCCTTGTCTCCGATTCTGTTTGTGATATCCATAGATGCAGCCAGGGAGAAGATTCTGTTGGCTTCATCACAGCGTGACCTCCAGCATGCACTGGGGCAGTTTGCAGCCGAGTGTGAAGCGGTCGGGATGAGAGAGACTGCACAAAGCAAAGGAGCTCAAGTTTCTCAGCGTCTTGCTTACAAGTGAGGGTAGAATGGAGCGTGAGATGAATTAGCACTGCACCTGACTGTCATGGTGAAGAGGGAGCTGAGCTAGAGGGCAAAGCTTTTGATTTTACCTGTCCATCTCTATCACAACCCTCACCTATGGTCATAAACTCTGGGTAGTGACTGAAAGAATGAGATCGCGGAATATGAGCAGCTGAAATTAGCTTCTGCCGTAGGGTGGCTGGGCTCAGCCTTAGAGATAGGGTGAGGAATTCAGACATCCAGAGGGAACTCACAGTAGAGCCGCTGCTCCTTCATGTCGAAAGGGGCCAGTTGAGGTTCAGGCATCTAATCAGGATGCTTTCTGGACAGCCCACGTTAGAGGTGTTCTGGGCACATCCCACTGATAGAAGGCCCCGGCGTAGACCCAGAAGACACTGTAGGGATTATATATCTCATCTGGCCTGGGAATGCCTTGGAATCCCCGAGAAAGAGCATCGCTAGAGAGGGATGTCTGGAGTACTTACATTCAGCCTGCTGCGCCCATGATTTGGCCCTGGATAAGTGGATGAAAATGGGTGGATGGAGGGACTGCTCGTTTGAAACGTGCCTGTTCAGCTGCTTGCAGATTTCTTGAGAGCCCCTCGTCCAAACAACTTGACACTTGACACTGCGCTTCCTTGTGTCCTGAGCAGACACTACCATGACATAGTGTCTAGGGCTGTCCCGAATGCCATTTTTTAAACATTCGGACCTTTGGCAGAATTTCTAACGAATATTCGTTCACGGCGGGCGGGTGTGTGTGGGGGGGGTGCTGTGGCCGTGCTGCGGCTGCGCTGCCTGCTCTGTTTTACGCCAGGCTCGGCTCCTTTCAAAGACTCCTTGCGAAGCACGGACCTAATTGTATTGCGGCGTTTTGCACAGCGGCGACCAGATCTTTGCTCTCAAACCACAAAAAAATGTGATGGCACAACAGTCTCCTTCAGTACATTATTCTATGCTTTCTTTTGATTTTCACATTGGCTAGTCATCCTGTTTAATTTGTCTTCTGATTAAATCGGAACCGCTGAAACAAGTTGTAGGAAGCCTCTGCAAGTAATTGGTTGCTGTCAGACACTGCAATAAAATGGTTAATCAGCAGTGCCGTGCACTGTAGAGCCGATGCACTGCTGGTTCTGCCGACCTGAATAGAATATAATGTCTATAGCCTTACTGTTGTGTACAGCCTTTATAGACTGAGCTGAGTAGTGATGCGCGGGTCAATCCGTAACCTGCGGGACCTGCAAATGGACCTGCGGGTCAGGCAGCAGTGATCGTCTGTTAAATCGGTCTGTAAATGATATTTTGACATTATTGGCTATTACTGTCATGGCATCCGAAGGTACTGATGTGTTGAGCAGGTGACAGTCCGCGGCTGTTTTCAAAACACACTTGTGTCACGCACTCCTAAAGAAACTTGTTGAAACTTTAAACAATAATTTATTGTACAAAACGGGGGAAACAAACGCTGACAAAAACGGTTCCATAATTCATATTAAATTCAAAAGATAACGAAAAAACAGCTACAAGTGAGAGGGAATAGTGATAAAGTGGTAAAACTTGGCATTGATCCACAGCCTCAGACGGATGCGCTCAAGCCTGCCGTGCACAAGCTCCGTTGGTAGGCGATACTATATTTTCACATTTTTAACAATGCAATTTAAAAGTTTTGATTTTTATTGATAACCTACATTTACCAACAACAAAAAGACTACATTTAGCACCAAAAAAATATGTTAAAAAAAAAAAAAAAAAAAAAAAAGTAAATAAAAAAACGAATATCGAATACCAAATTTTCATAACGAATACCTACCCATAGAAACGAATATTCGAATATCCGAATATTTGGGTACAGCCCTAATAGTGTCCCCCTGCAATTTCAGAGTATACGCGTCATTTGGGTGCAAAAGCTCACGCGAACATTTTACGGCTTCAGTCAAGTCAAAGCCGGGCTATTTCTGGGGACAAAAGTGTTCATTCTGAAAGCTCCATTGCTGATGTTTGAGTTTGCTACATTGTTACATCTCCAGTCTGTCTTTCTTCATCAGTTCTTGACTGTACTGTAGTGAGCGATGGAGAGTGAGTTGTATCCAGCATGCCGTCCGGTGATGTATCTGGGTCTCCCCTTCATATAGTACACAGTGGGCCTCATGCAGCAACATTTTCTTAAAATTCTCATATTTTCTCTTAATTTTTTATGTTAGGAGAAAAATAAGAGAAGTCAGCTCTTCTCACTTCATCATGAGTCAACTATTAGCATAGGTAACACCCACTAAAAACTATTTAGGGGCAGGTGTTGTGCCGTGTGCAAAGACTCTGGCACATACCCAAGAAGAGGTGCCACCAAAAAAGGCTGTAGTGAAAATGACATGTGTTAAATAAACTTACAGTAAATGTAATTTTTCAGAATTTCAGTTCTGGTGTTGCAGGAAAATTAAAAGCCCAGCAACGGCAAACATTTGCTGTGTCAGCAGCAGTAATGGAGGAAGTCTTCTTTACTAAAGTAAAAGCACTAATACCATACTGTAAAAATACTTTGCCACTAGTAAAAGCCTGGCATTGAAAACATTACTTTAGTAAAACTATGTAAGTACAATCACGAAAATGTATTCAAGTATCAAAAGTACTCACGCAGGGAAATTTAAATCCATTTAATAAAAGAAAAATAATTAAACTGATTAAAAGGAACAGCAGTAAGCCCTCATATTTGAGAAGCTGGAACCATGAAATGCTTTTGAATGAAAAATGACTATCAAAATAGCTGCCAATTTTTTTTATGATTAATCAACTAATCATTTCAGCTGCACTTGCACATCTTTATATAGTTTGTGTACAGTAAAGTAAAAAGTACAATAATTCCATGTGAAGTGCAGGTAAGAGTGCTCCCAACCTATCTACGAGATGGAGAAAAAATAAGAAAACATAAGTGATCCAAGAAATTAAGGAGATACTAATGAAATAAGAACATATTGTAGATATGAACAAAAATAAGTGAAAATCTGTTCATATATTGTTTCTTGCACAAGGTCCAGTGTGTACTTCTGGCAGTAGTAAATTTCTCAAGAGCTCACACTCAACACTGCACTTCCTTGGGTTCACAACAATACAACACCAACCACCAAGTCGATTTGTTGAGAAAATCAAATAAGATACACACATTCAACCTTCCAGATAGACAGGCAGAGACTCCCTCCATTTTAGTTAGATGTTAGAGAATATTAGTGCCTGACCTTACAAGAGCCTCGCTGTCTTGTTTATTGTGTATATCTGTGAGTTTCTTATACAACAGGGAGAAGATGTTAAGAATTTCTACAAGCGCAACCTTCGACATACTGATTTAACAGATTTTCAGTCAAGTCTAAGACACCACACACTATAGACACTGTATATGTTTTTCTCTTGAAGCAACTATACTGGCATGTGAAATGACGCTGCGGTCTAAAACTAGCTCATTGAAAATTCAGATATGTAGGTGGCTAGATACTGAACCCCACTGGGATGCAGCTGTGTGTCTGCTGCATTTGCAAGTCTGCAACTGTTTGCTAAACCGAGCATTTCAGGGCGAGAGTGTTGTTGTTTTCGCAGTCTCTCTGTTCCCTCATGCTCAAAGATCACTTCACGCAGCTTTAATGGAGCTATGCAAAGGGAATGTCACCTCAAAGACGCATGGCTCAATTTCAACTTCAGCTCCCAGCAGGTGTGCATCTTTCAATTGCAAATCAGTCATCAGTGTTGTAGGAAGAAGGCGAAGGCTCATGCTTGTCTCACTGACATGCTCTAACTGCAGTTATACTGTTTATGTAGCCTCGACAGAATCATAAAGACAAACAACTGTTTTAGAGCTTTACAAACTTGATATGAGACTGTGGTCCCAAACATGGGATTAATTCATCTGAGTCATCTGACGCTAACATCAACATCACTGACCAGCAGCTGGATCAGGAGTCCCAGACACCAAAGTGGATACTATTTGTCGTTATCACCACAAAATTGGCTCCATTTGCTGATGGCATGTTGTTGGGGTATTTATTTTCCATGACTGTTTTACTACACCGCAGTAAAATATTGATATGGCACCATCCCCAGTAAATGAGTTTAACAACGCCCCTGGAGTCTCCTCTTACAAACACACCAGATGTCCTGAGATTTGGGGGATTATGTCAGTATATGAAACAAAAGAGAGGAACAATTAATCTCCCAACCAGAGAGAAAGAGAAGGACTTCTGATCTCAAACAGAAAGAAATCCCTTCCTGCCCACAAAGCCCTTTTTATCTGCAAGCAAATATTTTCTTAAGCGCAGTGGCACAGTGGTTGACAAATTATAATGAGCCAGTAAATTAAAATTGATGAAGGAAGTCAAAGCATCTTTGGATTTTTAAAACACACAAGCATGATTGGCACCAAATTCAATCAGCGAAACAACAGAGCAGAGATCCCCATGCTGTATTTTGACATCTGAAAAATGCATTTGGCTTAGTACCACTGTGCAGCACAAACATCCTTTAGAGCAACAAACATCAAAATCTGGTTAAAGCCTTTTAACAGGACATTCAAATGTGTTTCACTGCTGTAATTTACCGCAACATTGCATCTCCTGAAAATTGTCATTACGGTGCGTGGCATAATCTCCCTTTTAAATTCAGCAAGGTGATGAAGGAGTTTGTGTGGAAAGACATCAGGGGAAAAATGTACAACTACGGGCAGCAGAGAGGATGAGGATTAGAAAGCAAAAGTAAACCTCACACAACAAAGCCAGCAGTAGTGAGACGTAAACTGGAACTGCAGCCTGAAACATAGTGGTGTATTTAACTCATGGAGCTCCATTTGTCATAAGAAGATAAAAATAAATTTGCATTTAGTATAGAAATTTAAGGAAATGCTGCTACTAATAAAAATATAAATACATTTTTTTTCTTTGATGGAATAGTTAGTCATTTTGGTAAACAGTTATTGTGCATTTACTATTCTCGTGAAAACTAGCAAGCCATGCTAATAGTCACAATTCAAGCTTGTTTGTTAGCCGTTTTCTGTGCCGTTTACTCCCCATTGGCATTTTGTCCTGGGATAGTACACTGTTTAATTCAATTAAGATTTATTGAAGAGGGAAAGAAAGCTTTCAGAGCCTGCTAGCTGGCTAACCGTCAATTAGCATGCTTGTTGGTTTGGCTGCTAACGAGAAAATAAAGACGTAATTGTGTCATTTACTGTCTCACAATGTCACACCCTGCCTCTGTTCCCCTCTTCAGCCTCATTCCCACTCCTTCAGAACCATTTCATTGCCATTTTTCATCTGTCCAACACATATCCTCAGCCTTTGACTCCTCTCCCATCACCTGGCTGCGACACCTATCCACACACCTCTTTACACTCCCCTTATCTGCCCTTCCAAGCCCATTTCCTCACCTGCTTCACTCAATCACCTACACTCCCTCCGATTAGATCTAGCTCTACACATACTGGCCCAGATTGTTCCTTGTTAGTTTGTCATCATTGCAATGCCGTTTCCTGTTACCTGTCTGTCGGACCTATATCACCAATCTCTAGGTCATCCACCAGACCTGCTCTGCCCGTCGGCCCTGCCTCTAAATGTTTATGACCGATGTGATGTTGACAGAACGAAAGAGGTATAACTAAACCTTGAGGGCACCTGGACATTATGGATGCACTTGTAATTCATCCTCACAACAGACAACGGTTGCCAGCTTGGTTTAGTTTAATGTCTCAATAATTACATTTGCAAGGCGAATGTGAAGTACTTTCTACCTGGAGACTAACATTAACAGAGCGGAGCAACAATCAGCACATAATTAAATGAGACCAACTGACCAGCACACACTTCAGCATTAAATAAATTAAAAAAACTCTGTGGTGAAGAAAATTACTCTCTGCTCAGCTGATATTACGGTAAATTTCGGTTAATTTTTACACAGTAAGAATTACCGTTTATGTTTAAATTAATTGCATTATCGCGGTGGATTATCAGGATATGTAATAACAGCCTCATTCAAGTCTCGCGATGCAGGCGCTGCGTGAATGCGTACCATGTGTAAACACAAAGAATGAAAACATGGCGGAAGGTGGTGATAGCGGCACTTCGGACATCTCCCCCCCCAAATAAACGCACAGAGTCTGAGGTCTGGGCGTACTTTGGGTTTCTGAAGAATGCCGAGGGACAGCTGGTGGAGGACAACTATCCTGTGTGCAGAACATGCAGAAAGAAAGTTGCTGCGAAGGGTAGCGACACTACAAATCTGCTGGCTCATCTCCGTGACCATCATCCACAGCTTTACAGCCAATGCAAGTTATGCTATGCAAACGTCAGTTATTGTGTGAGGGACTTCAGTTTTACTGAGATTGTCATAATGTGTAACTCTCGATGTATACGGGACATTTGAGCCGTATCTGTCCTAGCGACTAGGTTTTCCGTTTTCGTTTAAGACACTTAGGAGCTAATACTAGCTGAGCAGCTAATAGCCGTATTAGCAGCTATGTTGCTAAGTGTCTCAAAACGAAACGGAGCTGTAAACACTGAGTGGAGCCGACAGAATATAAACCGACGTAACGTAACGCTAATTGAGATCAACTATGATTGAATCACTGTGATTATGGTTACTGTATGGCGAGCTAGAATCGATATAGACGGCCAGTTATGCTTTCTCGACATAAGCTCAAGGAAACAACATAAAACGCTGCCGTGTTAACCTTTGACCGAGAGCCTTAATGGGGGCTCTCGGTTTTATAAGATTAATTAAATTCACTGCTCATAGTCTTGACCTAACACAAACACACGAGAACATGCACTCCTTTTCTCATACAGGCACTGACTCCTCTCACTCACATGCACACTTCTAATGTGTGAATTATTCTGTGTAATGATGACCATTGCCCTTAGGGTTTTTTGGTTTCTCCTGCACATTTGTGATATCTGTTCTATATATTATATGTTTTTTTGTTCTACTCTTGCATTGTTTTGTTTAATATATATTTTTCCTCTCGTGCTATATAAATTGTTTACATATTTTGCTGACTGTTAAGATGCACCAGACAAATAAGCTTTGTTCCTGTAATTTGTTTACATATTTTGTCATTTAAAATAAATTTTTCTGTTGCTGTGCCAATCCCTTGCCCCTTTAATGTGAAAGTTTCATTTTAATATAAGATTTTGGCTGTTAACATTTTGGTATGATAAGGAAGTTACAAGATTTAGTGAAGTTATTTCAATATATCTATTTTTTGGACATTTTACAGCGCTTGAAAAAATATCGCGATATTATCGTTTACTGTGATAATTTGGTCACTATAATCGAGATATCAAATTTTCCATATCGTTACATCCCTACTCAGTCTGTTTCACCTCAAATATGTCTTCACCCGGCCTGCTCAGCGTCTTGGCTTTCACCGGAGCTAATGTGAAACGGAGAGGCTGCTCTCCACTGCTGGAGACGTTAACAACACAGCGGAGCACTCCACCTCTCCGCCATTTTGTTATTCTCATACAGGCAGGAGACTGTACAGTGCACATTAATCAATTCATTAATTAATGCTGTTAACTTTTTAAAAGACAAAGGCTGCAGACCATTTATTATTCAACAGTACGTGAATTGCATAATACTTCTAGTGAAATATTACAGTATGCAAATACTGGACAGTGGCACTCCCTGGTTTAAAAGCTCGGGCATGGAAGCATTTTAGCCATGAGGTTGAAGAGAAAAGGGACCTGGGCAAGAGCCACAATGTGCTTAATCAAATTCATCTGTTTATTTAATTGTCGATCACTACACATACAGTATGTTATGTTTTATTAAGTAGTCACACAAATAAACAGAAATCAATTTTTTTTGCATCTATAATCGTTTGGCAATCAAATCGTTGCCCTCTGAACTGTAATCGAATCAAATCGTGAGGCGCCTGGAAATTCCTACCCCTATCATCCCCCTGAGGTTTCCTGCTGCACCTCAGTCCAGCCCCAGGCCAGGGGCGGCTTTGACTCAGAGGCAGAGCGGTAGATCGGAGGGTTTGGCTGTTCGATGCCAGGCTTCTCCAGTCCGCATGTCAAAGTATCCTTGGGCAAGATACTGAACATAAGGTCTTCAGCTCTGTTCTTCAGTATCCAGACCACCCATCCCCTTCATTCAAACAACACGTTTGACCTGTCAAATATACCTCTACTGAGCCTTTGTGCTCACTAGTTAACATGTAGCAACTCATTTATTCTTCTACACATATCCAGAGATGGAAAAACCACAATGTGTGGTTTTACGGGGACTTGCATGCAGCCAGGTGCTGTCTTGTCATCACCATGACTTAACACACAGACATAACAATGGTATCAATGTTGTCATCTAACTCTTAGTAAGAAAGTAGGTGTAGTTCCCAAAACATTGAACTGTAGCTTAAAAAAGCAGGTAAAACAATAGTAAAGAAGAAATATCACAATTTCAGTCATTTTACTGCTCAAATAATAAATTAAATAAAAATAAATTTGAGCTATGTTTGCCACACCAGAACGTTTGCCTTCAGGAGCCTGAGAGAGTCTTGATGAGGGGTTACATCATCAACGCTGCTCTGCTACTGTTGCTGCTGTGTTGACATGAAGCATTATGTAAATAAGCATCCACTGCTTCCTTCCATAACTGTGTGACTTTGCACCAAGCAGCACTTGATTTGTCCTTGTTCGTTTGTCTTTGTAATACCGGTCGTGCAATAGGAGAATCCTGCCATAATGATCTTCTCCATCTTCTCAAAACAAACTTCCTGGCCTGCCAGTGCGTCACCTCTACCTCTTCTTCTTCCCCTGTCGGATCACTACCACACAGTTGAATCTCTTGTTTGCTCATACAGTTGAGTTTCTGAGCAGAGTTTCCTTCACTGGGTTTATCGGTAAACAAGCACCTAATTAAATGATGCTGCAAAGTGTATGGCACTTCTCAACCTGCGCTACTATAAATAGGTGAGAGTTAAGAAAGGGTATTGTACATGATGGAGGGGGGGAAAAACCCTCTCGGTGCCTCTTTGTTGTTTGTGTGAGAGTGCAGATGAAAGACAAACGCCTACGCTGCCTGAATGACTGAGACACACCTCACCCCCTCTCCTCGCCTCCTTCTCCTCTCCCCCATCCTCCTTCTCTTCTTCACTGCCTTCTTTCTCGCATCTCTCTCATCCCACAAGCTGAACAGGACACTCTTGTATGCCCCCACCCTTACACGCACACACACTTGTTAAGGTTGAAGCCAGTTTTGTACGGTGTATGCCTCAGTCACCAGAACACAAACGAGACACACAGGGGCACAAACAGGGCTCATAAACAGCCCGACAAGTCGTTGGTTTGACCAAAGGCCAACACACACACACACACACACACACACACACACACACACACACACACACACACACACACACACATGCACGCTGCACAGTTTGTCTTTCTCTCCTCTATCTGTCTTTACTTTCCTTTTTGTCTCCATTAATTAGGGCTGATCTCACCTTCAGTGCTGCCCTCCCCCTTCCTCCCACTTTCCTCCCTCCTACCCCAGCCTTCATCCATCTACTGTGAAAAAGACATCTCCAGCAGAATAAAAAATGAATATGCCGACTGTTTTTTTTTTTTTTTTTTGCAGGGAAACAATGGTGAAATTCCCAGCGCTGCGCTATGTTAGGCTATTTATCTCCGGGTAAAGATACGTCTCATCCCCTACTTTCCCTCTCCCCTTCCTAATCCTACGCTCCCACAGCCCAGGTGCTCCTCTTTAGCCACCTCCCTCCCTCCTCATCCTCCTTCTCCACTTCCTCCCCCTCCTCTGAGAATCACCTCAGCAATCCATACATTACAAATCTGGACCTCTGGAACCAGTGAAACGGCAACACTTTTAATTTTTAATCAGGGCCTCGGTCAGAGGGGACCTGGCTTTTTCCGCTCCCCTTCTCCTGCCACCTTTCTCTCACCTTCACTTTCAGCCTCTCCCTTTCCCTGTCTCTCTTTTTTACTCTACCTCGCCTACGCACCCCATCCCCTCGTGTCTCCCTTCCCAAAGTCACAGTGATGAATGGGTGAGCGCTGCCATCTCCGTGCCCACCAGCGAGAAGCAGAGGCTGGCTAACGCGGCTCAGACGCTCTCGGGGATCACAGGCAGGGAGGAGAGTAATTAATCCAGTAGGATGGGAGGCAGGGTTGCAGGACATACTGTGAGCTTCAGGACACTGTGTGTATGTGTGTGTTTACGAGCGTGCGTGTGTGTGTGTGTGTGTGTGTGTATTGGAGTACATTATTGGAAAGAGAGGATAGAAACTCCAGACTTTTTTTTTTTTTATCTGCGTAGAACTGGGGGTGATGTGTTTCAGAGCACAAGGTTAGGCCAGTGTGTGCACCTGAGTGTTTTGTGTGTGTGTGTGTGTGCGTGTGTGTGTATGTGAGTGGGTAGATGAGCTCCTTAAATAAACACCACTTGGGTACAGACAGGAGCAGCCAGAGGCAACACATACAAGACTGTCCTTGAACTCCAGGGTCAAACACACTAAAACAGCCACACACACACACAACATCCACAATAAATTCCGACATCAGCGAGGATGGAGAACGAGGCTTGGGAGAGCCTTTATAAAAAGTGTAAAGGGGATGTGAGCCATTATTTCAGCTCCTTTGTTTGAGTAAACTCATTGTTGGTGCCGTTACTCAGAACAATCAGTAAACTCTAATTGTCTGCGGACGGCAGTGGGGAGGACTCAGCTTCCAAATTAAATTACATTCACCTTGATAAGAGAGTCTCCCAGACAGCTACGAGGTAAATGAAAGATGTGTAGGGGCTGGATGTATAAACAGGTGTGTTCTCCATCAAAGCTTTATGTTAATTGGGCCAATCCATTACCCACTTTGACGTGCTTAATGTTTCGGGGGATGACCGATTAGTGCAGCGTGGAGCGCCGTACACAAGCGCCTGACTGGTTTCTTCTGGTCGTCTAACCAGGGGCTACAGCTCCATGCATCATTAGTTCTGACCTAGCCAGCATACCAATCACATGTCCCTATAGCCTAATAGGATAACTGAGGGGAAATGGAGGAAATGGCTTCGACGCTGTAGAGCTGCTCTGAGTGTGGTCTCTCGGGTTTTTGTGTGCATGTATTAATGGACGAGGCCGGAGCAATTATGGCACAAATGAAGCCGGAAAGGAAATATGTCAACCTTCCAGGATTGAATGGAACATAGCTGAGAAATATTGGATTTTGCAGCAAACACGAAAAACACGTGAAGGATGTGTGAGGGCGCGTAGACGGGGAGGGGTCACTGACAGCGCAGGCCTTGCGCAGAGTGGAAACTATGTTTGGATGCTTTTATCTGTTTATGGTACACAGCAACAAGCAGATCAGAGGGTGAAAGGTGCTACACTTGTTTAAAGTTAAGAAATTAAAAAGCAAGACGAGGAGTCTACAACCGTGCTGGCAGCTCTGCGAGGCTGCGCGTATACACAGTGGTGCTCTCAGTTAAATGGGGCATTCTGCCAAATTGGTGCCATTTGCATGCTGTAACTTATGTTAAACTATTCAAAAGGTGTAATAGTCAATCTCAAGCCTTTTTATCTATTTTTTCAACAGGTTTCTCAATGGAAGATGGTTTATAAAAGTAACAGGACTGAAAGCAACAGGACTGAGTTTTTAGCCTAACCACATGACATCAACACTAAAAGTATGAGAACACCTTGCACCTTCAAGTGGTTTACCAAAACTATTTTATCTCTTTGTTTAATCTTTTATCTTTGAAAAGAAAAACATATTAACATTTTAAGGGATAATTTCGGTAACAGAACTGTGATTCACATTCTCAAGCCCCTTTTACACTGACAGATTTTCCGCGAATGTTGGGCCGTTTTGCCGGCAAGCTGCGAGCATTTAGACACACAGAGCAGGATTGGCGAGTTGATCCGAGATGCCCAATTTTCCGCCTCGTAGGGTAGTCATATTGACGGAACACTTTCAGTTTAAAAAAATCAAGGTGGCCTTCCGCAATGGGAGGGGCTGTTGAAGACTTGTGGGAGGAGCTGTTGATGACGCCGCACGTGCGACCCACTGGAGGTGGATAAACAGGAAACAGCTGATAGCAGTAGTAAGAGGGAAACGCAAACCTGACAGACACTGTAGAGATGAGCAACTGGGGTGACAAGGAATTGCGCGCCTTCCTTGTCCTCGCAAACGAAGAGGCCATTAACCGTCAGATGACGGGAACGGTGAAGAACGCGGGCCAACTTATGTTAGAATCGCCGAAGGACTGACTAGCCACGTCACTGATTATGACACACGCTGAGCTACACGTTATTGCTCCGTACTTTATGTTGGAGACAAGCTAAAATCATATTTCTTTTCGGTGTTCTAAGTATTTTTGATTGAGGTTTTACATGATGTACCTCACATTGCCATTAGAACACATTGTAGGACCCTTTGCTTGATAATTACTGTATTCAATGTTACTCATAAACTTCAGTTTTGTTTTATGACTAACACTGAAACTTTGACACAATGATGCTGCTAGATGAGTTAAGGGATCACCAAAGTTCTTACAATTCATGTTGAGGGGAACATGAATGTGTGTACATTGCCAACCCTGCAGCTACAGTAGCATGGCTTAAAACCTTGTCTGTGTTTTTTTTCGCAGAGCGTCTACTTCCTTTTCATCAGCGGCAGGTTTCATCAAATATCATCAACGAGTCAGCTGTCCTGAATACAGGTAGAAGTAGGTGTCGAGCTGCAGCCCACATAACGTGACCCATTTTTTTTCAGAAAGGAGGAGCAATCAGCAGCACAGCCGAGGGGTGCCAGAGACAGGGAGCACACACACAGTCCCAGAGGACAGACAGCTATTACAGTACAGGAAATACAATCATCTACGAGCCTAGAGGCTAAATGTAAGATTCAGCAACAGCGCAGCAGAGGAGTTAGGTCCTTTTAAAGTCCAACCAGCAACCCCCACTGGCTCGTAAATGTGTTTGAGTCGCTTGAAGATTTGATCAAAGATACTTGTCCACCTACTGAGGACAGCTGTTGATGCACTGAACAGTATTATAACTGTGAAAAGACAGAAATCGTGTTTTCTCCACGGTCTTATCCATCACGGGACTCTTTTTTTCATTAGAGATTATCAGACTTTTATGGAGCAACTGCAGAGCTGCTGGTTTCCAGTATGGGGAGATGAAGGAGTGAAATGGAGGGACTGGATGAAAGAGGGGAAGGGATGAGTGGAGATGAGAGGTCACAGCGGAGAGGAGAGCAGACTGACAGATATGGAAATGAAGTCAAGAGGGAGACAGAGATACGAACTTTTCCTTCACTTCCTCTTTGTATTTACCCTTCAAAAAAAGAGAGTGAGGCCTAATAAAACATTTATCATTCCAGGAAAGCTCTTTAATGTCTTTGACATTAAAAGGGTGAAAGGAGGGAGAGAGAGATGAAAAGAGAAGAGAGAGGGAAAGAGGGGGGGGGGGTATGTATATCTCCGAGTGGATGGTGGTGAAACGTGGAGGAGTGGCAGGGCTCGAGGAGGCAGAGGACAAGAAATCAGTGGCAAAGGTGTGATAGGATGCAAGTGAAAAGTGAGTGCAGGAGTTAAAGAGGGTGAATTACACGGAGTGTGAAGATGAGAAGCAGCTCTGACAAAGAACTGATTAGAGGAAAAAAGGATGGCAGAATTAAAGGAATAATCCTGCCTGATTCATATGTCACTCAGTTTGTAGGATCTTGGATAACATAGGCTTAATTTGTGAAGATGAACAAATTTGTGCAGCTAAAAAAACACGAGACAAGACCAAACTAAATGAATCTTGGTCAAAGACTAGGGCTGAGTATTGTTCAAATGTTTTAATACCGGTGTGAATACGATACTTGAGTTTCTGAGTCAATGCCTGGTTTTAAAGAGTAACTGGTGGTCGGAAAGATTAGACTGAAAATCTTGTTTCTGTTGACCTCCAGGACTTTGCCCAGCTGCAGTGACCAACATATTTTCACGCCGACCTCGTCACATATTGACGTTTTGGTCATGGACTTTCCATGTCCACATACGACGTGCAAGGTACCCTGGGTGCGTTGGTTGTTGACGTTCTGGGACACCGTGTCAAATTCTCTTCTTTTAAGATACACTTCCGTTTTCACAGGAAATCTGACATTGACATACGGTCTCTTTCAGAAAAAAAAAATGCACTATGTCGGTACAACAAACACATGGTTGGGTTTAGGCAACAAAAACACGAGGTTAGGTTTGGGAAAAAAAAGAACAGGGTTTGGCTTTGGAATCTTGCAGGAGACGAACACTGCTCTCACAAGTGAAAGTCAGTGGTTGTTGGACCTGTCCACCAACTCTCCAGCCTGCCGCACTCGGACTTCCGTCTCCTTAACTCTCATCTTTCGTTGTGCAGCGCTTCCCCCTGACGCCCACGGGCGCCGTGAAACTGTAGTGGCAACCGGCCGTGCATCATGCCAACGTTAAAGGACGCCTTTTTTCGTTGGTTTCTGACAAGTCACTGCCCAAGCGCTGGATTTCAACGAATTCGGAGTGAGAACAGGCTCTAGTGACATACAGGTGTACTCCAGGACCTTGTGATGTCACTGTTGGGTGTGGCTACAGGTGCAACAGGGCAAGCCTCTGACCACAACCAGCACCCACAATGACTACATTTATATCAGGTCATGTAAACAGCATGTAATACTTGGATATTCAGAAGTGGACCTTATATCAAATGTAACATTTTCCAATTAAGACATGTGAAATGCACTTATATCATTCAGGTTTTGGGAGCATACTTTGGATATGTATACAGCGCATTTTGGAATATAGGGTCTCAACTGGAGTTTCCCTGTTTACAGTCTGCTCTGTGTGTTGTTATGGATACACTGTAAACCAACTAGCCAACAGTTTCTAAGGCTGGGGTAGAGATGCATGCCCAAAGGAAAAGCCCACATTTCTGTTCAGAAGGAGAAACTGACCTACTTTTCAATATAATCAAAGGCTTGGATATCAACAGGTTTTTGGATATGCGCAAATATCATAATGTTGACCTTTTCATAAGGGTGGTTAAAGGAATGAAAAACAGAGGATGCACAGTCGAACGAATCTGCCACCAGTGAAAATCCTATTTAGTCGCAAAGAAGCACATTGGCACAAGCGGCTCCTGATGTTCTCAATACTTTGACGTGATAATTGACTTGTTAGGGTACATTATAATCTTAAATAAGTTAGTATGTACGGTAGCCTGGAAATCCAGACCCAAATCCAGAAAGATTTAGGGTCTGGCCATGAGTAATGCAAATGGCCCAATTTGAGGGGCGGCACCAAGCATGCATTTGTAAATATCACTGCACGCAATTGGATAACACTACGACCAATCAGAACAATACACGGGGTGACGTATACGCTTAGCTACCAGCGGAGCTAACTGGTAGATTAGATTCTTGCCGTATCCGGTTGGCGAAACAGCAAAAACGTCCTTCTTGCAAAGGAAAGATTTGAGCGCTGTCTTCTGTTCCTCTTTTAGAGAAAAAGCCAAGTCTAACTTGTTCATTGTAGCGGCCAAAGCTGTTTCAAACAACTGGTGTTCATACGTAGGCAATGCTTGCATTGTTTACTGACTGATTCCGGACTTCATCGTCGCAGCACTTTCGTCATCTGTTTAGCTCGCCTCTGGCCCGCCTATATCAGATACACCGATGTGATTGGTGCAGCTCGGTTTCTTGGGCATAGGTAATGAGCATCATAACTGATTGCCAGAGTGATTCGCTGAGCAAATTCAAATTGTGCTCTTGCGAGAACTCTGGATTTCCAGGGTATATGTACGGCTGCATGAAAACAGGAATATTAGTGGGATATTCATTTTCAATAGCAATGTAACCAGCTTAGCTGGAATATTGTCTTGTTTATTATCATTGAGGCGGCAGTAAATCAGTCCATAGGGGCTTAGCTTGGGACCTGGAGGGTCGCTGGTTTAAGTCCCCGTATGGAAGTATGGAGCATGAACGGTTAGCTGGAGAGGTGCTCAAACCCCATTTTTATTACTATTTATGGCAAGCATTTTTTTCACAATAGCTATTCCATGTACTTACTGTCAATAATTAGAGGTAATAGTAATCTCTCAATATATTTTAGTTGTAGTGTAGGAAAGCAAAGGAAAATTCTGCTGCTCACAATATTCTGTCCTTTTTCTTGTCAGAAATAAACTAGCTTGTTATTTGGAGATGATTAAATTATGATCTTCTTTTCATAAACTCTCCCTAGGAGAAATAAGGAGCAAAAGAATACATCAGCAGGAGTTCTTTCGCTGTGCTCATAGGCTTCTCAGAGGTTTTTCCAATTCTGAGAACGGGTAATTTGAGACTTGAAATTGTGCAGGCTCATTTATGAGCCAATTAAGTTTTCTTTTGGATCTTACTGTTATCTCAAGAGCTGATTATTTCAGACATATAAAGATTACTGCAGTAAGAGAGGAAAAAAGAGCATTTTAAGATCTTAAATTAGGATCAGGCTGAGACAAGAGGAAGGCTATTTCTCAGGGGTTGAATTTAAGAAGTACAAGGAAATGAGCCCTGTGTTTGCCTGGTGGCCTGTCCAGGGTGCACCCTGCCTCTCGCCCAATGTCAGCTGGGATAGGCTCCAGCCCCTCGTGATCCCTTACAGGATAAGTGTTTATGGAAAATAAATGGATGAATGAGAAAATGATCAAAATCTCATACTAATGTGATATTGAGCTCAGTTATGTCTAGGAAAAATAAGCTGGACAAAGAAGAGATCTTATTTTTAATTTTCCTTTCCTCTGGGCCAGTTTAATTTTATCTCACTGATATCAACTTCACTGTTTGTTTTTTGCTCAACAACATGTGTTTACACAAGGAGCCTGCATTGCCGAATGCAATGGGATACAAATATTACAAATACTGTAAATATAAAATGGCATAGTTGTTACTTTTCAGTTGCCATGATCAAACTATGTCAAACCTGAGTTGAGAGGCTGTAAAAGTATAAAACTGAAAATGAACACTCTGTACAGTAATTGTTTCTGCTTCATCAAGATGATTACATTGTTTGTTCAATGTGTCTTTTAGTCTGATGTACAGGGAGGAAGAAGAAAGACCCAAGACATTTACTTGCCAAACAAAGACACTTCAGATGCTGACTGGCTTGCTTGATCTACAGCGAGAACAAACAAATCATATTCAGACAGCGCAATTAAGTCTGCGTTCTTCAGATGTCCTTTCTCTCTGAGATAAATAAGACAGAATTCTCTTCTAAATGATATGAGTGCTCACATGGGACTATTGAATCTGTTATTTACCTGTAGTATTCTGGTTCCAGTTACAGGCACTCAGAGATGAGGGGTATTTGTGTGTTTTTCAAGTGGCAACCTCCGAGGCTGAGAAATTAAGTCAATATAGAAGTGCCAAAAACTGCAGTTCCTTGAACTGCCACTTGGGGCTGGCTCCAAAACAAAGTACATGCCCAGAGACACTTGTGTTAAAAAGCCCAACTTTACAGCAGAAATAAACATGTTTACAGCCTGGTACAAAAAACGGTTTTGGTCTCTATAGCTAATTGACTCCTTCTTTATAACTGTACAGAGGGTGATTTTTTTTTTTTATAACTCACCTGTTTAAATTTTGTTCAGGTCCAGAGTTATGCATATTTAAGGGCAGGGCTGCCTGAGTGACAGGCTGCCTGTGGCCTCACTCCTTCACACCTCCACCCTCTAGTCCATATATGGTCACTTCTGGCTCTAATAACCAAGATGGCGACAACCAAAATGCCAAACATGAGGCTTCAAAATGGGAGTCCACAAAGAAATGGTTGATGTCACAGTAGCAACACCCATTATTTATACAGTCTGTGATATTTTATTATCAACAAAATCAGCAGCGTCAGATCTCTTTTTTGTCCACCTTGTAGTCCTGAAAATGAGCTGTTCTAGTTCACAAAGAGTGATTGCACAAGTTTTGAGATTATAAGAGAAATATTTGTGCATGCTGTTTTATTGCTGCTCTGAGATATGTGTCTGAAGTGATGTGAGAGGAGAGGATAACAAGTGACAGACAGAGACAGAAACGAAATGAATTGGAAAAATGAGAACGCGGCAGACAAAGAAGACGGGGGAATTAACGAAAATGAAATGTGACGGTGCAAAAGAAACATCATAGTTGTTATTCAGTCATCCAAACAAATAGATGAACAGGTCGAACACAAACAGCCAAACAAGAAGTAGTCATCTGAGATTAATCTTAGGCTTCATGACTGGATGACATATTGTACATTTAAAGCCATAACACCGATCATTAAGACGTTCCACATAAACAAATCTCACTACAATGGAAGTGAAGAAAGAATAGCGGATGTTGTGCTTACAGTAAGCGCAAAGTGTCACTTACACAAAAGAAAACACATCTACATGCACAGCAGTAAGAATGCTCTCTTAATACCCATTGCCATCATAATGAATTGTGATTATGAATGGTTTATGTCAATTTCCTCCACCTCTGCAGGCTGTAGACAACACAAAATTGCAAACATATCACTTCTGCAGCACATGTGTTATTCAATGCTAAGGAGATAAATGTGCAGGCACACACTGAAAAAAGATCAACATGTCACTTATGACAGGTATTATAGTGTGTGTCAGCATCATGACTGGCAGGCTGAAAGCAGCAGGATGAAGGTATTGTTTGTGTGTTTAAAGCTGTGACAATTGTTTTAAATGGGTCAAAAAAAAACCATAATCCTCCACAGTAAAAAAAAAAAAATTACATTATCTTAATACTTATTATTGCTTTCTGCCAGTGAGTGGACCTCTGAGCTTAGATTGCTAAATATACTGTTACACTGAATATTTCCAACATTTGGGGACATATTCACTTTATTGTGCCAGGAGTTTGATGAGATGATTATACCGCTCTCATGTCTGTATGCTGATATGAGGTGGCCAGCAGCCACTTATCTTAGCTCAGCATGAAGGCTGGAGACAGGGGGAAACAGCTGGCCTACACTTTGGTTTTTGTAGGGATTAAATAAACCAGATATAACGTATTAATTAGTAATTTTGGTGCCAGTAGGTGGACTTTGTTACCTTTGGACAGACTCACTGTGTCCCCCTGTTTCTAGTCTTTGTGTTATTAAGCTTCAAGCTATTTAAACTTGTTCAACTCAAGCTGTTAAATTCTGTGTCGGGTGAGTCTATCAAATAAAAATTGGTGGGTTAAGCGGAGACACTGAGGTGAAAACATAGTTTTTATGCACTGGTCAATATTGAGATTTCGCTTCCACAGCATGTCTTCTTTGAGACGAGTGGAAAGAAAATATCCAAAATACAGAGTTGGGTTTATTTTAGTTAGGATTTCTGTACTGAAAATGTATGCACAAATAACATTTTTAATTAGATAATGCCTCATTTGCATATTTAAACATGACATTTTAGAAAAGAAAACTTGTCACACAAAAAAATAATTGTCTCACTGTAAGTAATCAGCTGGGGATGTTTCATGGTGGTATCTGTTGGTTAAAATTTGTACCATATTCTCTTGTAGTGTATTATTTTTTGTCTGAAATGTATGAAATTTTACTTTTTTTTGTCCAGTTTTTCCTCATACTCGGAGCCAGAAAACTTTCCAGTTTAACTCCTATCTGTATTTTCAAGGTTTTTACAGAAAGGTTTGTTCATATATTATTCATAGCCTGATTGTGTGACGTTTTATTTCTATAAATGTGGCAACAATGTATTTGTTTTATGTCTATTAACAGTATTTTCTGATTGAAAGAGTTGTACGAAGAGATTTTCAAAATTCTCACTTCAGCTGCACCCATTAGCTCACCTGGTAGAGCAGGCACCACATGTACAGAGGCTTTGTCCTTGTCACAGCAACCGTGGGTTTGATTCTAACCTACAGCCTCTTGCTACATGTAATTTCCCCTCTCTTTCCCCCTTCACACTAACAACCTATTAATTAAAAGGCAATAAAGCCCTGAAATATATCTTTAAAAAATCCCTCTGTAAAATCTCTGACTCTAGTATGTCAACAAAATGAAACAAGAAATGTTCTGGAAATGTATGCAAATAAGCACATATTGAATGAGATAATTCCTCATTTTCATACATAAACATTTAATGTCCTAATGTCAGTAATCAGCTGTGGAAGCTGCATGGTGGCATCTATTAACAGTTTTTTGCCCTATTCACCTGTTGTGTCTCCCCTACACAGTCGTTTTAACTATTGATGAGGACAGATGTGCTTTAGGTGAGTCCAGGTTTTGTTATTTTGTTGCTTTATGTGCATTTTGGTACAATGTAACTGTACAGAGAAAAACATGAAAAGCTTTGTTTTTACGTTTATCTGGAAAATTCAAAACCACAAAATCTGAAATGCCTGTTTTTCACTGAACAGCAACAAACATTTTACGTATTTCTGTCATGCTTAATTTTATTTTATGTCATATGTTTAAGTCTGTGCTCATTTGTTTTGCATGGCTGCAAGATAATTTTCTTAAGGGACAATGAAAAGGACAGCATTAAGTCAGTAGCTCAATGTATTTCAATGTTTAGGACATTTAAATGTCTAGTGTGTACGATTTAATGGCATCTAGCACTAAGGTTGCAGTTTGCAACCAAATGAAACTCCTCCTTTGTGCCAAAAGTGTAGAAGAAATAAGGTGGCCAATGTGAAAATGGGAACAGTCCTATCTAGAGTCAGTGTTGGGTTTCTCTGTTCTGGGCTACTTTAGAAACAACGTGACAGATTCTGTGGAAAAGGACCCACACCGTATGTAGATAATAATGGCTCATTCTAAGGTAGCAAAAACACAAGGAGTCTTAATTTCAGGTGGTCATGAGCATGAAAACATAGTTAGCAATATTATATCCAATTTCAGCCGATTAAATCCCCCTCAAAACTTCTTCACAGTACAGCAGCCTGAAGGATCCATACTCATGCTTATGAATATGTAAAGTGTTTGTCCAGCTGGTCATTACGAGAGCCTCCATCTGTTTCTGGATGTCAAACAAGAAATTTGGTCACTTATAAACTTCAGCCACATCACGGTGAATTGAACTTGTTGAACAACAAACAGTCAGAAGAAATGTTGTTGACTTTGCACTTGACCAGGCCACGATGAGAGCTGCAGTCTTACATAGTTAGTGTCATGAGGCTATAAGGAGCAATGCTGGGAGTGTAAAATAGGAAGCAATCATTATATTAACTATACATTAAAGAAACAATCATCAGCACCAGCCCACTGAACATACAGTGGAAAGCTCTGTGTGCACTTTCACTGCTCCTCAGTCTGATACACAACTTCATCTCACACACCGGTCGATTGACTTTTTAAGGAATCATCAAAGAAAGTGGCACCACCAAGGCGCACGGAGAGAGCCAAAAAATGTGCTGAGCTTAACACATGCTCAGTACATCCATCATTTACACATGGGCAGGCTGGTTCAGCTGTCCACACTGCCTTAACGATGAGATTAATATGAGTTATAACTTATATATATATACTGAACAAAAATATAAGCACATCACTTTTGTTTTTGCTCCCATCACAGGTTTAAATTTAAGATCCAAGACTTTTTTATGCACTTAATAGATTTATTTCTCAAAATCTTGTTTGCAAATTTGTTAAAATCTGTATTAGTGAGCACTTCTCCTTTTCCAAGACAATCCATCCACCTGACAAGTGCGGCATTTCAAGATGCTGATTAAACAGCATCATTACCACACAGGTTTGCCTTGGGATTGTCCCAATAAAACTCTAAAATGTGCAGTTTGATCACACAACACAAAGACACAGATGTCAAAGTTCGAAGGGATCGTGCCATTGGCATGTTGATTGCAGGAATATCACCTAGAGCTGTTGCCACTTGAACTGAATGCTCATTTCACTACCATAACATGTCTCCAATGTTATTTCCATGAATTTGGCAGTACATCAAACCAGCCTCACAACCGCAGACCACATGTAGCCACATCAGCTTAGGACTTCGACATCCAGCGAGATCATCTGAGACCAGCCACCCAAACATGTGATGCGACAATTGGTTTGCAAACAAAAGAATTTCTGTGCAAACCGTCAGAAACTGTCTCGGGGAAATGCATCTGCATGCTTGTTATCCTCACCAGGGTCTTGAACTGAGAGCAATTTGACTTCAGTGGGCAAATGCTCCCAGTCGATGGCGTCTGGTTTGCTAGTGCCAACGTTGAACAAAGTGCCCCATAGTGGCTGTGGGGTTATGGTATGGACTGGCGTGAGCTACGAACAGCGAACACAGGTGCATTTCATTGATGGCAGTTTGAACGCACAGAGATACTGTAAAGAGATCCTCAGACCCACGCCATGACTTCAAGTTGCACGGATGTGTGCACAATTCCTAGAAGCTAGAAACATCCCAGTTCTTGTACAGCTTACAGACCCGACACACATCACCCATTGAGCATGGTTGGTATGCCCTGGATTGACGTGTACGACAGTGTGTTCCAATTCCTGCCAACATCCACTCACAGAGTGGGCCAGCATTCCACAGGACACAATCAACAACCTGATCAACTCTATCTGAAGATGTGTCGCACTGAATGAGGCAAACTGTGATTACACCAAATACTGACTGATTATTTTAAGTATGTGTGACCAAAAAATGCACTTCTGTAGTGTTGTGTGAAATCCTAACAAATGTTGTTTTTTTTTCAAAGATGAAACTGTGGATTTAGAGTGGCCTTTTATTGTGACCATTCAAAGGCACACCTGTGTAGTAATCATGCTGTTTAATCAGCAATATTTTCCCTTTCTCATGTTCTATAACAGTTTCTGTTGTTGACGGTGGCTGTTATTTATGATCATCCATTGTGAAGCATCTCATGTCCTAAAACTACAAAGTATGTCTTCAGTAATATCCAAAAAGGTTCAAATGTTCTTTTCTGATGTTTTGACAGACAGGATGTGATGCTGTCTGGAAGATGAGGAGCGTCTCACATCTGCTTTGTGTTGTCACTCACACGAGTACACACAACAAAGACTGCATGCAGTAAATCCATCAGCTGGACAGTAACACACAAAGACACACAGCCAAGACACTCCTTTGAGCTCTGCTTCTCTGGTTGCTGCCATCAGCTGTGGTAATTTAGAAAAAAACATCCATTAAAAAGACATGGCAGAAAATTGTTATGTAATTTCACTGATAATTAGGGAATTAGTTTAGATGAAACACAACAGTTTATTATGTTTTTGTCTAATCAAAACAGGATGAGATGTCTTAACTGTCGCCTGCAAAATATGTATACTGCTGAGCTGTGGCCGTCACCAGGGATGGGCAGTATTTCTATTACTTGTATTTAAAATACGTATTTCAATTACATTTGAGTATTTTGTAATTTGTATTTGATAAGGCCGATAAAAAGCAAATGTAATTTGTAACAAAATACTTTTGAGTGGAGCAATTTTGTATTTAAAATACTCAAAATACTTTCTCCACGAATCAAAAAACAAAAATAATAGGCTACACATTCTTATAATAATAATATTGGATGTAACAATATTTTTTCCTTTTTTTAAAAAAATATTTTTATCTATATGTTTTTTTTAAACTTGGGCCATTCAATATGCCCTTCAATGACCTAATGGTCTGATTTACTGGACTGTGCATAACATAGGAAATTGTATGTTTTTGTGGTTGATGCTTGGGATGAGTATGCTACAAATGAATTGCCTCACGTGGGATCAATAAAGTTGTCTGAATCTAAATCTGAATCAAGAATTAATATTTTAGGGTAGCCTACATGTCCCTAGCTTTTTTTTCTCCTTTTTAATTTGAAAAAAGTTGAACACAGGGCTCCAAAGGCTCCAAGTTAGACAGTAAACAAGTGAACTAGCTACAGTAGCTACAGTATCTTGCTGCTGTTTAGCTAGACCGTTGGTGGGCAGTTCACAGCACAGCTAGACTAGACTTGCCAGGCATGCTGCTCACGTGGATGGACCCACACTACCAGTAGACCACCTTGCTACTCACGTCTTACAAGTTCAACAGATTGTCTGTCAAGGCAAACATTTGATCTGAGCGTGACAGATGTCAGCTGGCCTGATGTATGATTTATGTCTGGGTCTGGCTACATTGTATAAATACATGGTGATGATAGTTATAATATCAAGCTAGCGATGCTTATGCTAACTGTCTATACCTACAGAGCTGTGGGTCGCTGCTAAAAAGAAAAAGGAAAAAAAGGATTTTCTGTATCTGAAAATACAAAATACATGTATTTTATTTTGATACATTTTCTGGCACCAGTATTTTGTATTTTATTTTGATACATTTATTTGAGGGGTATTTTGTATTTTGTATCAAAATACATTTTGATGTATTTTTGCCCATCTCTGACCGTGACATTGTTGTGTCTTGTGGATAATTATTTCTGCAGCTTCAAGTCCTTCACCCTATACTGAAACTGTCACTATACAGTCACCACTGACAGTATAGCTAGCTATAGTTAGCTATAGCTATTTCCCAAAATCACTGAGTTTTGTACAAAAACAAAATAGAAGGAACAAAAGTAGTAATAATGACAGTTATATCATAGCAAATAAAATATATGAGCACAATTAAGTGCATTTTTTAGTAAAAGATAGTAAATAAATGAATAAAAATAAATGAAACAACAACATTAACACAATAAATGACTAACCGCCACATGTTACAACTCCTACCCCTCGTCACTCCCACAAACACACACACCTTCACCTGTCTCACAGTGGCTGACTGGGGCTGGGCTGGGCTGTGTGAAAAAAAATCAAAAGCTCAAAACACCAAACACCTACACACAAGTCGGCAGGTGCACACTGAAATTATTTGGAAGGCAAATGGCGCAAAACATGAAAATGGGTCATAAAGGGCTGCCATGTATAAAATATTCTCTCCCTTGGGCCTCAAAGTGTTAATGTTCTTAAGTTTGAGAAAAGAAAAGAGTTCCAGTGTAACAGTATGATACCTGTGGCTAAAAGAGATGTGAATGCAATTATATTCCTGGTATTTCTATTATGTATACTATTTATTTTCAGGCCTGTGTGTATATGACAACAGAGTGAAAAAAAAGTAATTTCCCCTCAGGAATTAATAAAGCCCAAATAAATCTTTTCTTTTTCTTCTTCTTCTTCTCCTAGTACATGTTTTACACAGAGGCCTGGGTCTGTAATATTTCAAAGAAACACATAAGATGCTTTTTTAATCTAATATATTTGCTGTCACATTTGAAATCATGTTTTAAAGTTTTTCACTTTTAAACATTTGGTTCAAATTGGTTATATTTGAAGCAGTTTTTAAGATAAAGCCAGGTCTGGCCTACAGCTGTACTTGATCACAGAGTTTTTAATCCCCTCTGGTCCAGATTACAGTGAAACCTGCAGGCCAGTAAAAAGTGTCTCAGTATTATGAACTAACCTAACTCAACAAGATAAAATGAAATTCGTAACTTTTTTGGAAACATCTGCATATTTACTACTAAGTATTTTATCTGCATTCACCTTCTGAGGAAAATAATATAACAGCCACAGGGGCCCTTTACATGATATCATCAGTACACTTATACTACTGCAATAAAACTCAATAATACTTGTAATTGAGTGTTTCTATATTGATCTATTAGTACATTTACTTCAGTCAGGCATGACCAAAGTGTGGCATGAGGGACAATTGCTGCCAGTCAGGTACTATCACATTATCTAATTTGGCCCTGACATACTGTAAGTGAAAGATTTGTGTACTTCTTCCACCACTGTCATATTCAGAGGCGGAAGTGATTAATTTCTCTCCTGTTACTGTCAGTCTGTAATGTTTTGTAGTCATTTTTAAGTGAAACTGATTTCACTTTTAGGCACTTTTATCAAAGTACTGTGCTGTTTGAAATCTCATGCAGTTCACATGTCACTGGCTTTTTTAAGAATCATATATAGGAATTTGGGGGATATTTGCAGTAAATGGTATGACATGGTTGACTCTCATCCTGTTACTGATTAAGCTTTGCTCAGTGTGAACATGTGCAACACTTTAAAGGGGACCTATAATGCTTTTCCTTATTTTCTGTCATATGTGTGAAGTTACAGTGTCGGATGTTCATATCAAACGTTTTAGATAATGAGATGAATGTGTGAGTAATCCCTGGGAGTAAAAACTGAAGGAACCATTCTGAATACTCTGTTTCTGTTTTTTTTTCCCTACTTTTGAGAGAAGCTTTATTTCTTTTTCTTTACATGGTCATCTGCTCCAGGCACGCTACTGGAAGTGTTAACATTACAAACACTGCTACATGAAGCTACATGCTAATGTCAGGAAAACCTGTAATCTAGCTTGCTGATGTTGTTAATTTCTCTCTGATTATGGATCATATTCCTGCTGGAACATTTCCAGTTGTAAAGATTTTGGTTTAGAAACTTAAATCAGTGATTTCTCACAGTACAAAGTGCTGCTGTACTCTGTTACAGTCATTCCACAGCTGCAATGACAGTGCAGAGATGCCAAGAGCCCAGATGCTAAAGATTTGGAAATGCTGACCATTTAGAGCAGACTGGTCTTTCCCGGGAGTAGGGCTAAAGGTCCTGACACACCAATCCAATGGATGGCTGTTTGCTTATTTTCGGCCAATTCAGCTTGTTAAATTGTCATCGGAGATGGCAGAGCCTGTTGTTGAATGAAATCACTCTGATTGGCAGTTCAGCTTAGCATAAAAGAAGAGAAAAAGAAGTGAGGAAAGCAATATGCTAAATATGCTATAATCAAGAGGAGGTGAGAGCAAAACAAACTTGTTTATAAGGCAAGATGATTTTTTTAGCCATTGAGCTCTATAGCAGAAACATTTTGTACTGTAATTGTGTGTGTTATTGTTAGCTGGCGGATGGTAATGTGCTCTGTTCTTTCAACATTGTGTTGTGTTTTTAATGTGCTAACTGGTTAACTAGTGATTGAATCCGTCCTGTCAGTGTTCCGATTTCCCTTTTTGAATGATGAATACAGACATTCGCCATCCTGGTGAGGGGAGTTATTTCCTCTCATGCAGGCGCAGAACGTTCGTGCTGTTTGGCCACCGGCTTGTAATCTATGCGGTGTGTTCGGTTGCAAATTTTTGGCAGACACACAAGGGACGACAGTAAACGCAACAGTCGGCTTTTGTCGCCACTGGTTCTCTGATGTCAGTTCAGTGTTTCTAAGCCTTTTAAGAGACAGGTAAAACAAAACAGAGCGTTTCAGACAGAGGGTGAAAACAGGTGTTCCAGCACAGACAGCATGAGGAAAATAAAATGGTTTTTTTTTTAGCATTTAAGTAAGTAACATGTTCTAGTAGAAACTCCATGAACCTTAAAATGAGCACGTCTCCTTAAAGTAATGCAGTTTGGACAAGTATTTTTTGCATCCGCTTAAAAGTAAAGTTTCATTAAAGTAAAAGCCTATTTCCACCTGAGAGGGACCTTATAGAACTTCTTCCAGCTCTGATCACATGATCACAGAGCAGAGAGACTTAAGAGTGGACCCCGACAGCCTCTGGGCCTGAGCCATGAGGGCCAAAAGTTCAGGTCTCAGTGGGAGGTCCCGTCACTTTTCTGCCTATATTAAGAAGCTCAGGAAGAGCCCAGACTATAAGCAAGCGCACGCACACACGCACACACGCACACACGCACACACGCACACACACACACACACTCCTCCTGGGCCTTGTTCTTCCTATTGCTCTGGTCCGCTGTGGGCTGCCACAGACGGCAGTCTGTCTGTCACACAGTCTGCGCTGAGCCCGGCAGTCAGACCCCGGGGAGGAATTCTGGCTCGCGGGCGGATCAGGCATCCGTGCTCGAGCCTCCAGTGATGTCTGATCCCGCCATGACACAGCCCCGCCACTCTCTGAAATCAGAGCTGTGAGGTGAGAGCCGCACTGTTCCACTTTACGCCAGCACTGACTGAAGTGGGGTCCTCCAACACGGCTCACACACATACAAACACACCAAATGCTTTCACATTTTCACAGCATCTAATACTTAGAAACACACACTGTTTCATCTTAATATCCTGTTGACGATTCAAACCTCCATCAATTAAAACCTTCACGTTCAGAGTAAACCAGGTTTTCATCAGATTTCTGAATTGTTCCACCGCACTCAGCATCAGCATCATGCTTCAGCGTATGCTCCAATTTGTTCCAGGTATGTGGAGCACAAAATGTAAAATCTGTCTTTCTCAGGTCAGTGGTAACTCAGGGAAGCTGGAACAACAACACCCAGCAGTGCAGTCAATATGCCACTTACAATTTGAGGCGAAGTGCCTCATTAGGAAACACAAACCAATGTCGATCTGTTCTGAAACAACTTCAGTCTCTAAAATAGATAAATACTGATATAAAACGATATAAAAATAACATAAAACCTGTTTAAGATCCACAATACTGAAGTCACACAGCACATAGTGGCCTCAGAAGAATGTGACAACATGCGTAGAGCCTTTACAGAACATGGAAAGAGTTATGTGATGTATGCATAGATCAGGCAGAACCCTCTAACAAGCTGGGCCTACCCACCCAACCCTGCAGGTATTTGTTCAACCAGTCAGGACAGACACATCAATCCTACACAGTACCAGCTCTTATTAATGACCTCTGTACCCAAATCAGGCACCTGGAGTTTCGTTGCCTGAAAAAGGCGTACACCCCTTCTCAAGCAAAAGTTGTGATGTATAAAAACAGACGGGTGAAACTTTGATCGATGCTTACGAACATTTTGGAGACGGGAAACTGGCAATTCAGACGGTGAGGTGGAAGCCTGATCGCCATTTTTGGCTTTTGTCCATACATCTTCAGGATGGATCCTACACATTGAGACCCCTGGTCAGTGTCTCAGCAGCAGGACAACAAGCTAAAAGGGCACCGCCTGTAGTCATAGAAAGTGGGGTTACAAAGTTTTGTCCCAACTTACACAGGTTTCACCCTCTGATGCCTCTATAGGATGAAGGAGTTTGTCTAGACACCAACATGGCAAACAAGCCATCAATCAATCAAGCCAATTTATTGTAATTTCACTATACATCTCTGTGCAAGGCAGAATGCGAGTATTTATCTGGGATCAAGATGCAACATAAATAACTAAGATTGCATTCACAACACTAACATTTATTCAGCACAACTCAGTCCCCGAGCCTGCATACCTAGGATGTATGTGCAAGTTAAAACACTCAAAACAATATTAAATAGTAAAAACAATAAAACAGCGAAAACAACTATGAGTGACAGTAAAAAACACAGGCTTTATCCCAAGACCCCTGAGCACTCCAGATGTGACGGTAAGTCTGTGCTAATCAAGTGAGATTAACCTTACATAGCGCCGCAAGTAGGCCAACAGCACATTAAACACCCTCCAGGAGGAGAGAGGTGGAGGAGATACCACAAGGCTGGGGATCCACGTTGGTCCCAAAGATGGAGGTATCCAGAGAGCCCTCAGTGCATAAGGAAAGATGTATTGTAGCTATTCCTTTCATATATCGCTGCCTTTGAGTACATCTGGGTGACTGGCTTACAAAAACTGCATCAGCCAAGCTGCAGGAATCTCTTTGCAACAGTAATTTAAAGGGGAAGTTCCGTTTTTTACAACCTGGACCTTATTTCTGGCATTAAATACGGTTGTTTACTCACCCAGATAAGTTTGGTGTCATTTGGAGTCCTTCGGAAGATATTAAGATCCACGAGAGCCGCGTACATCCATATAGTGGGAGTGATCGGGGCACCGACAACGAGGCTCTAAATAACACATTATCTGCCGCGAAACTCGTTCATTTCACCAATATGTTTCTATGAATCGCTAGAGTTGCATGTCATCATCATCATCCGGGTCATTTATACTGACCTACTAACGTCTGACCTGGATGATGACATCCAGGTGTGCCGCACGCGCGCCGCCGCACACCCACAGCACGGCTCTGTTTACAGCTGGAATTTGCTACTGTTAGTTTTTTGAAACATGGCTGAATATTTGTCAGATTTTGAGGTTGTGGACGACGACTTTGAATATGATGGATGTCCATACCGTTTTGAGCCAGAGTATACGGATGAGGAGCTCTTTGAAAGGAGGATGCGGAGGCAGAGAGAGGAACAGCGGACCAGAGAACAACAAACTGCTGCACGTCCGAGAATAGATGCTAACTGGTGGTGTTCTTGTGGACAATGTTCCACTATGCCAACAGAGGAGGAATGCCTTTGTTGCTCCGAGTGGGATTTGAGGCCAGGAGATACACGTCTGGATGTCTCCAGAAATGACTGTCTCACAACTACAGAGGATTTCACTTCTATGATCAACCGTGCTGTTGTAGAGACTTTTTTCCATGTCCCAAAAGTAAACTGGAAGACCCAGCCAAAGCCTGCAGGACCGAACAGGCAACTTTCGATTGAGTAAGTAGCCTACACAGCTGCATAAAATGTTTATTTTCCTTGAATTTGTTTGCTTGATAAGTAAATAACTATGAGAATTTACATATCTTTAGTTTCTTCTCATCGCTTGTGTATAACGGCCCGCACACTGCACAAAAAGCAGAGGCACTTCTTATGCAAAACGTGAATTTATTATTACATAGTGCTCAGTGACAAAAAGTGAGAAACAGAAAGTTGAACGTTTCGGTGGTAAAGAGGATTGTCTTTACGAATTGCCTGCCTCTGATGACATCATCCAGGTCAGACGTTAGTAGGTCAGTATAAATGACCCGGGTGATGATGACAAGCAACTCTAGCGATTCATAAAAACATATTGGTGAAATGAACGAGTTTCGCGGCAGATAATGTGTTATTTAGAGCCTCATTGTCGGTGCCCCGATCATTGCCACTATATGGATGTACGCAGCTCTCGCGGATCTAAATATCTTCCGAAGGACTCCAAATAACACCAAACTTATCTGGGTGAGTAAACAACCGTATTTAATGCCAGAAATAAGGTCCAGGTTGTAAAAAACGGAACTTCCCCTTTAAACTGTCTTATAAAAGTATAAGCAGGTTATTCTAAGTCAGCTCTAACGCTGAAACAAAGCACAGACACCTGCATTGGCTGCATCGACTTTTCATACAAACCTAACACTCAAGGACATTTTTTTTAAATCTCTCTTTTCTTGTACATTTTCATTGCACCATTATGGTTCATGTGTACAGCTGATGACGGTGATGACATTTGGAAAGCTCGAAACATAGAATAATCTGTTAGGATGGATGACAAACTGGTAGTACATGTATATTCATTGTGAAACTGAAGAGTGTTAGACAAAGTTTGAGGATTGTAGCTCTGCAAGGACAGCAGTCAAAGTCAGAATCCCAGCATCATAATGTAAAGGCCGACATGCCTGCATTTACATATTCATGACATCCAGCGTGCATCTTGCCAGAGGCCCTGTATCCTTGTGTGTAACTAATACTGTGTAGCATGCATATAAAATATCACTCTCACACTATTGTGCTGAGCTGAAGTCGTGACCTGTAACATTTTCGTGTGAATAAATGTGTGCTTAATAATATATAATTGATAAAACTGTGCTACAATTCAATTTACGAAGGCTGTTTTATTGCCTCTCCTCTTCTTGTCGGTTCCCACGCAGTCATACGTGGTGGTGCATGAAGAGTGACGCAAGTTGCAACCTTTAGAAAAAGTGGATTTATTTAGAATAAACACATGATTTCGCTCTAATTTATAACCCTCTGTCTTTTCTTTTCTGTCGTACACAATCTCTAACGAATGCAGGAACATTTCTTTTCAAAGCAATGCACTCAGTATGATGGCTTTAGTTTTAACTACTTTCACATAATGACCTGATATTTTATTAATTGTGCTTACCAAAACTTTTACATCCTTTTTTTCTGGTCACAGTTGGAAATCTTTCTACATGCATATCTCTTTTTGACTAAAAAATCTAATCAGACTGAGTCAAGGTTGGTCACGTCACGGTGGGGCGAGTCCGATGGAGTTGAATAGAATCAAATCAAGCCTCGTCTTTGATGAACTGATCAGTTTTATCGTCGTACAGTAGTTTTAGATAAATGTGGCTCCAATGTAGTTCGTTAAGAGACTTCAAAGAGGCTCTTTGAAATGAGGCCATGAAAATGCCAGAGCACTGGTGGAGTGTGCGTCTGTCCTTTAAAGTTTGCTCTTGGCTTCCTGGCTGCGTGTTAATGATGAACAGATAAAATATTCAACTGAGTGGCGTTGCTGTGCATCTGTCTGCCTGCGCGCACCCCTCAGAGCTCTGTGTGCTCAGACATATGTGCACGCACAAACGCGGAGCATGAGGGTGTCCGTCCGTCTGTCTGCACCGTCATCGTCGCACCACAGAGCATAAACGTAACTGATTGTGCTGCCTTGCCTCCGAGTAAAAGGGCTGCGGATATGTGGTCTGCGGTTAAAGCGTGTCCGAGTGCGAGGCGGCAGGCAGTTAGTCTTATCTAGGAGAGGAGAGAGTCGGGTTGTGTAATTATTTTCACTGGCTTTGATCCAGAGCAGCCTCAACTAGACACCTGTTGGCCTCTGGCTCCGTCTGAGGCCTGATAATTAGGGCTGCAACCACAAGACACACAAGACATGCAGGACACACACTGAGCTATACAGCAGGGCCTCACATACATACATGCATATAAACAAACAGTCACTTCCCATAATATTAGAGTTGGTCATTTCCAGTTTTGCTGGTCCAGTTCTGTGTACGAGCTTAAACCAGTTTGATTCTATGCAAACTAGCTGAACCTTTCACATCACGACACGTCCTGGCAAATTTAAAAGTAGCCTACATTAGCATGACAACATCATGGCACTAAATCCAACTTGTATTATTAATAAGCAATATGACAACGTTATTAACATAATATAATGTTTATTTATGAACAGACTAACGGAAGCACTAGCTGGTGTGACAGGCCGCGAGCAATAACCTGCCGAGCCAAGGTTGGTGCTGGCAATATGGAAATCAAATTTCAGTTGAGGTGGGATACGTTCATGTGTTTTTTTGGGTGACGAGAGATGACATGGCAGAGTTAGTCTATTGAGAAAACTAAACCACCAGTACAGCAACAAAAAAAGGAACACTACCTGACTTTTATCCAAAGACCTGTTTCTATTTCTTACTGTCTCTGGCTTTGAAAGTGCCACAATAGGGGAGGAAAGGCTGATTCATGAAGTTGAAATGAGGAATTATCAATACAAAACCTCCGTATATACCTACAAAAACTACGGCAGCAGATGGCTGGAGGGATATCGCCAGGGAGTTGAAAGTTCTGGTAAATGACCAACACTAACAGCAGTCTAGGCTACTTGCTTTGTTTTCTGTTTAAAAAGGACAGACAAAAGGTTTGTAATAGTAGGAAGATAGCAAGTAAGTGTCTCATCTATCTTTTAAGGGGTTATGTCCCCAGTCTGGGGACATCTTGAGCGCACAACTAAAGCTTAGGCTGACATGGATTGTTTACATGACATAACAGAAGTGCACATTTAATGGATTTAACGTGACATAGATCTCCAATGTGACACAAAAGTCGGATGCTTGTTTGCTGTTAGGCCACGATTATGCTGCTATTATAATTGCTGCTGAGTCAAGTGTAGCTCCTAGTGGTAAAATTTAGTATGCCCGACCAGTCCTGTATTTGCCTTAATATCAAACCAGTCTGAAAATTTTCAGACCCGCCCAATCCTACATAACACTCCTAGAAATCCTGCATCTGAAAATGAAAACTTCTGTTGAACTTTCTGTGGGTGGCTCGGCAGTGTAAGTGCAGTGTCACGCTGGTGAAGTGACAGCCATCGTCAGTCAGGCTGCAGCTCTGTGCTGTACATTTAATTTCTCTGTGTTCTTCGCTTCACTGTCTCACTGAGAGCCTCAAAGCAGCTGCGTCCCCACTGTCATTCAAACTGTGCAGACTTTCAAATGACATTGACTGTCAAAGTCTCTCCTGCCGCGCAAATGACAGCAACAGCTATTGATTGTGCTTTCCTTTTTACACGGAAACCTATTTCATTCAAATTTCATTCAATTCGTGGTATTATTTTATGTTGGACACAAAGAAACTCAACACACAAAAAAAGAGACCCAAAGGGAAACGGTCAATAGGAGACATTGCTTCAGAGAAGTGAATTCCTTTAAAAAAATAATTTAGAGAGAAAGTAATTTCCTGACATGCCTTGTCTTGTCCTTTCATTTCAGTACATTCCCAAGGCTGCCTATTATTTTTCAAAGAACAGGGGAGCTTTCTGCCAGGATGAACCAAAGAAATTTAAAGAATAGCTGGCTACGGCCAATATCTACAATCAGCCACACAGAAAGCCTTGTTTTCAGCGGCCAAGAACACAAGCTTCTTTGGCTATGAATATTTCTGTGTTGAAATTTGACTATGGTTTATCGTCAACTCCAGTGATACATTTGATCAAAATAAACAGCAACAGACATGCAAAAAGTATCTCTCTGTAACTTCAAGACTCCTCTCAACTCTATAATTGAGCTGGCACCTTGTAAATTATTCTCTTGTGTTTATTTCTGACAGTGTTTGTTCTTGCAGTCATGCCTGTCAGAGGAACTGTTAACAGGGCATAGCTGTTAAAGAGCATATGCACACCCAACGTAAACTCCATTAATCAAGGTTAAATAAAGAACGAATAAATGTTGCACAGACAGATTCCATGAAGTTGAATCACAGAATGCAGAAAGTTATAGGACTTTCGATTGTCTATGGAAGTCTGTTATTTATGTTATTAAAGTAGAATATTTCTTGAATAATGACAGACCTTTCATTTCTTCTAATTGTGTCAGTCTACAAAAACTCTGATCATTTTCTCAAATCAAATTGTATTGCTTGACTCAACAGACCTGACCTCAAGTCATATTTTGGCAAAACTTTTGAAGCTAAGATCAGTCACTCTGACACGAGATTTTAAAGGTTTGCATGTTTGTCTGAAGCTGGATTTATAGTCAGCACTAAGGGCTAGTGGCAGTACCACATTAGACACCTATGGTGTCGGTTTTGATTTACAGTTCAGTGGTGGTTTTCACCCGCTGATCACACCACCACAGAACTAGACGCGATCGAAGCTGTATCATGCCTTAATTATGCTCCCCACAGTAACTGTGTTTACACTCCTTTCATTTACTTTGTGATATGGAGGGACGCTGTGCCACACAGGTTCTTATGCAACTGGAGTCACAGTCTGGTAACTTCTTTTTTGCCTCGTCTCATTACTTAGTAAGAGACGACTCCTGTGCAGTTGCCATGTCTACGTTCTTTCACTGTGATAGAGAGCGATAATCACAGTGAGCAGAAGGTTTGCAATGTGTTGGTTAAAAGCAGCAGATTAGTGAGTCTTTGTTCAGCTTCCTAAATGATGTCTCCGACAACATCAGCCCATGCTGACCAATCCGATATCACAGTCTCAAAGGGGAATGCTAGTCTCCACAGCCCAGTCGCCAAAATAAAATGTGCTGAATGTTTCTGCAAACCACAAAGCTGTTACATTTGTATGTTTCATAAGTATGACGTAGTTCAGATTACATGTAAAGTGAGTAAGAGCTGAGTTGCCCATCAGTAGGATGAGTCTATCTAGGCCAGCAAAAAGCAGAGACATCATTCAAGACCAACAAAAGCAGGTACTGTATTTTTTAACGAGAGTTTGGGACATTTCCGATCGTGTTTGTAGTGATCAGACTGAGTATTTTAAGACAAAACATGATGCTTTCCTAACCTGAGCCAAGTCATTTTTGTGCCTAAACATAACCAAACGCTAACCACAGCGTTGTCACAACACAGAATTGAAAATTGAAACGTCAAAAAAACGTAAAGTTTATCATATCCACTATATCAACATCCAAATGTAACATATCCATAGTTTGCAGAAACATGCAATGCCAACATTTACTCTAACGATTGGGTTGTTTTCCAAACTGTTACCTATGTTGACACTACTCGCAGACACAAAGCAACATTAGCATTGATTTGGAGTCATGTTTCTGCTGCACAACAAAAGTAAGTAAGTTCATCTTTAGTTTTTTAGTTTTCACTAGAAAACTATTGATTAGTGCAGCGTTCGACTTTAGACTGTAAGAGAGAAACACTGCTCTTTATCTACCAGCTATCTCATCACTAGCCTGCTTCTCTCTCCTCGCTGCAGCTGCTACCAAGCACGTTTTCCCCTGAGTCGGTCATTAGCCCGCGCAGTCGCTCCTCTAATTTTTACCCTCTTAACCTCATGAGGGCATCTGTACTTGTACTGGAGCGTTGTAAGGAGATCTAGTCACCACCACACCCATGGGTCTTGTCTACAGTTTGCTCTGAAATGTCGTGGTTAAACCCAACACCTCTCCTGGGGTTTTATCAGGGTTCGGACAGTTCCAAGTGTGTGTATGTCATCTCTACTAACTGCTCTCACAAAAACTCTCTGCTCCTCTGAAAAATGCATGAATAAGAGCAGTGCTATTTTGTCATTAGAGCAAGGTTGCATGTTCTGCCTTTTAATCTGTGGTGAATACTGCGTCTAATTTAGGATGTTATTTTGGTGGTGGTCATAAAAACTACCTTAAATCAGCAGAGAAAAGAGAAAATACGCAGAAGAAAAGGATAATGTGAAAACACCAAATTGAAAGACTTCATTCATCGTCATCAGAAAGATGAACTGTCCTTCTACTTTTGACATAAAGAATAGTGACCCTGAGTATGTGAAGAATTTACAATGTCCTTCCTCAATTGAATACTGACAGTCATCTTTACAAAATCGTTAAAATTTTTTAAAAGCCCACAATTTTTCAACCTGTGCTATCTAACAAAACAATTTTCTTTTTAGCTTCACTCTGCTCTGGTCTCTATTATGTGCCGTATATACAAAGCCAACATCAAACCTTCACCTACTACATTGCAAAAAAAATGCCTTATGTCTCAAAATGTGGCAAACACACTGATAGGTGAACCAGAAGACAAAGAAACATCTGAAGACCAAAACAAACCTGCATACAACCCACAGTATCTGCACACAGACGGACACGTGACCAGCCTCTAAACTTTCCCTGGTGCATTGGACTGAGCAGTTTGCCCGACAAATAATCCCACTTAGAGAAAACACAACCTGGCATCAAACAAAAATACAACAGAGTGGTATAAGGTGTGCAAATTAAGCTGCACAAAACAAAGCTCGACATGAGAGGGAATCTGCACCGGCTCAGGGAAACGGCAGCCCTTTTTCTTTCAATTAATGGGGCGTTTCACACACACACACACACACACACACACACACACACACACACACAGACCTTACCTCTCCGTCTGATATGGACCATTAAGATCACGCAATCGCTTTGTGCGTATCAAGTCTGCTTTCGATATAGAGACAGCCAAAGTGAAGCGAGGGTTCAAAGCAGGACAGGAAGATACTCTGCGGTATGATGAGAACGAGAACCTACTGCTAACACCTGTGACAAATCCTGCTCAACTGAGAGGAACAGAAAGCCTCCGGATGGTAGGAAAGTACTGCATAAAAATGAGGAAAAAGTGAGACAGAAACAAAACAAACGCTTGACCTAAAAGTATAAAGAGGCCATTTCAAATCTTGTTTTTTCTGTTCTGTTTATTATTATCTGTGTATCCACAGTGAGGCCTCCTCAATAAAAAAATAGTTTTTGGGAATATTATTCACTTAAGTTCACTCGCCTCCAAATCGGTTATAACTGCCTGACTGTTAGGGATTGCTTTACCAAGTATCGAATGCATCTACAGAGACAGAACGATGAAGAAGGCAGACAACATGGTGGGTGACCAGAGGGTCCCCCTTGTCTTCTCATTTAGCCTGTTACCATCTGGGCAACGATGTGGCCCCCTTTATTCACTGAAAACAGATCCAAGTTTTAATTTGTTCCACAAGTCATTGAGTTTTTAAACAGCTTATGGGTGTTTGTTTCGGTTAATTTTGCTTTCAATAGAACGACACCCATTTACTGGAAACTAACAGATTAATTTTTAAGGAAAAAAATAAAAAAATATGTTAAATTCTCCTTTTAGTCCAGTGCTCCATTGAGTCAGTGAGTTTTAGTCCCACATTTCAAAGCACTATCCATTTAGCGGTGGTGAAATTTCATGGCCACTCTTCTCTTATTAGCTAACTTTAGCCTTAGTGGCTCCGCACTGCACACTGCCAGAAGGGAGGGTGGGTAGGAGCTAGCTAGCTAGCTTCTCATTAAGTGTTATATTATGTTCACACCAAACGCGATGTGAATTTTCGTGTGGCGTTACTGCCGCAAGTTTGAATGCCAGAATGTTTTGTCTTGACTTGTTTCAAACGCACGAATAATTCCATTGTACACACGTGAAATTGCTGAATCCATTAATGAACTTCCGCCGGTACGTCCTCGGTGTCATACGTCCCCGGAGAATCTCAATGTTGATTGGCTATCGTGGCGTGAATAGGTCACTGAAGTTCAGATTTTGCAACTCTTGCAAATAAGCGTATGACATGAAATTGTGCTACTCCCTTCATTTGCACTGCTTTAATCGTGAATTTCATGTCGCGTCCATCGCATCTTTACACTGACTTTACATTTAATTCACTGGCACAAATTGGTTTATCATGCCCAGTGTGAACACACCATTAGGCAATCACAGCTGGTAACACCATCCTGCCACTGGTATACTGTTACCAGCTGTTCCCATGTTTCCACGTTGCTGCGGAAACATGGTGTCCACCCTCTGATCTCTCCCTAAGTAGTCCCAGAGAATAAGCTGCTTCATAAAACCCTGCTAGCATTGTTCACTATATAAGCATCACTAGCTGCGCTGACACTGCTAATGGTGCTAACAGAGCTAACAGGGATAACATAGTTAACAGTGCTAAAGGGGGTTTAGGGTTCAAAACTGAGCTGCTTACTCTCTAGGCCAACCTTGGGGGGTGACCAGAGGGCAGGCACAACATTTCCACAACAATGCTGTTGCATTGGGTCAACGTTACAGAATGAAGAGTGCTACTGGCCAGCTCCCACCTGACCCGGTTGGTATGCTGTGCAGTAAATTGAAGAGAAGCAAAATGAACCTATAAACCGACATGCGTAACTGGTCAAAAATATTCTCGGCAGTTAACCAATTAACTAAGAACATGTTGCAAGAACATATAGCACTTGTGCAGTCATCTACCACCAGAACTCCATTATACTGACCAGCGGTTCATTGTGTTATCTAAAATAGAATATTTACGCAGTAGTAAGGTTCATGCTCTGTCCTGACTGCCAAAGACTAAAAAAAAATCTGTGCAAGTTGGTGGAAACAGTCTTTATGTGTGCTTTGTCCAGTCTTTATAGGTTTCAGCTAATCTTCAGGTTTGTCCCAAGCTTTAGTGAGCTTAACAGACGCTGGCAGACAGATTTAGTTACTGGTCAGAGACTGTTCTCTCTTTCAGTCTTTGTGCCACACAGACATGGGAGCTGTTTCAGTCTTCTCATTTAACTCTCAGCAAAAAAAGTGAATAAGGGTATTTATTGAATTGTCTTTTAAACAGTGTGAACTGTGTCATATCCGCAGAAAAGAGACGGTGAGAAATCAGGAGAAAAAGCTCTCAGTTATTAAAGCTGCATGAACTCCTGAACTCTGTCTGACTTCAGAGCAGTGATATACACATCAGGGGAAATGAGTCTGAGAGTGGCAACGGCCTGCATGGGTGAATGCTTGTCATCATCTTTAGGGAGGTGGAGGACGACAGAGTTTGGTCGCAACAGCCATTAATCCACTTGAACTGCTTTGAGGTGACAGACAACCCGCACTGTGACACAGCGACGAGATCTTGACAGAGCAGATCACAGACACAGATATGTTTACAAATTGAAAGGAAGACGCAGACGGCAAAACAATGAAATCATTCACTGAGCGAGCGTGTGCACTTACCTCGTAAAACACGGCAGCACAAATGAAAAATAATGACAGTCACTATGGAGGTTGACAGGTAGGAAGCGACACGATGCGATTGTGATGGATGAGGGGGGAGATGGAGCTAAGGGGAAAAAGGACAGGTAGCAGTAGAGCACCCATGAGAGGCGGGGGAGAGGGAGGAGATGGGTGGAGGGCAAGAGGAGTGAGTGACAGGGTGATGCTGTCAGCTCCTCTGTGGCGCACTCTTCAGGGGAGCCCCGGAGCGTGTTCTGTTAAGTAAACAGCTGCAGCGACGAGAGCTTCTCAAATATTAATAGGGAGCGATCCCCTCCACTCGCCGTGTTCAAGCTGACATCCCCTGAAGTGGACCGCAGCACTGCAGAAGGGAGCAGACGGACTGGCCTCCTGGAACGCAGCGGAGGCCACCAGGGCCGCCTGCAGCACCCATCAGACCTGACAGAGTGAGGATCAATCCCAGCCACAGAGAGGCCCTCCCTATATACACAACCCCCCTGTGGCTCATTATTATCTGTGCCATCACAAGACAACATCTCAGACTGCTTATGAAAATATACTAAAACACAGTTCATCCCCACCCTCACCAGCCTCCATCTGTGCCCATCAGACAGAGATGAATTATAAATGAAAGGGTGCTCAATCTGAGAGGATCGATACTAACAAGGTCTGAGTTAGCCATGACAGTTCTTCCTCTGTGGTTTTACCTCCCATTTTCCCGCCACTCTTACCGCCTGAGTTTCTGGAGGAGATAAACGACAAACCGACCTCTAGCTGAATGCTAAAAAGTGAAGCTAACAAGTTAGAATTAACTGCCTTTCCTGCCATCGTTATAAAGTTACTAAAAAAGCGTACATAGCTGATGAGGGAGCTGGGAAATGAACAAGGCTTTACTCTATTCTACCTCCTTTGATCGACCCACACCCCCCCAACACCCACCCCATCACCTCACCACTGACAGGCGGACCGGGGGAATTTGCTGAGGAGGAGTAATGGAGCCTGTCGGAGAGCTCCCTGCTTCACACCACTTAGCCTCTCGTCCAGCCAGGGTGGTTGGAGATGTAGGGATGTAGGGGAGGGTGGGGGGGATGAAGAGGTGCACCACTGATGAGGCTCCGTCGGGACTCGGAGCAGACTCCTCACCACCCAAACATTTCTCCTCACATCAGTCACGCCGCGCGGGCAGAGAAGCGTGCAGCTGCTCCCTTCACCACCTCTTTTTCTTTCCTTCGTTAAGCTGTTCAGTCCTGACTCTGCCCTTGGGCCACGGTGCCCTCTTCACACACTCCTGCTGGGCGAACATGGTGTCCTGCTTCATCAATAATTCCGAGGGTCAATTGCTTCAGTAAAGACTACACCTTCGGCTGCAGCCTGAACAATGACAGTGGTATTGTTTTAAGAAGAGAGTGTGGAAATATGACCTATTGTTTTCAATTTGAAGAGACTGTGTGAGATCAAGGTGTGTGACGATGGATAGAAAGTAGTATGACATAAACCCACACATCTTAGACCCAGTGAAATAAAGAAAAATCATCCTGTATCTCTGTTCATTAAATTCAAATCAATAATCTCCTGTAAGCCAAAGATGTTAAATATTAAGATGTTTTAACATCCAAATTATCTCCCCTTTTCTCTTCATGTAGAGGCAGAAAAATTTTGATGACTCATCTTTAATACAGGGGTATATTAATGCATGTATCAAATTTAAATGTTAACTCCCTGAAAGGTGCTCATCCAAGTCCTTTTACTTAGACTAAATTAAAAAAAATAGGTAGGTTGTCAGTGTCATCCAAAATGAGTCATTACAAGTCAAATCATCAAATCTGGGCTAGCCGTCATTCCTCAGGACTCAAGTTTATTTTGTGCTTAGTGCTAACTAAGCTAACCAACCGCTCGGGGCACAACCAAGGCACCCCCTCACTCTGACATCTCTCCACTTTGTGCATGTATAGGTCCTGTTTGTGCATGTGTGTGTCTTTCGGTGTGTTAATGAGAAAAAGAGTGAAAAAATTGAATTTCCCCTCAGGGGGATTAATAAAGTATATAATATTGATTGGCAGGCTATATAAAGAATGACATCATCAAGGTATGTACATTAGTACAGATACTATTTTCTTTTGTAGCAGGCTATTTTTGCTTATACATTATAATTCAAATAAAATAACCCCCGTCAATAGACTCATGTGCATGATACCACTATTTTAGGAATGTATTACAGTAGCCTACGGTCATTGGGGCTCTCCGCCCTATTGCTTGGAGCAACAGTTTACAAACGCGGCCATTAATTATGGCATTCTGCTGCTTGACATCAAATCATTTTTGTTTGTTATGGGCCATTTCTCAGATTAAATAAAAAAAGATAAAAACTCTTCCCTTCTCCCTACCTCTTACTTCCGACACCCCTGTTCGGGGAGGCCATCTTGGAACTTGGCCTCCAGTTTTTAAAGATTATTTTTGGGTGTTTTCTTACCTTTCTTGACAGGACAGCTGGAGACTGACAGGAAAGGTTGGAGAAACCAGAGGGATGTCAAGCAGCAAAGGGCTGCAGGTTCAAATCGAACCTGGGCCACTGCAAAGGACTCAGCCTATATGGGGTGCGCACTCTACCAGGTGAGCTAAAGCGCGCCCCAACTTGGTCTTCATTTTGATCTTAACTACACACCAATAAAGTTTTGTGACTACATCTTGCACGGTTGTGACACTGTCTTGGTGAAAAAAATCTGTCCACATGTAGGAGTCTCCAGACCAGGTCCACATTTTGTTATGATGACTGACATACACACACACACACACACACACACACCAGACTAACAAGGTGAAAACAATAGCAGTCTTGCTGTCGTAGCTGGTAAAGATAACCATAACTTACTGCTGGCTCATATCATTTTATTCCTTAGTATTTTTCGTGGCAGTAAGTGGAATTATTTTCCCTAGACACATTATGACCTGGAGTGATTAAAATACGGCAGACTTCAACAGATTTTCCTGGTTAAAAAAAAAAAAAAAAAGTTTTCAGTGGATAACAGAAACCCTGGGTGAACCTGGTAATATACCTGCCGGACATCAGCATGTCAGCATGCTGACATTAGCATTTAGCTCAAAGCACAGCCTCACTGAGCCACTAGCATGGCTGTAGGCTCTTTTAGTAATTTGAAGCAGGAGATTCTAGTTTCACTCCAGCTCTGTTTAGGGTCAGTTCAGGCAACTAAAACTACTTGGAATAAGTCAGAAAACAGGTGGTTTGAAAGAGGTGTTTCTGCCAGTATGAGACCCACACACACTACTTTCAGAGTTACTTAGAGAAGACAATAACGACTGTAATGACAGCAAGAGACCACTTGTCAGGAAAGAGTAAACACAGGTCACAAATGTTTGATATGGTTGTATTTCAGGTGAGGATGCTGACCCTCTTTCAGGAGAAGTTAAATTTGGTTAATTATAATATATTTATATTGTTGTAAATAAGCCATGAGATCCCAAAGATGTAAGATCAGCCCCTCTGCCCTGCTCCACCCTGCCCTGACACAGTTGTTAATGTCTGCATGGCTGAGCACATGTTGCATAAGTGTTTCAATATTTCATAGGCTAAAATGAAAAATGCATCTCTTTGAACTATAAGTGCATGGTTGGAGTAGGTGGAGGAGGACAAGCTGGTGAGGTCACGAGGTGAAGAAGGAACTATGAAATAATAGAGGATGAGCAGAAATAAATGGGTCGCCTCTCGGTGCTGCGACAGTCTTATAATCTTCCTATTCAGAGAAACTCGGTGCTGATATTATGAAACTGCAACCTGAATTAGGTTCAAACAACTTAGACCTGCGAGTGAACCGACAGCAGAGTGCACTTTTCCAAAGCGGAGGATGCTTTTCATAAACAAGGAGACCTTGAAGATTAATTCTGGAGCAGATGTCCCATGCCACAACCTGCCAAACGTTATGCACAAAGAAAAAAGATTGACAAGCAAACACCTTTAGGTCTTGCTGGGGTTGCCCCCACAGAGCTGAACTCAAATAACTTCCGATTGAGAGAGTGATAGCTTTGAGTAAAAGGGAACATTTGCAGCCACATCACATCAGCTGCAGAGGCTTTAGATTTATTCTGAATATGCCTGCCCTGGAGTGAGGATAAATATAAACAAAGTGACATCTAAGAATAGCCTCCATTTGGTTTAGAATGAAGACAAACGTGTACTTTCTCAAACGCGTGTTGTTAATAGATGGTGCTGTTCAAATGTGATCTTGCATTTGCATTGATTCGGCTCGCAGAAACAGCTTTGATTAAATAGAACTGTGGGCATTTCTGAAAAGCAGATTTGTATCATCCATTAAGTGGAGAAAAAAAAAAGTCCCACATGATGTATGGAGATGCTGGGTGATTCATTTAAAGAAGCTCATTAGCTCAGTGTGAGCTGTGCTCATGTCAATATGCTGCTTTCACTCTTCACCCGTACCCTTTCCCCCTCTTCTTGTTCCTTTTTCATTTCCTTTCCTTTAATTTCATCTTTTCTCCTTTCCCTTTCTCTCCTTTTCATTTCTGTTTCCTTTCCTGTCATTTTCCCTTCTCTCCTTCCCTTTCATCCCCGTCTTCCTCTTCCCTTCATTCTCCTTTCCTCAGCTCGTCTTTCCTTTCCTCTCCTCTTCTCCTTCTGTTCTATCCTTACCTCTCCTCTCTTCTCCTAGGGTCTTTTTCATTACACTAACTTATGCTTCCTCACCTTATATCTCCTCCTGTGACCCGGAAATCATTTCCTCTCCACCATCATGAAGGATCTTCCAATCCCTTAAATGCACTTGGAGGAGACGAGGAGGGAGGAGGCCTCTGGAGGAGCTCAGCGCCAGGAAACACCAGTGTATCTTACACAGAAGTCTTTTATCAACTGGCGTGACTACAGAGATCCCACAGGGTCGTGGCGAGATTTTTTTTTTTTTCGCGTTCTGTGACCTATAATGCCACAATGATTCTTTAGTCACACAATTTACTCTCACATTGCTCACTCTGATCTACAGATAATATAATACAGCAGTCACATGATGAGACTTGCTTGCTGTTAGAACACAGTTTTAGGCCTACATATTTGCTGAGGACAATATTTATCGGCTCAAACACAGAATAACAGAAGGTCTGAGTGCAGCAGCGCTGATGATGAAGCTGCTGGCGAGAGGAAGAGAAGTTGAATTACTGCAAAGTGTTTCTGAAAATTATTAATAATTTAGGTTTCTCAAAACATTTGCCTGATTTCAGACAGAACTGTCAACCAGCCTAAGTAATCATAACACTGATCCCTGTATAAATTAGATTTAAAAGGAATATTAAATGGTGATTAAAATCCAAAATAGTGATAATAATACCACTAATATTTGGCTATGTTAAACAGTTTACATAAATGTATGAAGGCTCCTGTTGCTATACGTCAGACTTTATAGGCCTACAAGAGATTTTCATATCTATGTATGTATGTATACTGTAAGGTTTTGAAGTTGTTCTTAAAGACGGGGCTCTGTCAGGTCATATATTTGCAGCACGTTGTATGTAACTGACGTTGCTTGAGATGATATGGAATCAAGGATTTCTCATTTGGCAGCTTCAGCTCCTCTGTCCTCAGATCTGTTCCTCGCCTCCTTCGCTTGCACCTCCCGTGGGTGAGACTGAGTGAGGAAAGCGAAGGGACACGTTGGTATAATGAAATGCACCCCGAGCCTCTTATTTGCTCTTCTCCTCTCCCCTCTCTTCTCCACCCCTCTTCTTTTCTTTCCTCTCCTTTTTTTCCCCTCTCCTCTTCTTCTCCTGTCCTCCCCTCTGCTTTCCATTCCTCTTGAGTCTTGTTTCATCTCCTCCTCTCCTCTTCTTTTGTTTCCTCGCTTCCTCGCCTCCTCTCCTTTCCTCCCTTCTTCTTTCCTTTCCTCTCCTTTCTTTTGTTTCCTACCCTCTTCTTTACCTTCCTTCCTCCTCTCTTCTTTCCTTTCCTCTCTTGTCTTGTTTCATCTCCTTCTGTCCTTCCATCTTCTTTCCTTTCCTTTCCTTTCCTTTCCTCTCCTCTCCTCTCCTCTCCTCTCCTCTCCTCTCCTCTCCTCCCTGGCTGATGCACCATTCATCAGACACTGAGAGAAACAAAGGCTCCTTCTCTCAGCTGGAGCTGGGAGGAGCTGTCAGTCCCTTCAGCTCTGTTTGATGATAGCATTTCAAATGACACTTTGATCCTCACTCCACACTGTTTGTTTTTCCTCTATGATGAAATTCAGCTCGAGAGGCGTGCAACAGGGCACATCATTAAAATGTGGCTCAAACGCAAAGAGCCACGCTCGTCCCTAGAAACCGCTCGTGACAATTTTTTGACACATCAGCGTAAAGAACACGACAGGGTAGTTGGCGAAGGAATTGTAGAGAAGAACAGAAATCATGTGTTCTCCCTGCAGATAACGCGCTGCTGAGGTGACACCAAAGCTGAGTCAAAACTCGGGTCTCTTTATAACGGCTGAACGAGAATAACTGAATCTAATGAGGCAGATCTGTCAGTGCTAAGTGTTGTCTGTGGTCTGAGAAGAGCAAAGCACAAATTCCTGCCTTAAAGCCTAAAAAATACGGGGGTGGGCTTATTTGGAGATGCAACTACTAGTAAAAACTTCACTTCAAATGCATGAAAGGTTTTCTTTTTATATACTTTATACTACGACACTGTTGTTTATAAGAAAACATCCAAGAACACGAGACAGAACAAGCACTGACAAAAATGCATTCACACATTTTTATGGATATTTGTTTTTTTTTATCTTTTATTTCCCTTCATTTCTAAAACATGCTACAAAAAACAGTCCTCCTCTCCTCAGGTCTTTTCAGAATAAATATGAACTTAACACACCAACTCTTAATCTCAGTGGAGAAATCAGCCTTTGTTTAAGAATAATGGTGGAAATGCGTAAGATGAACAGCCCAAAGTGTAAGTCTGAAAGGGTTGGCTCTTTTCTTCCTGGGGTGATAATTCTGCTATTGAAGATTTCCAGAGCCACAGCTGAAATCATATGCAAATATCCACCCCATGGGGCTCTGACTGGCTGACATATTATCAGCAGAGAGACAGCCGTCGCAATTTTGGGGTTTTGAGTGTGGTCAAATCAAAAGACGGAGGCACGATTAAAAAGGTGTGTAGCGAAGCACACGAGACAACGGGAGCACTTTAAGCAGGATGCCAGCCCTGTTGGGGATTGGATGCTGAGGCCTCCCGTGGAGACAGGAGCGCCTGGCAACCTACATAGAGCCTGCAGAGATAAGACAGACAGTTTGAAAAGCCAAACAATGAAAATGAAAGCATGTAGAAATGAAAACAAAGGTTTATCTGGATGAAGAAAAAGTGAAATGATTCCTCAGAAGAGGTGAATTCATGTTCAGTTCTAACAAAGCCTCTCTAACTGGTCTGAGGGCTGAAGAAAGACAACCACAGCAATTATTACTCATCTCCTTTACTTTGCTTCCCCAGCTGAGTTAGCTGCTCTGTTTCCATGTTATTTCAGGTGAAAGTTTCTAAACCTTGGGGCTGGGACCACATACTTATCCACAGACATTCAAATGGGTCCAGGAATGACTGACATATTGAAATATATTTAATGCATTTCAAATAAAAAAAGGTTTGAAACATATATGATTTACTAAATTTGAGTTGCTCCATGCTGTTGCATTAGAGACCCTTGTTCAAACAATTCAACCAAAGCCTCTCAATGCAAAATTAATATGATTTGTATTCAGTTATCATTGACTAATATACATATCGTACAAAAGCTACTAGTGGCTACCACTCAAACTCTGTAATTTCTCTGCCTGTGGTGGAGAATTTCCTTTACTAACATGAAGCCAGTCAGGTTTTTGATGAAGCTAAACAATGAGACTACCATTAGAGCTGTCACTTTTTCTAGTACTAATTAAAAAACGTAAATATTCAAGCTGTAAAAGTCTATTTAAATTCAAACTGTGTGTAAGCCCACCAGGCAATACTCCACTGTAGTAAACTTAGAGATTGTTATGGCTACTCTTAAAATAGAGAAAACTAGTGACTCATGCTGAACGCATAATCACGGCACCAAACCATGTCATTGTAAGTAATGTGTAGAAACCCTTAGGAGTCAACATTTTAAGGCCCAGACACACCAAACCGACTTTTAAGAAATAACATTAAGAGCAACGAAAGCTGATGGTTGCGTTGCCTATGTCTCGGCCAAAAAGTTGCACATGAGCACACAGCAAAGACTACAGCCCATGGCCAACCAGCACGTATGTTCTGGGCCTGGGCGAGAGGAAATAACTCTCCATACCAGCAGACGATTATAGTCCATATTCATCATTCATAAAGGGAAACCGTAAAACCATCTTGACGCCTTGACATTCCTGCTAAAGAGCCCAATGGCTAAAAAATAATCTTACCTCATGGAAAAGTTTGTTTTGATCTCATGCCCTCTTGACTTTAGCTGTTTGTTTACTTTCCTCACTTCTGTTTCTCTTTTCGTACGCTGAGCTGAACTGCCAGTAAGAGTGATTTAATTCACAGATGCCGATTTAACATGCAATTTAACATGCTGAAAAAAAGCCAACAAGGGCCGAAAAGGGTCAACGGTGCAGGACACACTGCATCAAATAGGGCAACAGACTCTCACTGGACCACTGGCTGACCGTTGGCTTGGTGTATCAGGGCCCTAAGACAAAATGGGGGGAAAAGGCAAGGCTGTTTGCCATGTTGTAAAATACAACTGCCTTACACTAATGTTAACACCACACCACAACTGCGATTACTCTGAGAAGCATGTATGTAAATGGACTACAATATAATATATTTGAATATATTTCTCACTTTTTCCCTGATGATCTGAATAAGTTGTAAAATTTGTCGCTAGTCGCTTTTTAGAAATTAAGTCACTAAGGAGGTCTGGAAAGTTGTTGAATTTAGCGCTAAAGTTGCCAAGTTGGCAACAATGTTATCATGTTAGTCTGTCACTTAAGTGAGGCAGAGTAGATGCTGCAAATGAAAGGAAGGCAACATTTCTATTGTAAATTGAAGCTATGTGGGTTGTGTTCAAAAAATTCAAATTAACAAAATGTTAGTTCAATTTGTTAGTTAATTTTATCTGTTTGACATTTTGTGTTAAACAGTGACTGTATAATAAAGATGGTCGACATAACAGTCTCGCATCTCAATCTCCCCCTGGTGGCTGGCTGCAGTTTAGGTCACAAACCCTGCCATCTCCATGTTAGCAGATGGAACATGGGCCAAACTGAAAAAGTCAAAGTACACACACTGGGCGCTGCTCATAATTGGGTTGGGTTGTTGTACGGGCAGGAACTCGATACCGCGGCTCCACTTCCTGATCACCACTGTGCAGATTCTGGCTCTAAATAACAACACCAGCACGAGATGACATTGTCTGTATCCAGGATGTTTTGGCTGGATTTTTGTACGCGTTGTCCATGTTTATACACAGTTTATGGTTTTAAAGTGACAGTCCTTGAAGCTAAAGAATGGTACCCAGGTAGAAATAACCATGAAAAACGGGAAGCACATTCAGAGTCACTGAGTATCTGCAGCGACAGTGTTCATTGCTTTATCCTGTCTGACAGCCTTCTATTAGAGACCTTCCTGAATGTTACTTGAATTCAGTGCAGTTTTTTCCGTATTTCCTTAATATTAAAAAGGCTGAAATTGACTGAAAATCGTGCCCAAATACCACTTTCAGAGAACAATAAGAACCATCATTCTTGACAAAAGAAATCCCCCATCTGAGAATTGTGACACCAATTTAGACAAGAACGCAAATAACTGCTGGCATAAAATACATCCAAGTAACACTGAATTTATTAGCTCTCTTAATATTCTTTCTCCCACAAGAGTGACTTTTATGAGGCTGCAAACACATAGTTTGAAATAATTACTTAGTAACACATATTTTTGTGTGTAAATATAAAACTGCCTCCACCATCTGTAGTTTAATGTAAAAAAATTTGCAGGATTCATAGGTTTCTGTCTGGAACTACATACAAGCTCCTATCTGACACACGTGGCGGGAAAACGAGACAAAAAACACACCCACATTAGATTCACATGCAGACCATGTCACCTTAACTCAGTAGCAAACTGAACCCAAACATCTAATTTGTATTTGCCTTTGGTGGTTCACAGTTTCATATTAGACTATCTCCACAAGCAGCAGACTGGATAATGAGAGGAAATACTAAGAAGGGCGGCATCACTGGTGCATTTGCTGTACCTGGATGTTTTGGTGCTTACAGTACGCGTCTATAGCTGCAGCTGATGTTTCTTCCTCAGGCTGACAAACACTAAAATATTCTCTCAGGCTGTTCACTGCAAAGAGACACTCTGACTTTTTCCTTTGTGGCTCTGGAGCACCAAGAGGAACTCAGAACTCAAACAGACAGCACACTTCTCAGTATTACACTGCTTTATTAAGTATAAATCTGTACAACACTTTGCCAGCCCAGCGGAGTGCTGAGAAAGTCCCAAAAACCTCATTACGAGCTATCCAAGAAGTGACGCATAATGATAAAACACAGCAATTAAGTCAAAATCAAATTATGAGTTGACAGAAGAAGATGTGGTAATGGCTGGTAAACCTCATCGTGTCTGATAAACGATGCTCGAAGGAACCCATTGGACATAGCAAAACTGCCTCTCCCCATCATTAAGTTATTAGATTAGCCCGGGGCAGCGGGTAAACAACTTCAGACATCTCGCAGCAGGCATACATCCCACCAGTCCTCACTCTTATTGGATTACTCCGGGAAACTTCACCAGAAGACAAAATGACTCCATGGAGAGCGTGAGGCAGGGGGATGATTATTGGAAAGCAGATGATGGGAAGAACAGAGGAAAGGCCTGCTCAGGCCAGACGCCCGCAGCACTTTGGATTGAGCGGATGGCTAACGAGCAGGAGACAGGGAATGGATGCGAAGGGCAGCGAGATCTGATTTTGATTATTGGCTGCTGGATGGAGAGGCAGTTCGGGCCTGCCAGGTTCCGCATCATCCACCTCCTGCCACATCTCGTTTGGGTTACTGCCACGGCGAATGTCCATTCAGCACTATCGGAGACAAATGAGGGCAAACTCCTCTCAAGGTCAACAACCACCTCCACCGGGGCCACAGGGGGTCTGCCATTCTAATTCCTTATACACTTAGAGTAATTAAAACCCGCACAGAAGAAGCGGGGGAAGTCGATAGGGTTTTTTGAGACTGCTAATGAGATGCTAATTTGTTGGCCCGCTAGGAATGAGGTATGAGGAACTCAAGGACACAAAAGAAGATTTATTCACACTTCTGTTGAGTGAACTTTTTCAATTATGGCGTGTGTGCGTCCTCGCGGATATTCGGCAACTTTGTTGAGTGGTGCGCACCGCAGGTTGCCCGGTGTCTTTATGTCTGATAAAAAGATACAAGCATCCTTTCAAGCTCCTTCCAAACTCCCGCTCATTTACAGAGCGTGGCCCCTGTGAGTTCAGAGTAAAGTGGAGAAAGCTCCCCTGCCTCGCAGCAACGAGTGAAGCCACATACAGATCGCCCTCATGCTGCCTGAAAGTAGTCCAAGTCAGACCTGTTTTCGAACACCCCACTGAGCCAGCCTTCTATGGACTCATTGAGTCATTCCAGGAGCACCAGGCTGGCTGTCCCACTTTTTTCCAGCAGATATCACACAGACTCTCTGATATCTGCACACACACTCATGCTGCTCAACTTTCCTCCCCACATATTTGACTTTATAAGCAATTGGGCTAACGCTATCCTCTCATGTTTATTAATTGGGTTTGCTCTTTGGACTTGAGTGTGACTCCCCTCCGGGTGAAGACTGTTCCTCCGGCTACAGAGGAGCATGGAGCTGCGATGAAACCGAGCAGACAGCAGTGTGGTCTTGTTCTCTCCACCAGCGCTGCAGTCAGGAGAGGCTCATTTTTCTGATGTGTCATTTTACACAAGCACTGCACAACAAAAAAAGTGCCCAGATCCTGCCTGCACTGCCACTCAGCCACGGTTGCTCTCAGCTCTTACACAATAATAACTTCGACAAATCATTTTTAAAAAGTTAAATAAAAGCTTGTCTCATTAACAAAGGAGGATAATCTAATTTCTAATCTGCAGGCTTAGGCTCAGGCTGCAGCACCGCCCTGAAGGACACATTGCCGGGGAAAAAACAACAATTAGAGCTGCCAATCACAGAAAATGCCAGAAGATGCTGGTTTTGGATTAGTTTCTGCTTGGCCGGGCAGTTATACAGAGGATACAGACAGAGGAGATGGGTGAGGGAGAGGGGATGATATGAGATGTGCAGGATAATCACACCACAAACATAGATCTGTGCTTAAGTCAGCTGAGCCACAGCATAAAGACATTGTTTTGGGCTTGAAGTAGAGTTGGGTGAGTTTACCTCAGACCTCCACACACACACATACAATGACTTCCCACATCACTTCATTGCATCTTTCTAATTGGTGTTGGAGGTAGAAACTCTGTAAACAGTCCATTTAAAAGAATAACTAAACTGTTTTTCTGGCATGCTTCCACAAACTGAGAAAATTCATGATGGATTTAAATCATAGGCGAGCACATTTAACAACAGCATAGCTATATCAAAACATCTGTTCACAAACTCTCACACATCTCATGCAGTATAATCCAGCTCTTATTTATCTAGGTGTAGGCTCAGTATTTACCAAACAGACAGACCGATCTGACGGGGAACTGAACAGAGAGTGAAACATATCTTTTCTCTCCTCGGAGCCAGACTTCATTAACTGAAACAGTAATTTTACATTGTTGAACACAGGTGCTGCTGGTCGACCGCTGTCTCAATCAGTAGTTAGTTATGTTATGTTATTGTGCGAGTTTGTTTTTTTAAAGGGTTTGTTAAAATTCACCAAAGTCAAACAATGACACAAAAACTAACTGATCGAGCACGTTTACCTCCCTGAACACGTGAGCTCGTGTTCAGGGAGGTAAACGTGAGCCTCGTTTCCACTGAGCAGTACGGTACAGTTTAGTTCAGTACACATTTTCTATTTCCACTGTGAAAAGTTGTGGTTGGTACCAATGGAACCGTTCCTATTACCATATTTGGTACCTCTTCTGTTGAGGTACCTAGCACACAGATCTGGTACTAAAAGGTGGAGCTGTGAACACTGCAGTCTGTTGATTGGTCAATAAATGGAAGGTCACTTTGCTCAGCAACTTTTAAGGTGGAACCTGTATTGTTTCTCAATGCATGAGTTGACAACATGAATCCATCAGCACACCTTAAATTTCAATATGACAATTTTCACTTTAGTTTTTTACTTTTAGCAATGACTGGATCATCAAGCATTTAGAATATATACATTAGTTTCAGATTATGTGAATATATATGCATACATTGTAATCCTCACACATAGAGACTCTCACCGCAACCTGTTCTATTCTGTCCTGAAAATGTCGGCGTGCAACCTCATTCTGTGGACGATAAACAAGGTGCAGACGTTCCATCTATGTCACAAATGATGAGGAAATATAGTGAGGGCTGGAAAAAGCAGTGAGTGACAACAGTCCAGCCCACATTTAAGGGTACTGTTTGCGGTGGAAACGACCCAACGCAGACCCAACGCAGACTGCAAGAGCTATGATTGGTCCTGCAAACTACATAATTTCCAGCATTACGCAAGGTTTCACTTCCAGCTGCAGTACCACAACACCGCCATTTTCAAAAGTCTCCATTGTGATCAGGTGTGTTTTGAGTTATGATTAAAAGATGGATGTAATAATGTAATAAGAGCATTTGTTGTTCAATGTCAATCATTTCGAGCTCCAGCAACAGTCTTTCTCCCTCAGTCGCCATCTTCACTGTGACTAGAGCAAAGCCGGAAGATAAACAAACAATGAACAAGCAACGACCATAGACGTCATAGAGTCTAGGTAGGTATATAAAAGAACATCGCGCCCCCAAGAGCTTTGGTGGGGAATTGCATAGCGACATAGACCAACAGGACGCAGAACTATTATAGGCACGCAGCAATTGCGGAGCAACTGCGTGCACATTGCGTCAAGTGTACGCAGAAGCATAAAGAAACTTTTAGTGGACCTAGGGTCTAGGTACCATGTCATAAGGGTTACTCTTGGTTCAAAAGGTACCATACCGAAAGTGTTTGCTGGAAACGAGGCATTACTGTTTAGTCAATAAAGTCTGGCTTTGAAGAGAGCATAGATAAGTTTTACTTTCAGTTCAGTTCCCCGTCAGAAAGGGCTGCCTGTTTGGGGAGTTCTGAGTATATGGCTGGATAAATGAGACTTGGATTTTACTGCACGAGTTGTGTGAGAGTTTATAAAAATATGTTTTGATATAGTTTTGCTGTTGTTAAACGTGGACCTTATGACTTCAGTTCATCAGGACTTTTCTGAATTTTTTGATTCTTAAGTGTAGAAAGTGTCTTTTTACCAGACAATGAGTTTTTAAGGAGATGTAGTTTACCTTGACATGTTTAGACTTTCACTTCAGTCTTCTTCAGAAGCGTCATCTGAGATGCGTCATGACGTGTCTTTATCAGCTGGTAGTATCCCGGAGGCGTGACCAGCCTGGCAATCCGACAGATTTGCCAGGCTGGTCACGCCCCCCGCTGCCCGGTGTTCTTTGGAGGAGAGAGTCCCAGGTGTGCGACAGCATGAAAGCCCCCTCATCTCGGTTGATGGTGTCCCTGGCCTGCCTCCTGATCTCTATGGCCTCCTTGATCCAACGTTTGAACTTGCTGCTTTCCGATCCGATGACTTTTGCATCAACCGGGATGAGGGGGCTTTCATGCTGTCGCACACCTGGGACTCTCTCCTCCAAAGAACACCGGGCGGTGGGGGGCATGACCAGCCTGGCAAATCTGTCGGATCGCCAGGCTGGTCACGCCTCTGGGATACTACCAGCTGATAAAGACACGTCATGACGCACGTCAGATGACGCTTCTGAAGAAGACTGAAGTGACAGTCTAAACATGTCAACTACATCTCCTTAAAAACTCATTGTCTGGTAAAAAGACACTTTCTACACTTAATCTATTTTGACTAGACAAAATGAACCTAATTACACTATTTTTGATTCTTCATTCAACTTGGAGACATGAAACACAAAGTGCAGTATTCCTTTAAGTACTGTATTGCTCAAACAATTAGTAAATAAATTAATTAGTTCTACAGTAGAAAAGTAATAAGCTTTTTTTGGGAAGAAAAAACATTTTGTATAATTTTAAATTAAAACTTTCTGGACTAATATATGGGCAAAACAGTAAATTTGTAATCCCAACTCCTAAAAATTATGTTTATTCAATTCTAATTTGCCACAGCAAAAACATTTTTTAACAACATAATGAGGAAATGCTTTGCTGAAAGTATCAACTAAGTTGTAAAATGTTGATACTGAACATATTTTGCAAAAATGTTCACTGACAATGTTCATTCCTTTTTCTACAACATCTAATCTTGCAATCCAACATCCCCTCATTTCCCTTAGGCACTCACAGCGCTTGGTTAAGGTTAGAAAGAGATGGTGGTCTTGGTTTCTGGTGTCAAAGCCCTGTGCTTTGTACACACACCATCCACCTCAACCACCTCCCCATAAATTGCGGTCTGTAGTAAATGTAGCACTTACTCCTCTGGAAAAATTGTAAGTGAATATAAGCCAGGCGGAAATTACATTTCTCTCTACGTCATTGTGCCCAAACAAGTTAATAGTACATAAATGTGATTTCTGAGAGGTAGGTATACAATGTGAGGTTGCAAGCTTATAGTAAATTCTGACCTTTGTGATGAGCATTTTTCACAATTTTTCAACACTGTGGAGATTTAATACCTCCAGAGTGTTCCATAATTAGTAATGTAGTTAGTTTTCCACTTTAATTCATAATTCATACCTTTTCTCAAGTGAATGGTAGCACTCCCAGTGATAAGTAAACTGATCTTGGTGAGTAAAATCAGCGCAGTGCCTCTTTAAGTACTCTTATGTCATCCTTTCCACTGTCTTCTCTCAGCGCTTACTAAAACCCTGCAATAAATTTCATGTATCAAGTCAGCTCCAGGCTGCTCAGTGACGTGCAGCATCACATATTAATACACTCTTCAGAAATATTGGACTTCATAATTTATTTTCTAAATTAAATTCTCAGCATGCACAGGACCAGCTTCTCATTTGAAAAGATTAGATTTAAAGATGAGCATCCTGCACAGGTTTACAGATTCTCATTTTGAACTAAATTGACAACATCAGGGCCATTGAGTGCGAGGCAATCACGGCGCGCAGGGGAAGATGATGTTATGATCTCGCTAATGTGAATCAAAATGGAATCCAAGATTCTGTCACATATCAGAGTGGATGCTGCGGTTTATCCATTACGTAGTATCTCCCTGGTTTACTATAAAGAGATCAGCTCAGGCTCATTAGATTGGCAAATGGCACATGAGACATTCAGCGCAAGAGCCACGCATCATTAGAAATTCCTAATGCCCTACCTATTTCCTGGTATTGATCTTGGAGAAGCCTTATGTTAAAGCAGCCTGCCATCTTACTGCTTAAAAGCCAAAGATACACAGAGCCATTACTTTTCCTATTGTTTGGAGAAGTTGACTTCAAAAGGGTGAAAACCTCTGGTGTAGTCTGGAGGCTTGGGAAAGCGGAGCAGGGCAGGTGGAGCTGGAAGAAGAGAGGGATGCAGGGATAGACAGAGCACTCAGAGAGATGGGAGATAGAGGAGTGGAGAGGGGAAGCCCTTTGATCTCTGGCAGGAGTGAGCGCTGAAGAAAAGAGACAGAGAGCAGCAAAGAAGATTGCAAACAAGGCATGCACTCAATTCCCAATAGTAGCCTGAACGGGAGAGGAACAGACAGTCGGAGGGAGAAAGAAAAGTCAAGTAGATTGAGCGAGACAGAGATGGAGAGAGAGAATGACAGGGTCAGAGAGAGAGAGAAGAAAAGAGAAGAAGAGAAAGAGGATGAACATGAAGCAGAGGGAAACAGATAAGACCAGGATGTTAAAAGGATTTCAGTCCGGGAGCTGTTTGGGGAGTTCTCTGAAGCCTTATGCTAAAGCAATTAGCATTGAACCCCTTCTAGGAAAGTGCAGCCAAACCACAGCGGCAGTCTCTAACATAGTTAGTGCGTAACAACCAAGTCAAGCAAACCCCACGGTCCCCATTAAACCTCAAGTTTTAATTGGCATGTCAGGATGGTGCTGCATTTCACAACCCATGAGTGTGCACTCTCAAAAAAGTTGGCCCAGTGAGTCTGCACATCCCACTTCAAGTGGAAACCCCGAGACAGTACACAGAGCTGCTGCGCTGGATTGCGAAGGCCTGTGTAGCGTGATAACAAAAGCTCAACATTAACAGTGAAAGGGATATTTCAAAACATCTGTTGCTAATATGGCTGCACTGTGGAAGAGTTGTTTACTCCTTTGTTGTCCAGGAGTTTCTTGAAACCAGTTTTTAAAGTTTACAACCGTCACTTCAAAAAGTTTTTGTTGAAAATGAGCCAGTGTAACATTTGCTGTAAAGTAGAAATGGCAACATGATGGCAAATGCTTTAAAACCCCCCAAAACAAAACAAAAAAAAACAAAACAAAACAAAAAACCCATAGTAAGTAAGGAAGAGCAGAAAAACTTAATGAACTGACTCAGTAATGTTAGCAGTACAGCTAACATTAGCCACCATAAGCTAGCTGTCACCAGACCCTGTGAGGGTGTTGCAGCAAAACACCTGAGTGAACTGAACTGAACAAAGGTGTGTTCTGTTGCGTGAGAATTGAACTTTTCATAGTGTTATTATTTGAAAGCCTTTTTTAATATGGCTATGTGCCTTCAATCATGTAGAAAACAAAGTAGTCATGAAAACAAAGGCTTTTTAACTCTTGTGGACAATACTCTACCAGTGCAAAAGGAGCATGTGTCAGGGCTAGCAAAAAGGCTATTTTTGTCCATGCACTGTCACTTTGTGGCTGTAAACAGTCAAATATGTGTTTTAAAGGAATAGTTTGACATTTTGAGAAAGAAGTTTATCCACTTTCTTGCAGAGAGCTACATGAAAAGATTGATCCAGCTTAGCTAAAAGACTGGAAACAGCTAGCCTGGCTCTCTCCAAAGGCAACAAGGTTTATGTATCAGCATCTCTTAAGACAAGGACCCCCAATACCCCACTCAGCCTAGCATCCAATTTTTCCAAGTGGCTACTTGAGGTATTGCAGCAAAAAAATCCCCTGCGACCCAAAAGGTATTTCCCCGTAGACCACCATCATAAGACACATCTGTTGCTGACAAGACACCTCCAACTGCAAACAAGGTCAATTATAACTCCTCTATTTGTAAAACTTCTCTCAAACTGAGAAACGTGATTTAAAAATCTGTCATCATAATGTAAGTCTATGTCTAGGAGCCAGGCAGTAACTCATCAGCGGGCCCAGCGGGAGAGATACTACTGCATATATTCAGTGGGCAACATATCAGAAGCTAGAAACCATTTATGCACCAGGCAAGCAACTCCACTGGACTGAATAGCACCATCTTAGAGTCCAGTATCTAGTTATTATTATACATCTATGCTAAAGATTCTAAAGGTATCTTTAGAGGTGGTGTTTGCTTAGCGAACCTAGTCTGCTGTTGGCTCTAGCTTCATATTTAAATTATAGGCTGGACCGTCACACCAACCTCCTCATCTCACTTTAAGAAAACAACACAGTTCCCAAGACATTGAATTATTGCTTTATTTGAATAATCAGGGGTTAAAGAAAGGCCTTTGTTGCTGCTTGAGTCAAGGTTTTCTCAAACACTTGAGAACTTTGAAGGGAACTTTGAGAAACTTGGGTTCATCCAAGAATATGGAAAAAGAGAGAAAAGAGGCAAGGTAGCTCAGAGCAGTCTCCATTCTTTAAAGCGACAATTCAGCAAGGAAATGCTGATTTAATGTTGTCACACAGCTCCTGCTGACTTTTATAATATATCTGCTTCCAGCATTGTTAGCCCAGGTGTCATTCCACTGCTCAGTCATTCACTTTCAGCAGTCACCTGCCTCCTGTACCTTCATCCTCATGTTCTCAGCTGACAGCAGTCAAACCTCGGTGTCTCCAGCTTTGACGATTCGTGTATTTTTCATAGCACTGTTGCACTGAGCTGTTATTCTGCATACATCTGTTAGCTAGAACCAGTCACACCAGTCAGTCTACTCTGACCTCTCTCATCTGAGTGCTTCCCAGGACCACTGCTGACTGGCGTTTTCCACTCTGTGAATAACAGTCATCACTGACTGCAGTGCGCCAAATCTCAGGAGGCTGTCACTTTCTGGAACAACATGTCTGGCACCGACAACCACACTACATCTAAAGTCACTTTAACCACACGTCTCTGCCATTCTAACATTTAGTTGAACAGCAGCTGAGCGTCTCATCCCTGTCTGCGTGCATTATGCTTTTGCTTTATTTATACGTGACTCACCGTCTGGAGGAGTGAGCTGCTGACGTGAACAGGGATGTGTAGCCAAGAAAGCGGATACTGACTGTCGATTTGAGGACGTCAATTAACTGTTTGAAATTGTAATCATGGCGGTACTTTTTTTCACTATGCAAAAACATTTTGTCTGTTTGAGACAAACTGTGCTCACTGCTTACCTTGGAATATGGCGGCGTTCTGGATGATAAGACGTTTGAGGTGAGCACTGACAACCTGCAGACCAGACTCCATGTTGCTGCGTGCAGCTACCTGATACCGCTCCTCCATTTTCTTGGAACAGCAGGTCGGGCCTTTGGTTTGGCAAACCTGGAGATCCGCACCTGGCAGGAAATCAGCAGAGACAGGACAGGAGTCTGGATGAGCAGAGGGAGGGAGCTGCAAAGCCACTTTTGTTTAATTTTCCAAAAACCAGAAGCCCCTTCCTTCACACACACACAAAAAAAGATTCAGCTGCATCCTCTGCATGCTAAACACAGGAAACACTATCTACAGCAGATTCCGCAGCCTTAATGAGCGTGTGATCATTATGTAGAGGCAGTGTTATTTAGCAGGGCTGAAGTCAAAAATAAATTGCTGCTGAAAAAAAAACAGTCATTTTGATGCACGTTGAAGCAATACACCATGACTGTGTTCTCCTCAGAGATCAATTTGGTCAACAGAAAGTTTCCCACCACTCCAGGCTACACTTTTCTCACTGAGGATCAAAAAAAAGTATTTTTTTGGCACAAAGATGAGAGCCCCAAGCAGTTCAGCGTGCAGACAAACAAACCCAGGTTTCAGCATGCGTTCACTATATACATGACATTAAAAAAACAGCCACGAGTAAGATCGAAGGTGATGAAACAACATTTTTGCACCTGGCCACTGACATTACAGGTTGTTTACACAGATGAGAAATAATTGGATTCCCAGAGCTCTTTTGAAAGGTGCAGATGTAAGCCAGTGAAGGCAAAGGTGACAAGGATGTTTAATTGCTCCGATGTAGCCTGTACACAACCGGATCAAAGAACAAACGCCCTGAAGAAATTAATTCAATTTGAAAAAAATCCCAGAGAGGAGGCAGATAAAGACTACGCGGTTAGAATTGAGTCTGATCAAGGATAGAGGAGGTGGCTCAGCTGCTGCAAAAGTGCTGGTGAATGAACTGCAGTTTTGTGTGATGATGCACTGGAGGACATCTTTTACAAAGAGCCATTCTTTCTTGTTTTATTACGAGGACATGCCTCTACTATCACAGTGTCATAGCAATGCTACAAGAAGTACAAAATCTAAGTTTGAAAAAAATACTGTAATTCTAATTAATTAGGTTTTTAAAGCTACAGTTGGTCTTTTATATTAAAATAATTGTGTCATATCTCCTGAAACTGTCATTATATTCTGAGAGAAAGACTGGCAGGTACGCAAGTAAATGCACTGATCCAATACCATGAGATTCATTGAAAAATTTTAAGGTTATTTAATCTGCTGCTGCGCACTAAAAAACAACCAAACGAGGCTGAGGAGTCTCTAACGCAGCTATCAATCATGTTAATTACTGCTTGTGAACTTCGGTCAAAATATGAATCAAACATGAATCAAGATTCTGTCACTGCATTGTCTATGACTTTCCTCAAATGCTCTCAGAAACATACTTTAGTGTACAGTTTAGCTGTAAAATGAGAAAGTTTGTGACCGCGATGCTGGAAACCGATGAACCTAGAACTCAACACTGCAAACAGTACAGTAAAATATGTTTCTGAAAACATCTGAAGAGAGAAATAAGCAATGCACTAACAAAATCTTGATTCATATTTGATCAGTGCTGCAATTTTGACCAGGCCCCCAGGAAGTGTGCTGGGCTCTGAAGCCAATTTTTATGGTGGCCAAACAGTGGAACTACAACTTTCAAGTCTGTCACATGATGCCATTGGGCCCAAAAAGACTTCCAAAAATGGCGAGAGAGACTGCTGTAAATCAGTAGATTATTTTTTTTTAGCTTCACAACCACTGTGAAATCACTATCAGGATTTGATCCATTAGGTCCGATAAGATCTGAAAAGTCTAGAAGACCAGAAGTAGCCAGCTGGGCAGACGGAAGTCTCTAGTATGCTTGCTCTAAGGGCCCAATGACCCAGGAGCATCATCCGAGTTATTTTAAATGCGGCAACTGAATGTTTCTGGCTTCATGCCCCACTGAGCAACTTTCACAGGAATGAACAGAGCCCTGCCTCCAACACTGTATCCAGTTTTCTTTATACATCCATGTGTTTGACAGTTTGACTGCAGTTCAAGAGCAGCTATTAACATCAGGGTTGGAAATTAGCACCATAAAATACACAAGTGCCTGCTAGATTTTGTTAACTCACCAGCCAAGAAAACAATGGTAATCTGTTGAGTGGCTGGTAGACTTTGGAATCCACCAGCTACAGTGTCAGGTGGACAAGAATGTTAATTTCCAACCCTGATTAACATGACTGACAGCTGCTTTAGCGTCTCCTCGGCTCTGACTGTTTGTTTTCTTCCAAATGCAGTAAGGCCAGTAGAAGTGCTTCAAGGAAATAAAGTAGGTAGAGGAATATGATTTTTTTCTTCAGACTATAGTTTCAGCAAATATGACAAGCTGTTGTTTCTAAAAGTTACCAACCACAGCTTTAATGATGCCTTTACAGAAGGAGGAACTACAGATTTATGTTGCAGTTATCACAGTTCTGTGTCAGAACACCTCTATTGAAAAAGAAAGGTCCAGGGGAATACGCACTTTCTATACAGAAGCTATAAATTTCCATCTTTTTCCCAAATCGCTCCTCTAAAAGGATGCACACACAGACATCACACAGACATAAATAGGCCACAACCATGTGATGTTTAAATACAAAGAGGAGCTCCCTCTCCTTAGTGCTTCCCCTCTCTGTCTCCGTCCCATGTGGCCGCTGAAAGCTTCAGCGGAGGCTGCAGTCGTAACGTGCCAAGCAGCGTCGTCTAGGAGTTGTCTGCAGGATCTGCTGCCTGCGAGGCATCAGTGACAAGGGCCTGATTGATGGCGTGGTAAACAAATGTCAGGAGAGTCTGCCAGCTTCAGCTGCTGCTGGTCGGGATGCAGAGGATAAAGAGACGGAAGCGGGGAGATTAATTTGGACGGGAGGGCTCGGATTGTGAATGTATATATATATATATCAGGAAAGTCTTGATAACAAGCGTGTCAAAAGACAGAGGAAAGGCTTTTGTCAGAGACGTGGGGTTTATCTTAATATGAAAAGTGAATCTCTCTATTGGTTTGAGGCTTTGTCTCTTTGAGATCTTCAAACAATAGATCCTCAGAAACAGAGCTCACAGTGTAACAATGAAAACAGCAGGCATGGAGGGAAGTTAAACTAGCAGGAGATGCAACAGAATGACAGTCTCGATAATTAATAAGTACTGGGGAGTCAAATAGAGAACAGCTAAACTCCTCGCTCACTCCTGACACCCATCAGGGTTTAAGGTGTGGAGTCTAATGAGTGAAACAGGCAATAAAACTGTCACACAGCACCTTTTGTATGCATACTGACAGGCTTAATATCTTAAATCAATACCGACAAAGGGCTCCTGACAGATAAGATCAAGCTAATTTCAGACTTGCAGGGGCAAAATTATTAAGCTGTCAATAGCACCATAGGTGAGGTGAGCGCGGGCCGGTGCAGGAAAGAGACGGGGATTTAGCAATTATCTCCGGAGAAACGGACAGTTTCATCTGCACGTTTGTCATTTTGCAGATGATAAATGCGTTTCATTACAGAAGTTCCACTGTGGTGAGGAAGAAGTGAGGGATTCGACAGGAAAATGATTCCCCGTAGAGTTTCACAAATAATAAAATCACACCGTCTAAATAAAGCCTTCTTTCTGACTGACAGATCACTTGGGAATAAGCTTCCTGCTTCTCCTCTTTGCTTTAGGCTCAGCTCTCGTTCTCTCCTGCCACCCCCCCGCCCCCCCTCTTTTTTATATTCCTTGTCATCCCTGTGCAGTTTTGTTCAGAGCTTGTTTCACTTCACCTACCTTGAGCTTAATAGCTATCGGGCCCCGAGAGCACCTTTCTATCAGTCTGTTATTGGTTAGTTAGTCGATTTTTGTGTCCTGATGGCCACTTCTCGCAAACAAAATGAAGAGAGACAAGGTACAAGGCTAGGAGCAATTTAGATGTAAATTTCCAGAACATACAATCTCAGTCCAAGGTGATGCCTTTAAATTATTACCAACTTTCAATCAATACCCTGAAATGGTGGGCCAGTCAATTCAACATGCAGAGCAGCTCCTGCTTTTCATGAGTGTCAAGGTCTTTGAACGCCTTCTTAAAAAAGCATTGATCGCCCTTCGGTTTGTCACAGCCTTATCTGACGATACTTCGCTGCTCCTCTCATGACAGAAAGTTTCTGTTGCAATGCCAAGGGTGAAAACTCCAGCAGGGGCTCAAACGGTCCTGTGTAAGCTACACAGAGTCCCTCCCCTCACATCTTTAACAAGCTCGGGGACTCGAAGCCAAGGGAACTGGGGCAGCCACACATACACTATGTGTCTCTTAGTTTCCCAGCACCAATTAGAAAGCTATCACTATGCAAGTTTAATGATGAAGACCATGGGGGAAAAACAAGTTGTATTAAGATATAGAATATGTTAAAAGCTGTTCATTACGAGCATAAATTATACATCAACTACCAGTGTTGAGTGGAAGCATGTGGGACTGCTTGGCTTCCTCTCCAGGGCAAAATAAGCCCTTTGTCACTTTGTAGAGACAATAAATGAAATGAAGATAGTGCAATTTACAACCAACCTAAGGAATAATAATATCATTAGCTACTGGGGATTACAGTTGTTTTAAGTATTTTTAGTGCTTTGCTGACTGCTCTACTTTAAGTTGTTTGATGAAGCAATAATTTGAAAGCTGGAAGAATAAATGTGCAAGAGCCTGATCTCAGATTTTCTTTTCTAAGTGTACACAAAACAATAAGGCAGCAAACACAAGAGCCCTTCATTAAACAGAAGTGCTTCAAAAAAGAAAAGAGACTGGTGCTATATTGGACAAAAAGACCTCTCTTTGGGTCAACTTTATTTTAACTTTATTAGTCATGTCTGGGGTCATTTAAACAGCAGGAGTGTTTGTTCTTTGTTGTTCAGTTTCTCATGATAAACAACAAACTCAGATAAGAAAGCAAATGAGAGACATAAATAGTTGTATTTAACAGCCCCTGAAGGTCCAGTGTGAAGGATTCAGAAGGATGTATTGGCAGAAACAGAATAGAATATAATGTTTTCTCTACTGTTTCATCATCTGAAAATAGGACCAGCTGTGCTTTCGTTACCTTAGAATGAGCCGTTTATATCTACATAAGGAGTGAATCTGTGTCTATGGAGATCACTATGTTGCACCAACATGTTCCTAGACTAGCCCAGAATGGACATACCAGACACTGGCTTTAGATAGGGCCATTCGCGCTTTCAAGATGACCATCGTACTTAGAAGCCTCTCTGAGAGGAGAGCGTCAGAAAAACAGAAATTTTTTGAACATCAAACTGCTTTATTCCCTGTTTTTACAGTTTCAACCATCTGGTCCATTTGTTTTGGAGAGTACGAGACCTCTGCAGGTAATTCGGCTCCTGTTAAAAAACCCATGAACAATGAACACTGAAGGAATTCTAACCAGGAGAAGTTGTAGGTGGCAATAATCACCACTAAATCCCACTAAATCATCCCTAAATTTTACACACTTGACCTTTAATACTGAAATTTAAACACGACTGAATTCATACCATGTATCTGAATGTATTTGTTCTGAATTAAAGGGCCAGTGTGTAATATTTGGCATGGTTTACTGTCAATCTGAATCTGAATCTGAATCTTCTACCCATTAATATGTTTATACAAGTGTATGATCGCTATAAAATAAAA
>NC_065509.1:13170965-13282871 GCF_006386435.1 Epinephelus moara
TGGAGTGCTCAAATAAACGGGCCTTTTTCCCGAACGCTCCTCTGGTCTCCTGCTCGTGAGGGATTCATTACAATATCGTAACATGGTTTAGATTTCTAAATAAACATTCACCTCGTCACTAGATAGACCTACTCCTGAAAAACTCGTGCGCAAGGCTTTTTGTCCCTATGAGGCTGCCGTCATTTACCCGACGGGAGGGGTGAGCGAGTGAGCCCTGCAATCTAGAATTTGACCACTGATGTCACTGTTTTCAACCCATTTTACACACTGGCCCTTTAACCTCTCTGAAATTAAAATATGAAAATATCTTGATTTGCAATTTCAAAAGCTGAATTTGATTTTTTTTTCTTTTTTCCCCAATGTTCACAAATTTAGGTCCAAAAATCAAATTTCAATTTCAGGTAGCTCAAATTTCAATTGGTCAAATTAAAATCTAAAAGTTCCGTGAATTTAAAGCAAATCAATTCAGATACATGGATTTCAAATTAGAATATTTCAGTACCATGAATTCAGCTGTGTTTAAGTTTCAATACTAAGTATACAGTGGCTGTTAAAATTCAAATATTTATGTCTCTTATTTGCCTCCATATTTAGGTGACCTGACCCTGCAGCTATAATAACTGAGAACTTTTTTTCGGTATCTGCTCGAAAGTATCAAACAACCTGAAACTATAATTGTTTCAGCTCAGACAAAGAACCACTGCTCAGGATTTTGAGATAAGTGGCAGCTGTCAGCTCAGCCTCCAGCAAACTAGTACTATTCTTCCATTTAGTGAGAATCTGATGCTCCTCTCATGAATCAGGTCAGCTGCTGCTGTCAGAGATCCACCGCATCCTCTGCTCAAACCGCCGCTGACACTGATGGAGCTGCTTTCACACTCATGTCCCGGGGTAAGTGCTCGGTGTTGCTCGAGCGCCTCTCGCACATACATGACTAGGCGATGGAGTGAACTGACACCCAGCCTCCATTTCACCTTCAGACACCACAACCACCCACAGCAACAGCCACAACAAAGACGTGAGTGGTGCTCCTGCAGCACAGTTTGTTTTTCCTCATATCTCCGCTATAATGTCGTGTCTCTGCACTCGCTCCTTTTGAATCATGTTGCTATAATGTCGTGTCTCTGCACTCGCTCCTTTTGAATCATGTTGGCGGAAAGAAAAAGTTAAGCTTTTGTATTTTGGTGTTTCGCCCCCTGGCACCACATGCAGCATTATTAGAATTCTGCTCTGCCTTCCTGCGGACATCTCTCTGAATCAGCCACCTCCCCCACATGATACACCATATCAATACAGGCTACTTCACGGCTCCCCATCACAAACACACACACACACAGAAAGTGATACTTCCTTCAGTCAAATCACAGCAAGCCATCTTCAACATTTAAGTCCATCAATCTTTCATTAGCTGTATGCTTCAATGAAGACCTCATGTTGCATTAGGCTGCACAGCAAGTCCCCCTGTTTCACATTTACTGGCCAAATTTTTAGCAGGCACAAAGTTCAGAACAATTACCGTGAGTGAAAACCTTCAGCTCATTCTGTATAAATTAATGACAAGGATATATTATAGATGACCAAAAAATAGGACCAAATTTGTACTAAATATATGAGAAGCAGCTGCATATTTCATGCTTTTATAAAATGTAAAACAAAAGCTCATTGAGACAGAAGAGGAAGAGCTAAAAATTTATGTAAATCCTACCTAAAGTAGGAGCCTGGCACCGTAACTCTGTCTCATTCAGGATATTACTTTTTAAATTTTTATGCGTTGCTTAAATATTGTCTAGGATGATGAAAGGCATTTCAATGTCATCCATGGATACAAAGGACATCATAAAATACAGTAAAACATGCCTGGAAAGTTTAATATAGTATGTCACTTTTTTTAAACAATGCACATTTTTCAAGTGAAAAAATTGAGTATAATTTATTCATGTGGAGAATAATGAAACATTTTGCAATAACCACTTGTATGTGGATCTACACATAAAAATCCTCCGCAAAAACAGAATATATTATCCCTGTTTGTAAGAATGACTGAAAGCACTGAATGCGATTATTGTTGATGATGTAATGTTTGGTAATGCAACTATTTATGCTCGCACACTGAAAAACAATAAATCAATATTAGATTATTCCAGTGGATCCCAACCTGCGGTTCAAGACTCCCACACAAAGTCGCAAGAGAGACCTGAAGGGTCCCAACAGAATAAGAAAGCAGATTATCTTTACTTTTTTTTCGGACTTTCATCTAATCTCTGCCTATATACATGGGATTTATTTTTATTTATAACCCCATTCACCCTGACTGTATATATTCTGTTTGTGTAAATAATCTTGTTCAGTTTACAATATATATATATATATATATATATATATATATATNAGTATTTCTGATTCTGATTCTGATTCTGATTTACTGGATAATTTTGCTCCTGAAAATGATTCATGAATCATTCTCTTTGCTTAAACTGGTTACAACTGGTGGAAATACACAACCACTGACAACTAGTTGAAAGCAGACGTCAAGCCCTAAAGGTTGAAGAACACTGTTACTTCACATTATTCCATCAAACCAATCAAAAACTTTACAAGGTCAACATCACTTTTCTCTGGATTCATGCCTCATAGTTACAAAAACATTTGTGTCAATGTGAACAGACTTCAGTATTTTATTGTAAGACATCTTGTGGCACAGTCAGGGCCACATCATGTCCTTACTGCAGGCTGCGTTAGGTTAGCTCAAGTGAATTTAGGGATGTTTTTTTTTAAAAAGTCTTCTCTCTCTCTCTGTAAATTTAAGCACTGTATTTCTTTTACAATTTAATTTGTTGCAACCTATGTCTCACGCACTTGCAGTACTTTGGTCCTAAAATCACATCCCATTACTGTATATTTTACAACAGTAGTTCCCAAAGTGCTGTCTTAAGACCTCTGTGAGCAGTGGTGTAGCGGCAGTTGATGAGGCAGGTGTATTACTGGGTAGGTGGTTAGGTGAGGAGGAAGTGGGTATGCTCTCTTTACATACCAATGGCTTTTTGGCTGATAGGTGAGTATACCGTAAATGGCAAGAATGTGAGGTGGGTATAGAATATCAGGAATGTTTTATGTCATTCCAAGTGCTAACAGTATGCATAGAGAGAGGCATTTCTCCTCTGATGTTTAAGTCTCCCTGTTACAACACATCTAAATACAGAACTCTTTGTCACATGTGGCTCAATGGGACAAATGTTAAAACTATATGAGCTTTTTATATAAGGTCTGTCTAATTAGGCATCTAATAATAAGCCACATGCTGACACTGGCTTTTGTTCCTTGTTGTGCGCTGCTGTATAATTACACAAACAGTAGCTAAAAAAATCAACCTATTTTTCCTTTTAATATTTTTTCTTCTGACATTATGAAAATCCAGTAACTACAAATGTATTGAAGCGGTAACCCCTCCCATTGTCAAAAATACGGAGATATTTCATGTTTAATGTGTTATATGGGCTACGCACGAACAAATATTCATCTTGTTGCCAAAATGTCATGTTTACAGGGGCACTTTGCCAAATTCCAACCAGCTTTGTTGACAGTGTGGGTGTTACATGTAAATGAACTGTGGTAAACTTCCCTCCATCTTACAAGTGTCCTGATCTCCCTGCTCCTCTTCTCTCACACCGTGTCCTGACTGGATGTGAGCATCAGACTATCACATCGCATTGCGTTACAATGGATGTGCTCTGTCCACACAGGATCCTTAAATATGGAACTCTGTCACATCATTTAAACAAACCACTTACCACTGAAACCACTAAATAGATGGGTAAGTACATACTTCCTTATCATTGTTATTTACAACAATACTATTGCGGGTAATTTGTTGTGTTGTAGCTCCCATACTATATCATACCACCATCTCCACTTTGTAAAACAAGCCAACTTGCTAGCATACCACACAATTCTTACCAGAACTGTTCATCTTCCTGGTGACCTCCCTCCAGCTGTTGCCAACTTATTTAGGTTTCTGTTGTAAAACAAGGAGGTATCCTGTAGGCATTCTCGGAACCCATCTGCTGTATTTGGCGTCTGACTTCCGGCAAACGGCGATACAGCCTCTGGGGGCAGACCCCCGATTTTTTGGCATTCCGGTTTGATTTGGGCAGAGGAGGCAAATTTCCGTTTCCGACTTCCATTTATATATAAGTAAATATGCTGAACCATTGCGATGGATTCAGAGTTTGCAATGACGCCAATTATGTTCCGCCTCGTTAGTTCACCACATGGACTGTTTATCCTGGATAACTGCAGCCGGCTCAAACGTGATTGATCAATATCACGCGGACTACAAACAGCCTAGCACCGGAAACCAGGGCTCTTCCGCTCTCCTTCCGGAGGCAAGATCTCCAGGGTTTGCCTACAGACTCTGTATATAGAGACTATCCTGTAGGTAACTCCTCATTTAAACCTCATGAATCAGCCGGTCCTCGACCATTGGGGCACTTCCAGCATGAGTCACACAATAAAAGTAAAGATAGAAACAGGGCATTTGATAAAAAAAAATCAGCTCAAAATGGTTCACTGCATGGCGCTGTGTCGCTCATGGGAAGTTAGTACAGCCCAATAGAAAACAGTTCAACCAAACTGATTTAGTCACTGAGGCACACTCGCATCGCATCCAGGAAGGACACCGTATCAGGGCTGCTAGGCTGTTCCTGGAGCGACAGATTGTACTTGCTCATTTTTATATGCTCACCACCACAGACACATAGACTAACTTTAGGCCTACAGAACCAGACCAAACTCAGATCAAACTGTAAAGCTAGGCAAGATTCTGTTGCTATATTGCTATATTGCCATTTTCTCGACCCAAATCTCTCTAGTTACATATTTTAGCGTCCTGTTTGTGCCTGTTACATGAGATTTGTGAGACAAAGCGACCGTCATACTGTTTCCTGTATTGTAAAAAGAGGATTAAAAAACTGAGCCCAAACAGAAAAACTAAGCAGTGCTGACAAAATATAAACAAAGATTATGTTACTGCGTTGTCTATTTCTCACCTTACATGTTTTCAGAAATGTTAGCTTACCATTTAACTGTAGTTCGGACCGTTTCTTAGCAGCCAGCAGCCATTTTGTTTTCTGTGTCCAAACTGCAAAGCTCACATTACGTCACCCACCAGTGAGAGCGGTTATGGCTCCGCTGCAGTGCATTCTGGTAGTTGTAGTTTTTTTGTTTCTCTCTGAACAACCGCACACATCACCGCCCCTTTCCTCTGTTTTCTCTGGTCATACAGCACCAATTTCAAAAGTATGTGTGTCTTTCTACTGCATCCAGCCTAAATACTTTGTTAAGGTCAGTTAGAGTTGGGATGGTACACCTCTAATGGACAAACTGCTGAGGAATATTTAATGTTTTACATCTGGGGTTACTTCTGTAACCCAAAACAGAGGTAATGCATGTTTTTTTAAGCTATACATAAAATTAGGAAACCTAGTTTGTAAAACAAGGATTACATATGTTTTTTGAGCTGTTAGACGAGTCAGATACAGCAGGACCTGAAAACACAATATTATATTCAAAAGTACTTACTGTACACACTATGGCAGAAGTTTCATCCCCTCAGCCATAGCATCACTCAACAAATCACACCAGTTACTGGCATGTGTAGGTGCTATGTGTCAAGGTAAGTGTGTATAAATGTGGATGTCTTTCATGTAGTTATGTTGTGGTGTATGATGTATGTATGTACCATGTGAGGCCCTGTACAGACGGGCAACACATTTCCCTGGAAAACCGACATGAATGAATTTTGTGCTTCATCATCAGTCACTTAGAGCACTGTACTACCAGGTCACTTAATAAAACTAGCAATTAATCTGCAACAGAGTAGCCGAAGGCATCATGGGACTGTGTAAACCAAACTACCTCTTAACTGGCCAGGATGGATTGTCCTTTGGCTGACTGGTGGATTGATTTCCAGGGTAAGTAATGGTTTTGTGCTGCCTGGAGTGCAGGGAGTCCAGCTCGGGCTGATTCCTCAGTGAAGGTGCACAGCTGGGCCGCTCTGCCTCACATTTGAAGGGAGGGGGGGGTAAATATTTCTCTTGGCCTGCTACAGTGATTCCCCCCTCTGACTGGCAGATAGAATGCTTGATGGCCTGAGTGGAGGGCGTGCGATTAAAGATAGATGCACAGAGAGATGAAGGGCTCAGCAGTTGGAGCTGTGTGCACCCACAGATAGGAGATTAATAAGAAGTAGAGGGAGCATGACAAAATATGCCTCAAAGTGCGGCGCACATCTTTCCTGCTGTTTGGTTTGAATCATTTTGTGATTCATTACACTCATCCGTGTTCACAGAACATTCAGCAGTATTTGGTAAACCTCTTTGAATCAGGTGGGGGTGAGTCGTGTGAGAATTGCATGCTGAGAATGGACAGAAAACTGTTAACCTGGAGCACTTCCCCGTGCTGACATGACACCAAAACACCCAATTAACATTTGCAGCTGGCTGTGATTCAGCCACACGAGAGGGATCTCCATTTACATACTGAATCAGAATGCATGCAACAGGCTCCAGCAGTGCACAGACATGCTGTGTTCTGCAAAATAGTCTTCTCGTTGCTCCTCTATCCCGCAAACACCTGAATTATTTCACCATTAGCTCTGAGAGATTTTCCTCACGTCTCAAAAGTCAAGTCACTTTTCTCAACATACGTTCCTTCCTCAACCGAGGCAGAGTCAGTGACATTTGAGCCCCAGGGAACAATAATTATCCCTTTGGATGATTGTATCTTTTACAGATTTGTTTCCAGGGTGGTCACAATTCATATCACACCACTAATCTATATTCTGTGACAATGTGGCAGAGGAAAAGCTGCCAAGAGCCCAGCCTGACTACGACTATTAATCAACTCTCACAAAGGAAGAGTGCAGATCTTTTTCTTTGTGTGCAGTCCATCATCATCTGCTGAACAGAAACCCTCAAACTTTAGCAGAAGACTCAAACCCACAAAGCAAATACCTGCAATAAAAGATGCTCGTATCAGCTTTCAGTTTTCCAGAGCACTGACCAAATCAAAGTTAGTATACTTGGCTACATGTTTGGATCAATACTGGAGGGAATCAATTCTGTTATTTAACAGCTAACTGGTGGTTTACATAATTCAACCTGCATTTTTAACAAGATACTTAATGTTTTCACAGCAGGTTGGTAAATGTCCAGCCAGAGGGATGAAGAGTGTGTGTGGGCTGGCTCTCACTGCTGATACTAGAGAAGTAGCAGCCTTGGAGTGGGGAGCAAAAAGGCTTGATGACTTAAGAGAAGTGATGTCCTCTGACACTGAGCAGTGGAATTAAATCTGGGTGTTTAAAGTCAGAACAGAAATCAGTTTCTGCCTACAGAAATACAATGTAAGGATGCAGTTATAACACATCATGTGCGTAAAACCTATGAAGCTACATGCACAAGCTTGATGTTGATGATAGTTACCTGACACCGGGGTTTCGGGGACCCACTTGGAGCCCGGATGCAGAGACTGAAACACTGTGCGCACCTCCTGGCAGGTCGGCACCTGTCCGCCGGGCAGGGAGAACAGCTGGAGGAAGGCGCACAGAAGGAGCGCAATGTGGACTGTGGGACCGAGCATGGCAGGCAAGCGGCACTTAAACCAAACCCGGACAGAGGAGAGCAACAAACAGAACTTCAACACATTAAAAGTTACAGGAGCATCCCGTGTCTGCGCTGATGAGGTGAAGCTGCAGCTCCCGGCTCAGCTCCGATCAGCATCCTCCCGCTTGTCTTTCTTTCCTCTTCCTCAGCGGTGCGTCCGCCTGGAAACCTGCTCAGATGGGCTTGTTGGTGAAGCTCCTCCGATGCTGATAACTTATGAGTCCCTCTTCACTCGCGACTCTGACTCTCAGCTTTCTGCACAGATGAACGAGCCCCTGATACATGCGCGCGCAACCCCCTAAAAAGCGCGCGCCACAGCGCGAACCTGCGCGTATAGAGATCTCCACTCGTGTAATAGTAGTGATGTGAGCTGATACATTGGCCCTGCGTGGCTGCAGGACTGGAGATAGAAGGGGGGAGTGTGATGCAGTGCACGAGCTGTTGTCGTGTTAGATGAATGGCAGTGTGTGTTATAGGATGGAATTAGGGCGCAGTACCTGGGGCGCGTAATGTGGCCAGAAGATGCACATATATTACAATAAAAATGACACATACGCGTCGGATATGATCTGAAAATGAGCTTTTATTATTCAAATACATGGAGAAAGTGTACAGAGAGCTGGTGGAACACTGCACTGGAAATGTGTACAAAGAAAGCAAAGTGAACATTATCAGCTTCCTCTTTAATAATTACAGAAATCCAGTTCAATAATTCTACTTAATGGCACTTAATTTTACACTGATTGTTCCTTCCTCCTATTCTGAGCTGACAGTTATTTTACTTTCACTGAGCCCAAAAGAGCCATTAAAGCTGAAATGGTGCCACCTAGTGTTCAGTCTGCATGGGAGCCACCAGAGAAGCCAACATTTGTAACTCATCCACTCTGCAGATTAAACAAAGTGAATTAAGCCACAGAGAAGCACATCTATCCTATCCTAGCTTCTGTGTTTCTACACAGATTAGTACAATCTAATATATGTGAAGCTGTTCACAGCATCTGGCGGATTGCAGATGGATACTGTGCAATTTCTTTTCTTTTGTCTAGTATTGAAATTGTGAAGTCATCCACCTGAAAACAGCGAGACAAAGAACCTTAATGTTAAGATGCCTGTAGAGTGTGACACGACTGCAACAAGGGGGCAAAATATAACAGCTGCTCTCTTGTGCCTGCGGTGAATGCAATGTTTAAGTCTTTCAAGTGTTCATCAAAGCTTGGAACAACAGAAAACGAAAAAGGTGCATCTCTTCCTTTGGCTGCGTGTCTGAGAAACAGAGAGCTTTGCATGGATTTGCACAGCAGAGACTGGCACAAGCTGAGAGCAAACCAACAAAACTCACTGTGAACCCACATGAGTTCCACCTTCGAGTGTAAACAGGCTGATGCATGAGGGAAGGTGACCGGCAATACCTGAAGTGCACAAACTGCAGTAGATCAGAGTGTACTACCTGCACTGTGAGCACTTTGGAACTGCAAAGTCGACAACATGTTTATTATAAGAGTCAGAAAGTCACTAAAGATGTCTGAGGGCACAGCCTTTACACATACACACTTATAAATGCAATATTACTTTCATCCTGTCTGTCCATGATACATGAAGATTTTTATTGGTTAAAACTGGAGAACCAAGTCTACAACATGTTGGCTGTAGCTGATAGGAAGCATTTTTCGGCACAAATGTAGTGAAATATATTTGAGATCCTGAAAAAGAACAAGTCCTCCAGCCAGAAGGAGCAACTAGGGCAGTAGATACTGAACTACTTCACTAACTACACTAGATGCACCTTAGCTGGAGGACCATAAGGAGGCAGAGGAAGTCAAAGGAGATCGATGTACTGGATTGCTTCCAGCTCCTCCAGGCAAGATGCTTCCAGTCCAGACCATCTGAAACAGAACGAAATCAATTGGTAAATGAGATGGAGACAAATATCTAAACCGATGCTGTAACTCTGTATTGGAGAATGAAAACACGCTTTGCAAGCTGCAGCCGTGTGTAGCAGTTTACCTTTCATGCTGTGAGGGCAGCTCATTAAAAACATCCACAACCAAGGATGTTTTATAAAGTAAACCAAACTAAAGTAATGCTTATAAATCTGCAACCAAATCCCTCAAGAAAAATGTTTAATACAGCAGAATAATATTAAAATAAAATGTTGGTGAGTGTTTTCCTTGCAATTATCCAAGACCACAGGTGGATAGGCCGACGTGACTTTAAAATATCTTCACTTAAAAGTTCATCTTAAAAAAATGACATCCACATTCTAATTCGACTTTTAAGGGAGTTTAATTTACTTGTTTAATTTGTCTTATTCTGCAAAATAACCAGCAGACATCAGATAAATGTAGAGAAGGAAACATAATATACTCCCTCTAAAATGGAGTGAAGTAGATGTATAAAGTAACATGAAATGAAAATGTTAAGTTTAGGACAAGTGTCTGAAAATTGTATTCAAGCAGTGGTGACATGTAACTAAATACATTTAATCAAGTACTGTGCCAAAGTACAATTTAAAAGTACTTGCACTTTACTTGTGTAAATGCTGCTCTCTACTTCACTACAATTTGGAGGCTATTATTGTACTTTTTATTCCATTACATTTATTACAAAAACAAACAGAAATCAACTAATAAATTATATTATTAATTATACAATGCAATAATTATTCCGAAATGAGCCATTCGGCATATTAAGTAATAGGCATTTTGGTGCTAACACTTCTATTACTTTAACTTAAGATTTTGAATGCAGGATTTGAGTATTTCTACAATGTAATATCGCTACTTTTACTTTAATAAAATATCTAAGTACTTCTTCCACCACTGTTCTACTTTAGTAGGCCTACATGTATTTATTTTACTTTCCATCACAGTTTAACAAGATCTTTAAACTTAGTTGGAAAATATAATTCTATTAAAACTCTTGAATATAATCTATAATCTAAACATGCTATACTTTTCACTTCATATTTCATGTTTGTAGTTTGTACGAAATCCCAGGTTTCACAGGCTGTCTTGGATAAAAACACTGATTTGCTGTGTGTCCGTGCAAAGCACACACGTGGGGAGAGTTTACACTTAAAAGCTCGACTTCAAAAATACGAGCAAAAAAGTTGCAATACTTTTTTTTTCTATGAGCTACTATCTCAAAGTGAAGTGTAGTGTATATAATTGAGCTGTGATGAGTTTATAAATGTGGTCGCAGCGCTCTGTGTGCAGCTTTAACAAAGTGGCGCCAACAGCGTCTTGTGATGTGGTGATGAGCGCGTCAATTAAAAAATGATCTCAATCACGTCCGCGTTTATTCCGTTACGTAACTGATACAAACAGCAGCTGGTAAACAGTGGGTGGCTGGATTTGTAACTCTAGACGGATTATTAAAATAAGAGTCTGGGTGAGCTCAGTGTGCTGGTGCACCTAACAAAGACACGAGGAAACCAGCTTTTGGTAAACAGAAGTTATTGTGACTCCGGAAGAACAAAACATAAAGTTTGAGCTTCCAAGTAAAGTTTAAAAAAAGACATAATATATATAAAGATGAGCGCACAAGACGAGTTAAACATGCCTTTCTTCTAATTAGCGGATCAGCAGTCCGATTACGATGCATCATTAATTGTTTTTCAGATTTAAAGTTTTTTAAACTACAACAAAAACTTCTGCTGACCACGTGCGTGTATGTGAGCTGAAATCAAGAGGAAAAGCAGCACCCAGCCTACCTTTGCTTTGTGTTGAGCTTTATTCTACTGACTGAATCTACTATTGCCACACATCCTGCAGAAAACTCCCAATATTGCTACGTACCTTACCCGCAGATGTTGCACCCTCTGCAGCCCTCTTTGCCACTCTCTTTGCACAAACAAAAAGTTCTGTCATGCATGAAATTGTGAGAGCATCTTTTATGTTGTTTTTCTCTTTGTGGGGGTGGGGAGAGGAGCGCAGGCGACGCACTCTTTGCGGATGTCGTCCTTAAATCCTCGCAGACGTGCAGTTCTTCGGTTTTTACGCACCAAATGTGGACTTTTCTTCTGGTGCGGCATCCCCGGGAAACTTTTTTCCTGCAAACTCACAGTTTGCAAGAAGTAGCGCGGGTAATTTTTATGAACCCATCTCGCTCATCCATTCAGCGCCTTGCTGGTCAAAGGAACCCAGGAGGCTTGTGACCTGTAACCCCTGTAAACCCTGCCCCCACATAGTCTTCTGCTGTCTGCAAGCGCACGTCCCTCCACCATCCCGCCTCATGTGCAAATATAACAAATATCACGCAATAACTGTTTTTTGCAACAGTTAACTCCACTGAGATCCTCACCATGTCAGATGGGAGCTGCAGTCTTTCCAAAGCATGGTGGCACTTCCTCCACTGTGGGAACGCGCTGCAGCGTTGCCTTACTTGCCTCCTTCCCCGATTGAACTTTAACCTACTTTCCCATACTGCATTTTCTCTGCCTCCTATAGGCTGTGACTGCTGTAGTTTAAAGGAAAGAAAATAAATTGCAGCTGCCCACTTTGACTTATTCTTTCACCCACTATGTTTGATCTCATGGAGCCTGCCAGTGATAGCGGCGGAGGGTTAATTATGGTCAGTAATATTTTAAGCTTATTTGCAGAGAAACTGGGGTGAGTTCATGGATGGAGGATCATTTTGTATTATGAATTTAATGTTACATTAAAAAGCTGGTCTGGTGGAGAGATAATGACTTTTTTGGGGGGGTTGTTTCTCATAAGTTAGCAAGAATTATCATTGACCTCCTCACAGACAATAGGCTGGCAGCCTATTGAGCAGGCCTCATGTTGGAAACCTCCTGGTAGGATGGAATGTGTCCCAGTGTTTTGAACTGGGCTTACTACTGGGAGGAGGGGTTATTTTTTAGCTATATTCATTTGCATCACTGGGTAAATACGTTTGACAAAATGTATATAGAAGAATGTATACAAGTTAAGCAAATATACTTCCACTCATTGTTAACACCACAGATCACATAACATCTGAGTCTTCTTCAATCACAAAAAAGAACACTATACTTACTGGCTGACTGTGGAGCTTTACAAACAGATTATTGAATCCTCAACATCTTGCAGCCAAACTACAGGCCATAGCAGGGCTGAGACTAACAATGATTTTAATCATTGATTTATCTTTCGACTAGTGTTTGATTCATTGTGCAAGTCTATAAAAAGTTTTAACATCTGAGAAAAAATGCCCACTAGAAGTTCCCTGGGCCCAACAGTGACATCTTCAAATATTTAGGTAATGCCTACCATACACTAGAAGACTTTGAAATGACCAAAGCCTGACACCCTCTCACATCAAAAGAAAATCTGAGTTTTGATTTTGCAAAGACTGGGGATCTTACAGGGTCACTATTTGCAAGACTATAACTAGATTCCTTTGCTCCTGGTGGAAAATATTACCATAAACTCCCTTTAAGAAATGTGACAAATATGTCGACAGTATTCTTGTCAACTCAGCATCAATATAATCCATACAAATAAACCGTTTTTGGACTTTGTTGCTACAACTTGCCACCAGTCTCTGTTGGTGAGCTGTGCTACTTTAGTTGGAGGAGACAGTGGGAATGAGAGGAGGACAGTTTCACTAAAATAAGTGCTTGTTGGTGGATCACTCACACAGCAAATTAGACTTCTCTTCACTCTACAACTCCGCACAGTCTCCTCCATGTTCCCTGTCTACCTGGTTTGCTGCTTCTTGTTTGGTGCTGGAGAGAGAACAGATATTCTTCACTGTTTGTATGAGCCAAGGCTTAAAACTTCCAATTATATTGAACATGTCTAATTTTGTAAGAACGGCGAGATGCAATAAAGACTAACTTGAGACAGCTTGGACTGAATTTTATGACACTAAATGATCGAGATCACAGGAACTGACATTGGAAATTTGTCTGCAACAATGAAACTGCATGAAAAATGTTCATTAAGGGGACCTTTAAGTGTAGGCTATTTTGCCGGATATACTGTTTCCAAGGGTCAAGAATGACCTTCCATGCTTAAAATTATTCAAATTTCAAGCATAAAACACACAGAAAGTCTATGAATAACCATCTTATGTTCATCATTTTTGCTTAATAAATGACTTAAATGATAAATTGATAAATTTTTATCCTCATTTTAGCCAAAGGCTTAAGAAGTTTGCATAACTCACACATATCGCTATACTTCAACAGCTGTAGGATGATATGCAGGAGACTTTAGTCAGTGTTACCGGGGGTCGGAGGGAAACCCATTTTCAAAATTCATACATGTTATTCCTTATGGTCTAAGACGGTTCAGTAACATTAGTTAACCTGAACAACTCTGCCCCAGATTCAAGTATAAAGTCTGGAGCTGCTCCACAGACAATGAAAGGCGAAGGATGTTCTCGATGACACTGAGAGCAGCCAGGGGAGTGTTCTGAGTACATGGGTACATTTTCTGTTTCAGAACTGGGAACACTACAACAGAATAAAAGCTAATTTGGGCATAAAGAAGACAACAAACATTCTGTGGGTCCACAAAATCAGGCTCCCATCCATTGTTTATGAAGCAGCTCCAGACTTTGTACTTGATGACATCACAAGTTTGAGACTTCTTTTCTGGTTTCTGGCTTTGAGACAAAGTAGCTCATGTTCACAAATATTGATTGTACTCTACTTTGCCAGAGAATTAACATATTGGAATTTGTAATTTAGCTTGTGTTTCCATTTAAAGATTTAGTTGATTGTGTCTGAGGTGAAACTGAACAAAAATCAGTGGAGACAGGTACAGCACGTCTGTTTGAATAACAGAACAAATTGTTTCCTCAGAAACTTAGCCCGTTTTATCAGCTCACGCCAAACTGTTAACCAAAGTTGAGCTCTCTCAGATCAACTGTCAGATGTGATAAATGTACATATTTGTGTAAATAAACTTAAGAATTGAACTCCCAGGCTACTGAAATGTACTGCTTACTTCTCAGAGGCCCTGTACAGACACATGCACTTTCACTCTGCTGATTAGACTTGGGCGTAGGTGGATGTTTGGTGGAGCTACGCTGGTGATTATGCAAGGTCATCGAACTTCATGTACCAATTAGAATGATTAAAGATGTTGTCCTGACCGAACACCTGCAACATAATCACACACCCATATCATTATTGCAGTAATATTGTGGGGCTGACAATTGAATATTTGATCAAAATATGAGGTTTTTGATAAATAATCATCAGTAATGTGATAAAATGACTAAGCTGGTAAATAGTAGAACGGCTAGAAGAGTCTGATAAGTTCAGAAAATTACATCCGATACTGTAATGCAGCCTGTAAAACCAGGAAAAGACAGCACTTAGGATATTTCGATATCCAAAATCTAAGATGATATCTAGTGTCATATCACAATGTTCATATAATATCAATATATTGCCCAGTCCTGGGTCTAATCAAGTACATTAAGTGGGTGAACCTGACTGCGTAGGGGGATCTTAGCTGCTGCCCATGAAAAGTAGTACATGTGTCCACTAAAGCACTGAAGCCACAGAAAGATAAATTGCCATAAAGTTTTATTTTCATGAATGCTTTCACACTTTTATCCTTTATAAAGTTATGTACACATAATTCGCTCCCATGGTAAATAAAGAAAATATCCAGAGTGTGGAAAGAGAAGGGGAAAAAAGAAGGCAACAGAGTAAAAAAAGTAAAGCACAACAAATATTGAGAGAGAGAAAAAAATCTAATCATGAAATGTATAATATTGATCTTAAGGAATTTGTGTAGATGTCTACATAATATCGCCAGTGATTTATATACTCATAATTAGAGGTAGGGTTATAGAGACACAAAATGCTTTGTTTGTCCAACTAATACAATTGGGCCAAATGTTGCCGACAGCTCCCCCTGATGGTGAGACTGTGTACAGCATGTCCTTCTCAGAGTGCACGTCATGACTAGACTCAATTCTCAAGAAAGTTCAGACACCAAGTTCAACAATATTCTGGATTATTTCTTTTTGAAATGTTTGTTTTTGAACAGTCTCGGACATTATGAAAGCCGTTAATGCAGCAGTTTGCCAGCAGGCTGTAAGTTTGTTTGTGCTCATGGATATATAATATTAATGACTTGTGTTAAGCCAAATGCATAAATAAAGTTTTGAAAAATTGTTTCACATGAAATAAATAATCACAGAGGAGTTGAAAAGTTGATCACTGTCGAATTTTTTTTGAAGAAACTTAAACGCACTTTCAGACAAACTTTCTTTCATAAACTGGTGACATGACGGTGCACTGTGTGCAGGACTTCAGTCTATTTGTGCATAATGTACCACATTCACAGCAGAGTTCCCAAATCAAATTATGGATCCGTACAGGTCTTTATGACTACCTGGTGCAGTGTACCAAATAGTGATTTGTTTAAAAAGCTAAGTAACCACAACTGAAAAACTGAGTGTAGTCTATTGATCCCTATTAAAATATATTTTTACACTCACAGAATCACATGAGAGCATAATGCAGTCGGTGATACACTTCACTAGATGTGGCTCTCACAAAGTAACTAGTAATGGGACTTGAAATGTACACTTTTACCCTTTTCATGTTGACTTTGGTTTAAAAAGGTCTGAAATTTTACATAATCATTACAATCCATTAAATGTCTTTAAATAAGGCAACTTTCATTACAAGGTGCCACACTGCAATTCATTATGAATTAACGTGTGTCTGGCACCACCCGATGAAATATTTAAGTTTAAAAATCTAGTTTTCCATCGAGAAAACCAGGTCGCAGTCCCTGTTCAAGTTTGAACATATACATCAAGTTTAGGCATGCATACAAACCACTGTTGTGTGTTTTAAACTGTCAAATAAAATATATCTCGTCTAGGAAGGAAAGGAAAGAGAACACAGCATTTGCAAACTCAAATCCCATGAGGTATATACTAGAAGACTGTGCGCACAGACAACATACTCTTGAAATCCCCAATGCGCCATTTTCATGACAATGGCAGAAGTAAGGCAATCATTTTAACATAAGTCTTTGTAAGGAGTAAAACAAATCAGTGATGCACGCGAGGAACGCAGTAAATTCAGTGCTTGTCATCCAGAACACACTCATTCCTGTTTTCAAAGTGCACGTGGTTATTTGACAATGTGTTGACATCTGATAAGACGTGCTGTCTGATGCATCACAGGCATGCTACAGTGTTTTCTATTAAAATGTATCATCAAAAAAAGAAACATGACATTTAAGGTCCTGCATGTTAAAAACTAGCGCATGTCTGCCACCCTCCTTTCTTATTGTATCTGTGGTGTCAAAGTAACCAACTGCATGGATGAGAGTTATTGGTTACGTGAGATTAAAGGGATAGTCCAGATTTTTTAAAGTGGGGTTGCATGATTATAGAAAGTCAGTGTATTACCTACAGTAGATGGTAGTGAGCGTGGGCCTAGTTTTGGAGAAGCTGGCAGGAATACAGACATGGAAGCTAAATGTACTGCAGTGGACGAGGGAAACAACAAAATGGATTTTATCCACCTAAAAAAAAATCAAAGTATTTAGAATATAATTGCATACTATTAGACAGCCCTTCCGATCGGGAACTGAAGCCGTTATATCCATCTATAGTCTCTTCAAAGCCACCAGACTCCACTGACAAAATCTGTAATTTTACCCTGCAGAACACAGGAGTTGCTCGTCTACTGCCTCGATCTGTTCATTAGTTTATGTTATTGTGTGACTTTGGTGAACCTGATCCGACTCTTTTAAAGACATTAGTCACACAATAAGACTAACTAACTAACTGATTGTGGCAGAGGTAGACCAGCAGCTCCTTTGCTCTGCGAGATAAAATTACTGTTTTCGTCAACAGAGTCTGGTGGCTTTGAAGAGAGCATCGATAACAGCTTCCGTTCCCTGTTGGAAAGGGCTGCCTGTCAGTAAGGTAGAGTGATGAAAATATTCTAAATATAGCATACACTTAAACTGATATTGATTTTTTTAGGTGGTTAGAACACACTGCCCCCCCCCCCCCCACCCCGACTGTGGATAAGTACCTCATACAACCTCACTTCAAAAAATTGGAACTATCCCTTTGCGCTGATCTAGTATCCCGTCAAATAAATGTCCATTACCTACAGTCTGCCCAATTCTCAATTCCAGTGTAGCAGTTATTCAAAATGTGTCAAATGAAAGCGAAATGAGGGAACCTATTCTGGAGAAAGCAATCCGTTCATAAAAGCTAGTATGAAGTCTCTGCAGCATGTCGACTCATTTTAAATAACACACACCATGCTCTCATTTGAGTATGATAGATTTACAGGGTAACATACTTATGATGCATCTTCATACACAACACCTCCTTGTAAACTGCAATATTATTTCTTGTGTTACGCAGTGCTTATGCTGTAAAAGAGAAATGCCTGAGGTGGCATACATCAAGTAGTTTAACACCCCATGAATTAAATGTTATTATTTTTAAATGAATCGTGTCTATCTGTGCTCTGTATGTGTGGATGAGATAGAGTGCTCCCAGTGAGATCAATTGGTATATCCTGGCTGTCCATGTGAGCGTTGGATGGATAGCTGGTACCCTGCAGCATTATCTGATGCCTTGTTTCTATTTCAGTCATGTAAGCCTCGCTGAGCGCAGCCTAAAAATCACAGCACAATTAATTGATTCCTCTACGGTTTTGATTTCCTCTTCCTGTGCCAGCTAATGCATTGTCGAGTACAGCACTGCAGGATCATTTTCTGACCTCTGTAACCTCACACATGCAACCAGAGGCCAAATAACTACACATTAAATCACCAAAAAGTACTTTGTGCTGACCTGGCCAGCATGATCCACGTCACCCTGCCATAGCTGTATTTCTAAAGAGTCTCTGTGTAACACAACAGCATACACTAAGGCAATAAACCAAACCTATGCAATTAGTTCATGTTAATGTCTTAATGTTCAGAGAGAAGGGTTACTGTGTGTTTTAAACTGTTTACCATGAAGATACATTAGAAAAATAATATATTTACTTCTCCGCCGCTTCTCAATCTCTAAAATATAGACACTTTTCTGAGAAAGACTTTCAAGAACATGTGTTGGTTCTAAATGGGGCGACGTTTTTGTCATTCTACGGTCTCTGCCAGCAACAATGTGTGTGGAAGGGCAACAGTTTAAGGTCCAACGTTACATGAACGGACTAAATGCATTTCATTACCACTAAAGAAGAAGCACTATGGTTTAAATAACAGTTCTTGGCCCACTCAGGTTGCTGGATGGAAATCACCTCCACATCCACACTAAAAAAAACTGAAAGTGAAGGAAGTAATCTTTTTCTATATTTTGTAGTTAATATTAATTCTTAATGAAGCACGTCTTTTAGACTCTCTCTGCAGCTCCAGCCACCACCTGTACATCTACCACCTGATGGAGCAGTCCTCCCCGCCGCTTTAAGCTTCCTCTGGAGCTGCGGGCCGCTTCAGGTCCCGGATCTGTTTAATCAGATAGTTCTTCTCGTCACAGAACTGCTCATCCTCCGATCTGTCGGTCTGGAAGTGGCTCAGGAACTCCACGAGTTTGGTCTGGTTCTTCAGCAGGATGTCCAGCACAGGCTGAGTCTTGTTGGGGTTTGCAACAAAAACCTTTCAAGAGGAGAGAGAGTTGATGTGAATGGACGATTTGAGTTTCATTCTAACATGAAATTAAAACTGAAAAATTTTACAGAGTAGTGGCGGCTGCATTTTTCTCTCTGTAACATTTCACAGTACAATTAGATTTTAAACAGGAAGTTGTTGCACTGATGATAGATGTTTTATGAGCACACCTTGAACACATGGAACGCTTCAAACTGGATGTTTCGGCTGTTGTCTCTGAGTAAGTTCATCATCAGCTTCAAGTTCTCAGCCCGACTGATGTACTTTGTCATGACAGTGAAGTTGTGTCTGTCCAGGAGAAGTTCCCCAAGCAGCTGAAAAGAAAATTTAAGTAATTTAAGACCTTGTTAAGTTTAAGTGGAAATAGACATGTTTATTGCTTGACTTATCATTCTGAAGTGAACATTGATTGCACAGTGCCATGGCTATAAAATAATGAAATCATCAGCATTCAGAATGGTTCCCTATAAGCCTCACTTTCACTGTGCAATTCTGTCCGCCACTGGGTACGATCTCCTGTGAAAATGATGGCTTGAATTACGGCACAAAGGAAGTGCATCAACCATTGCACAATTAAAGCGGGAAGAGGACAGTGCTTTTGTTTTCCCCATTAGCTAGTGGTAGCTATCTGCAGTTAACAGAGTATCAGTGTAAGTTCTTTGCAGTTAATAACACTTTGAAACGCTGGGGGGAAAAGTTGAAAAGTGGTCTGTTTCCACTTTAAATGCACAATCAACTGAAGTAAGTGAAAAGGTCAGTTACACTTGAATCTGTAACTCAAATACAAGTTTGACAGTGATTTTGTTTTTTGACAGAGCAGTGGAGCATCTACCTTCAAAGACTGTCGTTTGGTGACGTAGTTCTCAGAATGCAGCAGCTTCTCATATTCTGTAAACACCTGGGAGACATTTCACAAGCACGTTAGGCACAGCGTGAGCATTCTTTTGATTAAAGATCAAAATCCACACTGGAAAGCTCACCCTGTCATAATTGTTCTCCAGGAAATCTGCACACATAATCTTGTGTCTTGTGAGGAGATCCTGAGCGGGAGCAGAGGACACCGAGTTAGTAAATAAAAATTGTTAGTATGTAGGTGATGGAAACAGAAAAAAGTGGGCAGTGTACCTTGAATGAGGCAAAAGCATCTGAGGCAATGTCAAAGGTTGAGAGCTCAACATAACGGAAGAAGCAGTAGAATTCTTCAGAGAAGAGCACCGTCCGTGCCAAAGGCTCGTGACGCAGGCACTCTCTCAGCATCATTCCACAGTTCAGAGCCACTTCGGCACTCTCATATCTGTGCAGGTTAATACACGTCAGGCCCATGTCATGTCATTTGCATTATCAGAATTCAATATAGGCCAGCTATAAAACCAACACTGTAGATGTAACACAAACAACAAACAGGAAATAAAGTCACTTAAAGGAAAATCCACCATAAACACCTTTAACACTGTAAATGGGAACTAAATATGTATTTGTACTGGCATTACACTTCTATGCCTTCTTATCAATGGAGAGGTATTTTTGCTGTGCCTGAGGATATCTGATGACAAAATCTAGACGATCACCATGCAGCTAAAAGGGAACCTATCAGTTGAAGACTCATCTTACACATCAGTGTTAACTGTCAGGTTTTGATATCCATGTCTGACAATCAAACTGGGTGGTACTGATTAGAGACATAACAGTCAGCACAGATTCACTAACAGTAGCCTCAGTCGACCATAAGACACGTTGCTCTCCTAATAGGCAGGATGACTCAGGTTTTTTTTTTTTTTAGAGCTATAAAACCAGCACGCTACTATCACTCGCTTCATCAACATGTGTTACCCGCAGCTGAATGCAACAAGTTCCTGCTCGTTCCTCCGGGAGTTGTTGAAACACATACTGGGTAATGTAGAAAATCACATGAGACATGTTGAGGTAAAAAGTACCTAAATTAATTTTTGTCAGAGTATAAGATGATCTCAGGTTGGACTTGCCTTTAATATGTAACTGTACACATAAAGCATTGTTATCAAACATGTGTCAAATACCAAGTTCCTGTAGCCTGAAAAGATGAACTTACCCTTTCAGAAGCATGAATAGGATCTGTTGTTGCGTAGAGATGTATTCCACCGTGGGTGTACGGGTGCCAATCTGACGTCTCACAATATTGCTGAACAAATGAACCACATCCTTCTTCCCCTGTAAAATAAAAAAGCACTCAGAGAGATGAACTGGGTGCTGATGATATGCAAAGACATTTTTTGCTTCAGGCATAGATGCTCAAATCAGGCATACAGTTGGTGTGTCGCTGATCATTTGGTGTCTGCACAAAGGGATCAATACTTTTTCCACATACATAAAGTCATTGCAAAAATAAGTGCATGTTCCCCACCTCAAAATCAATCCTCTGCAGGTTTGCAATGAGAGCAATGAGCAGGTTGGTGTTGTACAGCTCTTGTGCAAGCTGAGCTACTGCTTCACTTTGAGGCTCCTTGTCACCTGTTCCACTGAGTACCTCCTTCAGTGAAGCCAGGTTTTTGGACACCTCTTCTGCAACCTTAATCATGGAGAAACAGTTAATTACTAAGACTATCAGCTGGTGTTAAGTATAAGAGACATATTTCAAATATGAGACAGTCCACTGCTGACCTTTTCACACTTTTTGCTGTCCCCAGGATCCATCTTTTCCAAGTATGCCACATTCTCCTTCAAACTCCTCACTATGTCAGCTGGACTTTTCTGAGACTTCCCAAAAGGAAAAGGCATGACTGAAGACTGGTGATCCAAGCCCCAAAACTCTGATGAAATAAAACACTGTTTCAAATAACTGACGTGCAATTAAAGCAATTCAACTTCCTGTACCTCTCTGCATCAGGAAATGGCCGAAAGGCTCTCACCTGCAGAAAGCTACGACACAGCTAACTTATCCTGTCTGACTGAAAGTCGACACTCAAAAGTTTAACTGTTGAGTTACAGTGTTAAAGACCATGACAGCACACACAGCTAGCTAACACTGCTAACGATACATTAGTTTTCAAAGATACTGCGGGTACATTTAGCGCTGAAGCAACACTGTTCCCTTTGATGGTTACTCTCTCCAAGTTAACTCTAGCTCCATCAAATAAAACACGAACTTTCTAACCTAAAACGAGGACATAGCGGGGAACAAGACGGCAACAATGTCAACGTTACAGCACTGGTGAGCAGCAATGTTGAGCTAGCTGGTGACCTAGTTAGCTGTAGCAAGAAACAGGCAAACTAGCGTCAGGACGTGGACAGGGAGTACCGTGAAAAACACACATAACACACTGCTGAAATATTCAGTACATGCTGTCAAGACTCACCGACTGAGCTGTAGTTTTGAAGCTGAAGGAGGCTCGGTGGCTAAAGGTTAGCTAGCAGGCTAGCAAGTTGTCCCCACTTTCCTTTTTCCACTGTAACGCTACTTTGAAACGTCTGTAACGTTATCTGAGATCTGTGGCTGTAGCTGTCTAACGTGTAGTAACTGTAGCTACAAGTTGCTCAAACAGATGACCTTCATAGCTGTTATATTTCATCTAAATCTCCCTACTCGTGACCGTCTGTCACCTAACTTGCTAGCTGCCTAGTTGTAGAAAGAGAGTTGCAGGGCTGGCCTGTCTAACAACTTCATTTCCCTGTTCTCTTCTGTTGAAACTCTCGTCCTCTCCTCATCCCGGGGACACTGGGCGGGTATGTTTTGCTTTACAAAATGACTGCCACTGATGTCAGCCAATCACTGTGAGCCAAGCTAAAATGTAGCCACGCCCTCTCCGCTGTAGGTGCGCGTGTTTCAAGGCTCGCAAATTTCATGTGGGCGGACATATAAGAGAATACATGGGAAGACACTTTGCCGGACTGTCCCGTAACAGTAATCAAGCGCACCTACCCTCTCGGCAAAAGATAAAGCACAGAAATGTCGCTCAGTTGAGACAGCCCCTCTCATGTCATATGTGTCGGCCTATGTTATTTAACTTTTATAAACAATCGTAAAATTAATACCATTTATATATATCAAGAGCTGAGGATTTATGGGGAAAACACTGGGTATTATTTTTTCTTATATTTAAAAATAATTTGAATAAATACATGGGATGATAGATAGATAGATAGATAGATAGATAGATGATTTGCTGACCCATGATCCAAACTCCACACTGACAGGCAGTGTGGGTTGAAATCATTCCCCAGCATTCTCAAACATACAGTACACCAATCCAGATGTTGAAAAAAATGTGGAAAGCATCAGAGGGTTTGTGCTCACTATCACATTATGCATCCAACTGTGGTCATCGTATAACAACTGCTATCCCTGACATTCTGGATCTATTGTTGACTCGTCTGATAAAAAGCAACTTTTCTTAAATAATCTATTTTTATTGGTTTTGATGAATCTTCCTACAGCTGATTCAAATCATATTTTTCTGGTGGAGTTCAAATTGTTGTTGCCAATGGTGTCAACTCAAGCCCTAAGTAAAGGTTTCCCTGAGGTCTCAATCTTATGTCCTATCTGATTCCACATAATAACTACCATAATAACATAATATATTTATTTAATATTTATTTCTACAATTTAGAACTCCAATGACAAGTTTGACACTGTCGCATGTGAAGTCCATGGGTGATTATAATCTGTTAAGGGCCAAAACTTTGCTGTGGGCCCCTATTGACCACAACACAGAGAATACTATAATGAAGCTTAATCATACACCTCATTAGGAAAACTTTTCAAAATGCATATTCACTAAAGAGCACAATAAAAACTTCAAAATGAGGGCGTACAGATTAGGTATTACCTAAGCAAGTACTTAACACTTAAAATACTTGTGTTTATGTGACAAATAGACCTTAAATTTGCTGCAACATTTTTTTCTTTAATTCAAATGTGACATAATTTCTTCTAAATCTGCGTGAAACACGTCCCGCCCTAATATCTGCCTTTGGGGTATTGATACTTCAAAATTAGTCATTTCCACGAGGTAGTTTTTGTAAAGCACTTTTGTTTCCTGCATACTCTGACCTGTATCTTTTCACGGTTGAAACTTTGCAACATACGTTTGTCGGTAAGACTCTTATTTTGAAAGCATAAACCCGGAAATCCCGCAGCCCTGAGCGTAGCAGCTAGCTTGATGCTAGTGCGAAAAGCTCACGATCACTTCTGAAGGACGGAAAGAAACAGCCACTGCTCAGAACACTTTCCCATCTTTTCCCCTGTCTCAGCGCGATAAGATAATATTACCAGGTAAGATGTGAGCCGTGTATCAGCGGCTGGGTGATAGCCGCTGTGTTTCATGGCCTATTGTCGTTTCAGGCCGTATTGCTGGCGTACAAGCCGAGCTGCTCTCTTTTCTCGGGGATACATCACGTATGGCGCTCTTTACTTCGAAACGGTTTGCGAAGACCCGCGCCTGTCATGATAATTTCCCACATTTAAAGGGAAATAATCGCAGTTTTTCGGCTTCCTGCTGAAATAAAATGTCGAAGTGTCATATTTTCCTACCAGCGACCTTTATTTCCCTGCATGAAAAGGCCTTGGGGGAGATTTCGGGGCGTTGAGATGTTCTTAGTTGAAATTTGTTTTCAGTTATCGGCAGTTTGCTGGAGACAGAGACACACACCCCCTTTAATTCAAAACTTTGTCGGAGAAATTTGAGGCACTTTTTATGTTTCACTTGTTCTCGTCACAGATTGACCACAACGTCGCCATGTAGCACAGGATTGTGACATGAGAGGGTTTCAGTGAAGAGCAGAGGGTGAAATAAAGGATATTTGTGTTATTTACATGGGTAGTATTGTGTGTGTGTGCACGCTGGCTCCGCTGCTGTAGCCGCCGCAGTGAGATCCTGGCCCTGCTATCATGGCTGTAATGGCTCTATCAAGGCGTCGCAGCACGCTGCTATTGTGATTTTAAAAAACACCCATTTTCGTTTGTGGACTATTAAGGATTAAATAGATCTTTTACTACTCATATTTAACACATTTATGGCGCCTGGGGCTAATTGTGGACCCCATCAAAAAGGCCATCTCTGCAAATGACAGCACACAATTATAGGTTTGATCCACTCCTCTACTTCACAGAATACAATGATGGATTTACAACCAATCTTTAACGAGTTTTAAGTAAATATTGATTAATACACAACACAAAGGTTTCATTAAAAACGATGCAGTAACAATCCTCAAATCACCCCAGCTCCTAGTAATGTGTAGCCCATGTCTTTCTTTACTGCTTATCACAACAGGAATTATAGTCTAAAATGCCATATTTCCACTGATTAATATTTCTTTGGAGAATGTGATGGCTGCAGATGAGATGTGGTAGGATACTGGAGCAGACTGTGTATGCAAAATGGAAAACATGTTGCATCATTTGCAGAAAAACTACTCATAGGGGGTTTGTGTGTAATTAAAGGTAGCCCCTATGTGTAATAATAGTAGATTAACCTGGATCCATCACATCTGGTGTTCCAGGTTCAGAGTCCTGCTCATGATATCCCTGTTCCTGTTTCCTGTTCAGTGTGATTTACACCAGAAATTACTTGGAGGTTGCTAATTTGCCAGCCTGTGTTGTGCCGATATTGTCTGCCACCTTTAATAACCAAACATAAATAGCATCATGGGTTACCCTCCTGAAACATAAGCAGGAGCTCACAAAATTATTGCCACGTGATAGCAGGTTTAGCACATACTTGTTCTGATGATTTTAGTGTTCACACAGCAGGCCTTGAGAAACTCTCCATAGCACAGTAGATCAAAATGAACTAGAATCAGAAGTTGACAGGTTGCAGTCCTGCCACAAATGTGTGGGCCCCATGTGCAATCCACCAGAGGCTTCGCCGATCAGCACTGTCAGAGTGTTTGTAGGACGCAGGGCTTTTCCTCTGTGACTCTCGTTGCTCTGTTTTGGAGTTGCATTTGTTGTTGAGTCAAAGTTTTTCTTCCAGCTGTTTCTTTGGAAAAGCATCTTAATGGCTCCCCTCCAAAGTGTTTTATTCACTATTTCACAATACTCACATTTAGCTGGTGAGAGAACTTGTTTCCAGGGTACAGTTTACTCTATAATAACTGAATCCTTAAGAGATGGACGGCTATGCAGATTTACAAATATTTATCCATAGTTATGAGCACATTAATTAGGAATCAATTGAAAACTTTATTATCACTTATTTATTACCTTATTACTCAAATGCTGGGGCATCATTTTCATCATTTACTTTTTAACTGCATTGCCAAGGGCATCACCTACATGTTGTATGCATTTGAAAATCTTACAGCATCCAGTGTGAATCAGATAAGCTGATATTATGAGATATATGGCAAATGCACCAGTGTGTATGAAAGCCATTATACTGATATTGTAGAGGACATGGCAGTGCTGGATGATTATGTTAATCGGTCAATTGTTTTTATCACTGCTTTGATAATGTCTGTTTAAAAGGATCTACCAGTCTGTTAATACAGTTATGTTCTCATCTTAACATGTTTGTGGTGCTTTATTATTTTCTGTTTTGTCTTTTGTTTTTTTAATTAGAGACTCGGTTAAACAGAAAAAGCCTTTGGTCATGTCAGGACAGAGGAAAGGAGCTGCATCGCGGCTGCTCAAATGTGCCTTCTGCAGAACCAACCGGGACAAGGAGTGTGGGCAGCTGCTAGTGTCTGACAGCCAGAAGGTGGCAGCCCACCATAAGTGCATGGTGAGGAGAGCACACTGTTCTCAACCGTTTCATGTCTGTGATCCCTCAAGACAAAGTCATGCTCACTTGCACACTTGTGTGCAGAGTAGTGAGTAATTTAGCCGAAAAACTGTGGATTTTGTTTTTTATTTTGTTTCATTTGTGTGTAAGGGGAAGCCTACACAAATAAATGCATTTCATTAAGCAAAAAAAGAGATAAACTCCAACTAAATTAGTATAAATAGTCTTGAAAGGCTCAGATTTGTCTTGTGTCCCCTGTGTGATCCTGACCTCCAGGTTGAGAAAACACTGCTCTACAGCCTCTGACATACCATTCAGAAAATCTGGCAAAACAAGAAATGGCAAATGCAGGATTTTCTGATCAGTGTATGACTGTCTATCTACTGCTAGCCCTCAGTAGTGTAGAAAATGGTGCATTGGCAGTAGTCTAGAGAAATAAAAATGCAGATATTCTACATATCATTATAAGCATCACATGAAAAGACCGCACAACCCAATTTACACTTCTCCTTATAAATGTCCTGTGCAGCTTTTCTCCTCTGCCCTGGTCACATCTCACTCAGACAGCGACAACATCGGAGGATTTTCCATTGAGGATGTGAAAAAGGAGATCAAGAGGGGAAATAAATTGGTAAGTACACGCTGTCCTTCTCAGTGAACCATTAATGACAGAGGAGTGGAGAAGAGTGTTATAGGGCCACAAGGTTGAGCGTTTGGACTGTGTTCCTACAATATTTTCTCATGTGGGAAATAAGAAGTGTATTAACATTTAAATGCATATTACTTGTTGGGGTTAACAGTTCTGAACAGCACCACACATCCAAACACAGTGATGATGATGGTGCATTCATTTGGTACTTTAATTGTGGATACTTGTGTCCTTCTTGTAAAGCCTCCTCTATCTCTGCCAGAGGGTGGTGTGTTTATTCTAATTTTGTGTAATCATGCTGTGTAGGGGTTAATGTATACCAGGCATGTCCAAAGTCCGGCCCAGGGGCCAATCGTGGCTCGTGGATTGATTTCAAACGGCCTGCTGCTCATTGTAGAAAATAAACTATAGGCCACCTGCCACACTTCTTGTTTAATTGCAGAAGATCCCTTTGCCTCATCCCGATACCTCTCATGTTTTATCTCACAGTTTAATGGGGAATATGAGCTTTATCCACCTAATAAAAGAGTCTCCATGCAACGATCTAGCTGTTCTAACACTATCAATTTGTACATGTATGTCAGATACTGAATGATAATAGGATGAACTACAGCTGTCTGTAAGACTGTGCTGCACTTGAATGTAATTTGATTTTTCCATGTGCAATTTAATCTAATTAGCAGTATTTCTAATTTAATTTGTAGAACATGGTGTAATGTAATATCAGTTTTTAACATATATTTTTTATTAACTTTTGTTTTACAATGGTTTTGGCATTAACTCATGCCACGATATTATATATAACTATTCTGTAAAAGATTATGCATATATTCACAGGCACAGGGTTTATTTATACTCACATCTTTAAGCATTATTTTTTACTGTAATTAGGCTTATATGTTTGTTTTGACTTTTATCCCATTTTCAATTCAGTTCATTTCAATAGAACTTTATCCCGAATGAAATTCTTGAAGCATGAACATTTGTTAGATGAGAACAAATGATAAATAATTATGTATATATGGGTAATGTGTCTTTGCATACATTTAAAAATGATTTAATCTTATTTACAGCCTGGTAATAATTAGCTTTCTCTGCTGTTTGTTTGTTTGTTTTTTTGATAATCTTGTGTGCTTCCATGCTCTTTCTTTATAATATTGCATATAGCCTATCAGACATTTGTGTACGTCAGGGCCTCATGTTCTTTGGAGAGAAATCTTTATCATTAATTATTTAGCCCCACATCATAAAATCACATTTCAGGTTACTTATTGACAAACCATATTACTAGTTGTCAGCTATTTTGATGTACTAATGAGTATCAAAGGCCATGGAAATGCTTGTGCGAGGCTGTTCTTCTTAATGATGTAGCTCTCTTTCTTTCTCCCGTCAGATGTGTTCTTCATGTCACCGGCCGGGCGCAACGATCGGCTGTGATGTAAAGACATGCCGAAGGACGTATCACTATTACTGCGCTTTGAAGGACAAAGCCCAGATCAAAGAGAATCCTTCACAAGGGATTTACCTGTGAGCCACTTTGTGTTTGGACTCTTTTGTACATTCATCTACAATTAATAAAGACATTTTCATTCATGTTAGATTGAATTAAAACACATTGTTTTCCTCTTGAACACAGTGTTTACTGTCGCAAACACCGGGATGCATCTGCGGATGGCATTCAAGGTGAAGTATGCTTGAACATCTGTTATATCACTAGGCTGCATGGATGATTGGATTTACAGCTGGGTACCTGTTTTCCCTTTCAATTGGGAAGCAGTGTTTGCGTAAGCAACACAAATCCAAACATTTCGACCCCATGAAATTGAGTTGATTGTAATGATCATTGTACATCAAATTCTATTACAACCATAAAAAATGCTCTTAGAGGAATCTCCCCAGTTATGTTTTGTGCTTGACATTTAGTGTGATCTAATTCTTGATGGGATTTTTGTCTCTGAAATGCCATAAAACCGCACACATGCTGGCTTCTTAGCCTGTATTTATCTTTTATGAACAGAAACGTTTCGCCTAATCATAAATGTTTGTTCATCATTAGATGAAGAGGGGGCTGTGGCCAATGATTCAGACGCATCGCCTCCTCAAAGTAGGGGCAGAGGAAAGTTTGAGAAGGGGAGAGCCAAGGCTGGATCTCGTGGCCAATCGGAAGACTCCCGCTCCACCTCCTCACAGGCTGCAGACGAGGAGAGTTCCTCCCATGTAAGGCAACATGTCTGTTCATGAATGCAATCTTTTAAATGTACTTTAATGATCTGTCCGCTGTATGTGGCCTGAGTGTTGTTCTGTGTGTTCTAGCGGGACAGGTCACCTCTTCGGACTAGCCCGGGAGATGGCGGCCAGCGCTGTGGCTTCTGTCATGCTGGTGAGGAAGAGAATGAAACGAGGGGCATGCTTCATACTGATAACTCCAAAAAAGTGGCGGCACACTACAAGTGCATGGTAAGACTGTTGTGTGTGAGTGCAACATGTTGCAGAACATTTTATGATGTAAATATTTTATGATGTAAATATTTTTATTTACTTAATTGTATTTAATCTCTCTGTAAACTGTGATCCCCTCCAGCTTTTTTCATCGGGGACGGTGCAGCTGACCACTACATCGCGGGCTGAGTTTGGAAACTTTGATGTGAAAACAGTCATCCAGGAAATCAAGAGGGGGAAAAGAATGGTGGGAAGTTTGTCTAACTCTAGTTTTAAAAACCGTTGAGAGATTTTAAAAACCAAATATCATTTTTGACTTTAAAAAAAATGTTTTTCTAGAAATGCACGCTGTGCACTCAGTTGGGTGCTACCATTGGGTGTGAAATCAAGGCGTGTGTGAAGACCTACCACTATCACTGCGGCCTGCAGGACAAAGCCAAGTACATCGAAAACATGGCGCGTGGCATCTACAAGTGAGCTCCTCCACAGATAAACATATTTTCAGTTCCAAATACAGTGCTTCAGCCTCACAACCACATTTACACAACATCACTTGACTTGAGTCCTTTTTGGTCTTAATTCCATTTAATACAGTACAAATACGATATACTTAATGTTCAAACTGATAAATTTAATGGGTTTTTGTAAATTTATACTCTCTCTAAATTTGATGCCTGCAACATTTTCCAAATATGTTGGGACAGGGGCAACATAAGACCAGGAAAGTTCTGGAAAGCCCAAAAAACATCTGGAACATTCCACAGGTAAACAGGTTAACTGGTAACAAATTAAAGTCTCATGACTATATCAATAATGTCATCAGAAGATTCAAAGAATCTGGAGAAATCTCTGCATGTAAGGGGCAAGACTGAAGACAAATATTGAATGACTGTGACCTTTGACCCCTCAGGCTGCACTGCATTAAAAACCAACATGATTGTATAAAGGATATTACTACATGGGCTCAGGAACACTTTGGAAAACTACAGTCAGTAAACACAGCTCATTGTTGCATCTACAGATGCAAGTTCAGACTCTACCATGCAAAGTGAAAGCCAAATATCAACAACATCCAGAAATGCCACCGTCCTCACTAGGCCCAAGCTCATCTGAGATGGACTGACACAAAGTCGCAAAGTGTGTTGTTGTCTGATGAGTCCACATTTAAAATTGTTTTTGGAAATCATGGACATCGAGTCTTTCCGAGAGGAAAAGGACCATTCAGACTGTAACCAGAACAAAGTTCAAAAGCCAGCATCTATGATGTTGTGGGGGAGTGTTGGTGCTGATGGCATTGGTGACTGGCACATCTGTGAAAGCACCATGAATGCTGAAAGGTACATACAGGTTTTGGAGCAACGTATGTTACCCTGCCATTGTTTATTCCAGCAAGACACATTCTGCACGTTACAACAGCGTGGTTTCACAGTAAAAGTGAGTGGGTACTATACTGGCCTGACCTGACCCCTATTGAAAATGTGCAGCGTGTTATGAGGCACAAAATACGACAAAGGAGACCTGGGACTGTTGGGCAACTGAAGTCATACATCAGGCAAGAATGGGAAAGAATTTCACTTTTAAAACTTCAACAATTAGTGTCCTCAGTTCCCGAATGCTTACTGAGTGTGGTTAAAAAGAAAAAGGTGATGTAACACAGTGAAAACATGCTCCTGTCCCAACGTTTTTGGAACATGTTGAAGGCATCAATATGAAACTGAGTGTTTATTTACCAAAAAAGAACAGTTACATTTATCAGTTTGAATATTAAATATCTTGTCTTTTTCCTGTATTCTGTTGAATATAAGTCAAAAAGAATTTGAAAATCATTGCATTCTATCTTAATTTATATTTCACACAGTGTCCCAACCTTTTTTGGAATCAGGCTTATAATAATTGCTTGTCTATTGCTGTATTGAGTCACTTACAAGCTCTCGTGTGTGTGTGTGTGTGTGTGTGTGTGTGTGTGTGTGTGTTTAAGACTATATTGTAAGAACCACAGTGGCAACGAGGAGAGGGATGAAGAAGATGAGGAACGAGAGAATCGCAGCAGACAGAGGGCAGCAAACAACCACGGAGGAACACAAGTGAATGGCAACTAGGTATGTTGTTCGCGGTTGTTGCACACAAAAACTATTTGAAAACAGACAAAATATTCACATTTACTGTTAATCATGAGTGTTAAGATTTTTCTTATAGCAGTAGTGGAACTGATTCAGAGTCCTGCTCTCTTAGTCACTGTTCTAGGTTGGACAAGCTTGACAAAAAGAAACATCGGCTCTGTTTAGCCGGGTGCCACAGATAGTTTTTTAGGCGTCACTCAGTCAGTGTAGCTTCAAGAAGCCAATAGCTAGCTATCAAACATTTTGCTAACATTAGCTAACTTAAAATTTGACTGTATTCAGTGTGATGTTACTGTGAAGATTTTTACAGTCCCCCAGTCACATCTGTTGACCATCTTCAAAATTTGGTTTTCTTTTCAACACAACGAGCCTTGCACATAGCATATCTAAGAATAACAGGAAAGGGGAAGGTTGACTGAGGTTCTGCCGGGTACCAACTCTGCTCAGCTGTTACTGAAGCACTCAACAAAAAGAAGTGGGACTTAGAAAAGGCTGATTGCAACAAAATGAGCTTTAAAGATTCCTGTCATTTCACTGATGCCGTTCTTACAGGTCGGCCTGATGGATGTGACGTGGGGGTGAACACAAAAGAGCTCAACAAGGAGGGAGAGATATTTTTTATAATGAATCTTAGCCTACTCACACAGTCGTGGTCCACAAGCTCCCACGAGTCCTTCACACGGTTTCTTCCAGTCGATGGACATGTTGTCCCGATGTGCCCCAGATGTCTTCTTCATGTGAAACCCTGTTTTGAGTTGACTGGCCGAGCTTTTCACAGACTGGTGGTACTCTGCGGAGCATTGGACCGCTGCATGATCAAGAAAAGCCATGGCTAATCTCTCCCCAAGAGTCAGTTATGGGCTCAGTTTCAAATACATCTATTATTTCCGTGAATAAGAGCTGATGGACTGATCTTCTGATTGTCACTCACTGCCCATGTCCCCCACAGATTACATGACACACACACACTTGCTGATATGGATACATTCTTGCTCTTCCTTCGCTTCTAAAAGACTCACTTTTAAGATGGGTCTGTTTGTTACTAGTCTCTCTATCAAGTTGTGAAGTTTGATTACCTTGTTTCTGTACTCATGTCTTAAGAATACTCTTTTCATGTTAGCCTTTCTTTCTTGATATGTAATATTTTGCTACTGTATTATCATGAGTCATTTTGAATATCTGGATTTCAGACAGTCGCAATTACAAGTTTTGCCAGCATGTACTTTGATTCTCCCACTGTTCAAGGTGGCATTTTTTTATTTAGCTACTAAAGGGCAATGTAGAGCTCTTTGGACGAGTTGGCTTTACTTTGTTTGATGTACTGTTACTTGTATCTCTACAAATGTATCCATGAATGATTGGAATAGAAAATATTTTATTTTACACATTTACTGAGTGAATTGAGTGTTTCATTTGAGAGTGTGTCCTATAGGGTGCTGTAAACACAGAGCAGTGGGGTGAAGATTTCTGGAGGGTTTGAGGAGTGAGGAATGTCACACTAGCTGCAGTGTCATGAAGTCAGACCTTTGTATTCACCTCACAGCCTAACATGCTCCAATCTGGGGCATTTCTAAGTACTTTATATGGATGAGTTTGAGCATTTAGATATATAGATTTCCTCTTATCTTATGCACTTAAGCAAGTCATCAGCAGGTCCACACTGTAATGATAATCTTATAGTAAAGCCTGGATGTTGATGTTGTTTATGCCAGAAGTCAAATAATGACTGTCAGCCGTAACATTTATGGTAATACCTTAGCTGAACAAGTAAGATTTTGAGGGTATGACAAATGTGATAAACCTGCAGATTTATAAGTTATATTGACAACAACAATGACATGTCTTGAAATATAAAAGGAAAAAATATATAGATTTCACATTATTGTTATGCCTGGTGATAGCCGTGGCAGGAGGAATTATGTTTTTGGGTGGTCTCTGCCTTCATATAAACATATGGACATCTGTCCGTCTATCTAATGCATCAGTCTTATTCTCATAAATGTAATACTTCAAGAACAACTTAAGGGAATTTCTTCAAATTTGGCACAAACATTCACTTGGACTCAGCGATAAACTAACTGGATTTTGTTGGTTAAAGGTCAAGATCACTGACCTTGCAACTGTCTCATTCTGATGACTGCAACATCTCAAGAACACCTTGAGGGAATTTTATCAAATTCTGAATTTTGGACAAACGCTCATTTGGACTCAACGATGAACTGATTAAAATTTAGTGGTTGAAGGTCAAAGGTCAAGGTCAGTGTGACCTTGCATCCATCTCATTCTGGTGAATGTGACATGTCAAGAAGGCCTTGACAGATTTTTCTCAAACATGGCACACATGTCCACTTGGCCTTAAGAGTAAAGTGATAAAAATTTGGTGGTTGAAGGTCAAAGGTCAAGGTCACTGTGACCTCACAAAACATGTTTTGGGTTATAACTAAAGAATTTATATGCTAACAATGACAACATTTCACGTAAATGTCGAATAGGTTTTAATGATAAAGACATGATATCATAATGTGACATCATAATGTTCTGCAAAAAAACTTTTCTGGCCATAACTCAACGTCATAACTCAGGAACAGATGTGAAGACATTCAATCAAATACTTAATTGACGTGTGTGTGTGTTAAACATCCATGTTTTCACAGATATGGATGTAAACTGTGAGTGGAATTTGACTGATTCATGGAGGCCTACAACCACAAGGTGGAAATTCTAATTTTACACTATTTTATGGCTCAGTTTTAATGTGTTAAGCTCTGTCCCTATTCCACGTACTGACTGATAAAACTTCAAGAAATGTATGTACTGTTTTTTAATTAGGGGAAATGATGCAACATGTAAAATTTGTCAGTAAAATTGTGACTTAAGAGTGCCACAGCCAAAAATGAAAGCAAAAATGTATTTTGAAAGACTTCAACACTACAATTACTTTTAATGTTTTGCAGCTGTGAGTCGTTGCCATCTGTCTTGCATTGTGGGATACCTACATACATCAAGAGTGCACTCAAAAATCAAACATCACTTAGATTGCATAGACTTTTAGAGTATAAATCTTGTCAGTTAAAGTGTGAACACACTACAGAGTCAAAACCTTCTTAGAGTTAGTGTGTAGTATGGGAAATAGCTCAGGACTGATGAATCTCTCCTTCAGCTAGTGTTGGAAATAAACTGTATCCTTTATACAGTATATCCTGAACAATAGAACAACTGTTATCTGTGTAATACTGGCAGTTGCACTACTCAGATACATTAAAAAAAAAAATCCAGCTTAGTTTTCCGGTTAATAACGGTAAATATGTGATTGCCATCTAATGGAAAAGGAGTCTTTAGTGAATAACATTAAGTGAGGTACAATGACCCATTGTCAGGGCTGTAACCAGGAGTAAAAACGTCCCGATCCCCCCAGACACCCAAAACAAGCCGTCTTTTAAATATGTTTTTAATCTAAGCAATTTCTTGATCATGAACGCCAAGAATAAACTTATCTTGTGTTTGTTTTTTAAATAACCAGGCCATTGTTCCCTGAGTTGCAAAAACTCCCCAGACCCAATAAAGTTAATAAATAAAATAAAATAAAACAGGACATGTTAACTGGATGTCTCATGGTCCTTATCACAAATAGTCTCTTTACCCACCAATACATTGCGACTGACGTTACGCATAATGCTCATCTTGCCCTAAAAAGGCAAACAGTAGTTGTATTCAGCAGTCCGGGGTCATGTTCGGTCACCAAGTGCAGACTTCAAGTTAAGAGTCGGGTGGTACTTATAAATATATTAATACTCTCATTATATGCAAAGACGGGAGTTAATGACGATAATGTGGTGTATTATCATAAAAAATAAAGTCATGAGTTTTGTTGGTTAGAAGTTGGCAGCACTCCTCTCTTCTTCACGGCTTCACGCACAGCTCGAGCACCGCCCCCCCCTCTCAAAGGGGCGGATATGGATTTGCCCGCCGCGCTCTTGCGTCATCATATCCACAACAGCAGCAGAGCTACAGTAGAGCTGCATCCCGGAAAAAGACAGGAGCCTCTTGTAGCAGCGGAGCTAGCTACCTCCATGTGTGTGCTGTCACAAGGGTGAAGTGCCCGCAAAACTAACCGAAAAACACGTTTTTGTCCTCTCTCTTTGAAGGCCACGATAGGCTACGTAAGCCGAAGCGACAGGGACTGACACGGACATGGCGACATCCAGCCCCTGTGTTGTGGTAAGATCTCCCCATTAACCAAAATGTGTAAGAGCTACAAGGTGGTCGTAGGTTACCTCGTCATGCCCACTGGACCAACATGCTGTGTACGGGCCCCACTGCGTCTGCTGAAAATGTAACACCTACTGCAGGTCGTTAGCTGTAAATTACCCCTCTGTGTTACCTGTATGATCACCGTGGTAACACGTTTTTGTGTAATCAGTATAACTGTATTTTCTATGTAGCGTGGCCCGCGACCATGGAGACAGTCAGACACGCGCTCTTCACGTTTGGCGTACATGACGCAGGAAACGCTTTTGGGTGGACAAGTTCAAACCTAATGTGCGGGTTTCTGTCCTAAAGCAGTTGAGGGGCTTTATTTGTGTAATATACAAGTGTAAGCAACAGCAAGCAGACAGCAAGAAACGCACGAGCTGCAAGTAAGGGGGTGTGTTTGAGCTCGCGCTTCATAATTATGTATCTTAAGCAGTGTAAGGTATTATGTTACTGGTGTAATTGGCATAAAATACAGCTGATTGGCTCTACAAGTGTGTCCAAACATGACATTAAATCAGTTTAAGGCGTCATGTCTACGGTCATGACTGTAATGTTGTTTACAGGACAAGATGAACACACAGATAGAGTTTAAATTTGCCCCAAAGTGCAAGAAAGGACAAACAAAACGTACAGTTTGGTGTTTTTAAACCTCACTGGGAGCAAAAAAATGTGTGATCTCTGCAGTGCTTAGCTGTTTGTTTGTGCATTTTCTTTCTGGAAAGATTTTCTCCAGTAATAGTTTTTCTTCGCATGCATTTTATAACAGTTTGAGTTACAGCTCAGAGTCCTCTCTGTGGGGTCTGTGTGCATTTGTGTGACACGTCTTATAGATATTGACAGCCAGCCACTGATGACCTCTATACTAGAATAAGTAAATAGATAACCGATGTGCTCTATTTTCCAGGTCACTCCCAGGAAGCCAGTGTTTTATTTACTCTATTATGCTGACAGTAAAATGAAGCTAGCCTGCAGGCGTATTTTGCAAAAATTGAAAGCAGTGGTGGATGAAGTGCCTGAAAGCCATACTTTAGTAAAAGTACAGATTTCTTACCAGTAAATAAAGGCACCTATCAGAATGTTACTTGAGGTAAAGTCTTAGAGTATTTGATATTTACTGTACTTAAGTACATTAGTATTGAAAGTAAAAGTACAAGTAAATGCTGTTAGTTTTTTAAAAAAAAAGCAAGCGGTCAGAACTGAGGGTTATCAAGTTTGTTCCATTGCAAGATGTGTAACACCTTTAAAAATGGAGCCTACGTTACACTTGAAGAAAAGCACGGTTTTGTTTAACAACTTAAAAGTTTTAAAGAACAACATTCAGTTTTTCCTTCCCTTCAGTTTCTGTCTGTCTGTTACTTCCTCCTGCCTTCCTTCCTCTATTACTCCCTTTTTTTTTTTGTAAGTTAGAAAGATGCTTAGGTAAAATGTTTCAGAGTAATAGACAGTGAAGGTTGACAGAACTTTAAAAACTCAAGTAAAAAACAGATTCTCCCAAAGTGGAAGATTCTGTCTCACATTAATGTCACAAAGTCATTCTAAGAGTGTAACTGGAGTTTTGACCCACTGTAGCACATTTTTGTCTCAAAGTTGTTCTACGAGTTCTGACCTGGATTTGGAGGTGTGTCACATTTGAAATGAAATTATCTGAATAGTGCAGTGTTGTCAGACGTGGACTAGAAATTAAAGGTCACCCCTCTGTTGACCTTAGATAACTTCATTGAGTTGTTTTTCGTGTTCTACTTTACACTTTGTTTCTCAAATAACAGACAACAGGACCATGTCTAATACTGGAAAACGCTCCTTCAGATAATGAAAACATGAGGACATCTGCTCAATATCAGTCATTATTATTTGGAGTTGAATGGGTGTCGCCTAAACAGATGGGCATGTTTTTCCATTTTAACGGGCATAAGTGGAAATGCTTTGTTCTAGTTCAACCACATATGTGAGGACAGGCACTTTGCAATCCAGTGTTTAGTAAAGCTATCACAATTTGTTGACTTTAGAGGATCTAAACTCTGCACCGGTAAAAATACTTTTGAGTATGCTTTTGGTCACTCACATTATTCCCACAGCACCTCCGGCTCTCCACCAGCTGTCACATGATACCAGTTATGTTGTCTGGGTTCATGTGGCATGCAGTTAGAGAATTTATGGTTCGCTCCTATCACCATTAACATCAGTCTGTTGCTTTCTGAAGTGTGCAGAATTAATGATTGATCTCAGAGTTTGTGTTTTGTGGCAGAAAAACTATGCAGGCAGAAAAATATATGGCGGGAGACTATGGGAAAGTAGACCACCACTGACCTCATCCCCTCCCCTCGTACTACCCTGTATCAGATGAATGCCCCGTGTTCCATGTTAGGTAATACCACTGAGATTTTTTTAACCCCATTGTGTCGTGTTTTATTTCAGATCAGCGATGAGGAGCAGGGGTATGACCTGGACCTTTTCTGCATACCAAAACACTACGCCTCTGACCTGGAGAGGGTTTACATCCCACATGGACTTATCTTGGACAGGTGGGGTGCCATGTTTTTTATATGCACTTTGTGGTAGGATAGTGAAAATGTGATGAATTGTCGACATAACAAAGTTGGACACCATTTAGTATTTTTTTCCAGTAGCTTAAACTGTTCCTTTTAATTGTCAAGAACTTGTACTTCAGTTGGAGTATTTCATTCTTATCTTTGGGAGTGCTTTAGAAATGACATCTGTGCCTGTTGACACTAACAGAAAGGAAATGGGAACTACTGCTGACTGAAGCAGAAAACTGAGCCGACTGTCCTCTCTCTCTCTCTTTCTCTCTCTGCCTCCCACGTGACCTCAGGACAGAGAGACTGGCCAGAGAGATCATGAAGGAAATGGGGGGGCACCACATCGTGGCCCTCTGCGTGCTCAAAGGGGGTTACAAGTTCTTTGCGGACCTGCTGGACTACATCAAGGCTCTGAACAGGAACAGTGACCGTTCCATCCCAATGACAGTGGACTTCATTCGCCTCAAGAGCTACTGTGTAATTTACTAGTTTTTGTTTTTCGTTTTTGTGTGTCAGCTGAGATGTACTGCACATTTTAAAAAAAACAGTCACTTTGTATTACATTTTGTTAGCACCCGCTAAACAAAGAATACAATAACATGGAAAATTCTTGGTAAATTGAAGTCATAGGGGTCCCCATTTAGAAACAGTATCCGTTCACAGTATCCAGGCAGTGGTAGACCAGCAGTTCCCGTGTTCATTGTGGTAAGATTGCTGTTTATATGCATCCACACTGGCGATAGCTGTAGCTGGGGGCATAATGTTTTTGGGTTGTCCTTCCGTCCATCTGTCTGTGCCATTCTTGTGAACCCGATACCTTAAGAACGCCTGTGGAGAATTTCTTCAGATTTGGCAGAAATGTTTACTTGAACTCAGTGATAAACTGGACAGTTTTTTATGGTCAGAGGTCAAGGTCACTGTGACCTTGTATCTGTCTCATTCTCGTGAATGCGATATTTCCCAAACACCTTGAGGGAATTTTTTCCAAATATGACATGAATGTCCACTTGGACTTGGAAGAATAAACTGATGAGAAGTTGGTGGTCATAGGTCAAAAGTCAAGGTCAGTGTGGCCTCACAAAACATGTTTTTGGACAAAACTCAAGAATTCTTACTCTAATTATGACAAAACTTCACACAGATGTCTAATAGGATAAAATAATAAAGTGACATTTTACATCCAAAAGGTCAAAGATCAGCTTCACTGTGACATCATAATGTTTACAAGAACATTTATCTGGCCATTACTCGACGTCATATCTCAGGAACAGAAGGGGAGACATTTGGTCAGATACTGAATTGATGACACTAATCTTGGGTGTCCACCTTGAAACAGTGCTGATTGTATAGATCTTCTGTACTGCCAGAAGAAAGATGTGTGTGAAGCCTCCATGTTTTCACAGACATGGGTGTAACTTTATAAAAAACTTGACTGGTGTGCAGAGGCATACAGTATTCTAGTTTTCAATGGAGTCTGGCTTTGAAGAGAGCATAGATAAACTCAGTTCAGTTCCCCCTTGCAAAGGACTGTCTGTTTTGGAAGTACTGAGCATACGACTTGATACATGAGACTTAGATGATACTGCACGACTTGTGTGAGAGTTTATAAACAGATGTTCTTATATTGTTTTGCTTTTGTTAAATGTGGACCCCTATGATTGCAATTCATCAAGAATTTTCACTGTTTTGGATATTTGTTCACTGTGGAGGCATGTGAGAAAAACAGTGTTACTCACAAATCCAAGGTAACACAGGGTGACTAATTGATATTCAAATGGTCATTTGGTGGGTGAAGTATTCCTTTAAGACACCATGTTGAGTTTTTCTTTTTACCACTAGTAGGATTATAGTGCAATTTTGGTCACTGAACTATGCAGGGAAAGAAAGCATAAAGAGATGGTGTAATTAAGTGTGGCAGTCAAATCTGAAATGGTGGAAAACCATGTAGAAACATGTTTAATTTGAGGACAATTCTCCTCATTGGTCCACACAGATGTGCTGTTTTGTGTGTCGCTATTTTTGTTTCTCCAGTGGAGCGGAAACTTAAGTGACAGATAAGTCACATGCTTCATGTGCGTTGAGATTTATTCTATTAGTCTGTTTCCATTCTAATTTTTCGCATTTTAGTTTTAGTGATACAACCACTTTTCCACCTCCGCCAAGCCCGAAAGCTTTTTTTGAATGTCTGGTGCTTCCACTCAGTGAAACACCTAGTGTGAAACACAAAATGTGTTTCAATGAAAAACACAGACAGTCAAGATAATTTTACTGGATTTGTACATTTTGATGGATAACATTATGTATAATTTAATGTGCAACAAGTTTAGTTTGTGATGTTTTTAAGTTAACCACCATGTTTTCTAGTTTTGGTCCTTGATACACATTCTGCACCTGTAAAACATATAACCTGAGGTCTGTAACATGCCCACTTCACACTTATCCCCACAGAACGACCAGTCGACAGGTGAAATCAAAGTCATTGGAGGAGATGACCTGTCTACACTGACAGGCAAGGTGAGAAGAACAACATTAGTATTAATAATGTTAACTTAAATTCTGTGAACTTAAAAATGAGACACAAATTTTACTGCTCTTGTTATCCATATCTTACTGTAACTTGCCACTATTTTCAGCATGAGCAGGCATTTTAAATTAATTTATAATCAGTATTTTTTTTAAACAAGTTTGTTGATTAGGTTATTAAAAATAATAATAATCATGACTGTGCAAACCCAGTGCTTTCACATATGTTTTAAGCTAATATGATTGTTTTCTTTTTACACAGAATGTCTTGATCGTCGAGGTATGTACTGATGTTTGCTTCTATAGTAAAGCAGACCACTTTTTATTTCAAGACAGCTAATATGAGCTTCTCCCATGCTGTGTTTCAAGGATATCATCGACACAGGGAAGACAATGAAGACGTTATTGCAACTCCTCAAACAGTACAATCCCAAAATGGTTAAAGTAGCAAGGTAATTTGATCCCTTCATAAGCTTTCTGAGCACAATCTACTTTTTCTTGTGGAATTATGATCTTGTTTTTCTGACTGTTTCATAACAGCGGTGGTCTTCACTGACAAGCTATCTCAGACTGTTTTTTATCAGTCTTTTGTGCTGCTAGCAGTATTATGATTGATGATCAACTTGGTTTCTGTCCTCAGTTTGTTGGTGAAGAGAACACCAAGAAGTGTTGGCTATCGACCGGATTGTAAGTTTGAGATAATAAATGTTTGTAGACTATTTGTGATGTGTATAGTGAGTATAATGTATGTTACACAATATAGCTGCTACAAAGTGTACTTTTTGAATACCTTCATTTAAGTGTAATTAGTGTTCCACTACAAAGATAAGTAATTGATTTATTTGCCTATTTGTTTCAGTTGTAGGATTCGAGGTGCCTGACAAATTTGTGGTGGGATACGCGCTAGACTACAATGAATACTTTAGAGATCTAAATGTAAGTATTTTAGATAGATAAAGAAACGTTCAGGGTTCCTACACAGTATGGAAAAATATGGAATTCGATTTTAGTCATTTCCAGGATAAGTATGCAGGTCAGAGCGAGCTTGATGTCGTCCAGAGTAAAAAGAGAAATATGGCTTGCAACTGCACAGAGCTGCATCTACGCCCGTACGTCAGAGCCTGCAAAACAGCTCTACCCCAAGTGCCTTATAATTGAACCAAATCCAGACATCCACACCCAAATTAGTTTGAAAGAAAATGCAGCATTAACTTTGAATTGCATATAAACATAGCATCACAAATGACCAAATATTAAGCTTGTCTGAACATGCACGAATTATGCAGCCATATAGTTATCAGGAAATGAAATGGACTGTCTTTTCTGTTCAAGGAAACCATTATATCTGTATTCTCTATGGTTTCATGGACACAGTAAAAGAGCAAGGCGGCACAGATGCTGTCGAAATTGCATTATTTCACCTTTTTCAACTGATTTTTGGTTCTTATATATAAAAGAAACTAAAGAAAATGTGGGGGAAACAGTAATGAAATATTTTTTCAATATGTTAAGGAAAATGAAATGAATATATGTCACACAGGTTAGTTTACTTTGTCTAAGGGCAGAGACGTTTGACATTGAAATGTTGTCCAACTTTCTGCGTAGAGGTGTGGACCAAACAGTGTTAATTGTTTTTATGAGCTAAAGTAGCTAGCTACAATCTGAAGGTAATTATTTGGCAACATAATAGCATACGTAGTCAGACTGTAACGTACATGTTAACAGGTGTATTTTTAAACAATTTATTTACTTAACTAGAAGATCACTCAGAGAGTACAGACCTCTGCCAAATGTCCTATCTCACAGTGTTAACAAAAGTGAAAAATAATTTGTCCACCCTGTGATTCGGATCCACTCTGAAATTGAATGGTTCTTCCTTGATCCATGCTACACCCTTCCACCAAGTTTCATGAAAATCAGGCCAGTAGCCTAACCAAAGACATCCCCTTGGCAAGGTTAATAAACATCTAGCTATTTGTAATGGGATGTCAAGTACAGTCTGAAAAATCTACTGGGGAGTCTGGAAATTTCAGTCTGGAAAAGTAAGTAATTTTGAAATGAAAATGTGTGGGAACCCTGAACATTGTATGTAAAGTAGCTTATGTCTCATGCTCATTAGAGTTTGTATAACAGTTTGTACCTGTGTGTTTTTATCTAACCAGGACAACAAACATATGAATCAATAACATGCTGCAACACTCATCGATCCTTTTTCTGTTTCAGCATATCTGCGTCATTAGTGAAACAGGGAAGGAGAAGTACAAGGCATGAAGAGCACCTCGAAACAATTTTTATTGTATGGTTATATCTTTTACTTTTGCGGTCCATTTTATATTTTATTACTTCATATTTGTGTCGTAAAAATACTCAGCCTGCTCAGGGTCCCAGGGGATTCACTGTTGGAGTGATAATCCTGACACACACTCAGTTCAGCTTTTGAGAAGATTGAACAACGTCTGGGTTGAACAGCTTCACCTGAAATAAGCATAATGTTTTTGTGCCCCCACACTGATTAATTTTTTAAAGCAATGTTGTAATTTATTCAGAGCAATGCTGCTAGCTTTAAGTAGAATATCACAACTGTGGTGCCACAATATCTCTTTTATTGTAATTCTACTTTTACCTTGAGCTATCACAGCTCTCCTACGGGCACTCTTAAAGAGGATGTCAAATTTTCTTTTAATCTGTATGTATATTTTGGGACAAAACACATTTCTGTTTTACTTTGGTGTGTGATCAGAGTTTCTTCAGATACATTGTTGAGAACAGTAACACAAATGTCCTTAATTAAACACATGGATATGCTAAAGATGAAATATCCTTTTATTTATGAGTGTTAATGATGTTTTATGGTACACAAAGACATTGGCTGCATGGTGCTATGTTCAGAGATCTTGCTCATGCTGGAAAAAAAATATGTGCAGTTTACAGATGTGTTATCCAATTATGTTTTAAATAATTAATCTGTATTTACCTGTCAGACATAATTTAACCAGCTTATTTGTTTTTTTACATTTCTACTATATAAAATGCTCCCATTCAGTGGTGCCATCACTGTAAATCAGTGTCAATTGAATTTGACAATCCAGCTATTAAATGTTCACACCCATCCTGAGACTAGTGGACTTCACTACAAAGCTTTGTATACAATATAACACCAAAAACTTGGATTGTTGAAATCATCTCTGGCTTATAGATAGTGAAAATACTGGGAAATGCAGTGGTGATGCAGATAAGATTAAAAAAAAAAAAAAAGTATTTGGTGATTTAATAAGTGTCACATCTGGGAGCTAACATCATTCCCAGTTTCCTTGTAAGAAAAGCTTACACACTTGACTGAAATAAATACTTGCTGAAGGCTATCATTCTTACACAACAACATATTTTTCTCACACTTTCATGTGTCCAATTATTATATGAGCTTATTTGAAAGCAAGAAACCTTGAATAATTTAAATACATGTAAATGATTTATCATCTTATGTCTATTCAAATCTTTATAAATGCTTATATTTACTTGTTTTAATCTGATTAATATTGAATCAGTGCTTTGGTTTTTGGCACAAAGCTCTGGGATTGTAAGAGAAAACCAAACACTGTAAATACTCTGAGTTGATTTTACTGGGGAAATACACCCTCATATGAGCAGTGGAGTGACTGGCTGCTGTAAATGATTTGGGGAAACAGTATATGTGCCAGATAAACCATACTTACAGCCTCCCGGAGTATCTGCACAGGGCCTCCTGCAAGCAAGATGCCAGGGGACAAGGTAAAAACAATAACTGGATTTGTCATATTAAAGTGTGATGACACATTTTACATTTCAGGTGGTGTAAGAGTTTATCCATGAACCAAGGGATGCAGGTCGCCCCATTCCGCCTGAGCATGCCGGCAAATGAGGCGGTTTCATTGGACAGGGCTGCTAACGTTAAAAGGGGCGTGAAGTTTTCAGCTAGCGGCTAACCTAGCTCCTGTGAGACCATCTGGGATCTGCTTCATTCTTGGCGGCGCCCAGCAGAAACGAAAAACGAAATAGCAGAGCGAATAATATTTCCAGCACACACGGTTTAGTTTACTTCTGTACGCCGTGGAAACTATCAGGCTGACGGACAGTAACAGTTAGTTGGTGTAATGTTTACCCGGCCTCTCTGTGGACATGGCATTGTGGCTATCGGCGCAAATGCTAACTTAGCTAGTTAGCCTAGCAGGCTATGTAGCTGCGCTGTTAGCAGTGGCTAAAACAAGCTACACAACACTAGCTTGCATTAGCTAGAAGGTAAACTCGCGTCATGAGAATCTAAACAGCAGCGTCGTTAGATAAACGCAAACGTCACCTACGTTAGACTCGAGACGAACATTTTATTTTGCACTCAAAGTGAGCAGCTGGTCAGTTTGGCTAACGGTAGCTAATTTAGCGCGCTAACATGCAGTGGTAGGTGGGCTCAGTAGCCTTTCAGTCGTCACCCACTGCTGCCGTGCACCAGCAGACTAACGGGGCGGTAGCTATCAGTTACCGGGCATTGTGCGGTATGTAGCCATGGCATGCTAACACCATCCATCAGGAAAGTTTGTGACTGGTCATAACGTTACAGACAACGTTAGCACAGGCCAGTTCAGGCTGACAATACAGTCGTGATATGAAGGATTATAGAGATACTGTTGTTATGAGTGATAGCCAGTGTTAATTTGCTTCAACACCGGAGTTATATAGTCGACAGGGCCTTGCAGATTGCAGTGGGTCAACTACATTGCGTTAAGCTAGTTTGTCTCACGTCAGCCCAGTTGCCTGATTGATGATGTTTGTTGCAGATGATGTAAGTTAGTGAAGTTTGGAGAGCAACAATGTAACACCACTGAGCACGTTAACGTTAGCCATTTTAAGTTCATGAATTGGTGGCGGGCAGCGTTAGCTAGCAAAATGAACAATTCAGGAGTCCTGCCACAAGAAAAGATGGAGCTGGATCTGGAGATCCCATCTTCGTTAGTTCAGACCGATGGATACTTGAGACGATCCAACAGTGCACCCATGATAAATGGCTTAAGGTTTCTACAACATGTCATAGTTACACTCATTTACTGCATTGTGTTTCAGTTAATGTTTTTGCCCTGTTTCATACACACTGATGTAACTGCATTACTCTGACCTCATGGGTAGGAGACACATGACACGTGAATTTGTCATTCCAGTGATAACTCCCAAGTGTTCCAGAGAGAGGTCCTGCGCAGCCGGAGAAATAGCACTACAGTTGTCAACAGGCCCAACATGGTACCATACTTTACATTAGACATGTCTACTTGAGTCATGTGTCTGAATCCTTCCATGTTGAATGTTCTCTTCTCCACATCCGTCCTTCTTTGCAGGTCCCTTCATCACCTATTCGTGTCCCCAGCACCAGACTTCACCAAATAAAACAAGTAAGAACAAGAAGTGTTGTTTTGGAAATGTTGAAGAGGAGCATGTCAGACCACTGTTTCCCTCTCAAGCCATAGGGAGTGATGGTGTCTAAAAAACATGCGAGAGTAACACTTTGTGGGGAGTCTACAGGGCCATCGATCTTACAGAATTGATCCATTGGTAGTATCAGACTCCAACAGAGGAAGTAGTTACTCTGAGGTGTCCAGTGGTTGAATTTGATTTCCATAAGTGAAATGAATAACACTAACGTTTTTAGCTTTTAAGATGAGATTAAGGGTGTACATTTGAGTCAGAATTAAGATTTACTGCAAAGGCATGAGATAAAATAATGTCTTGATATTACGTTTGAAATCTGTTAAGAATATATGCAATGCATAAAAGCTAAAATGACTTAAACTAAGACTTTCTAACCATTAACCATCTTGTGTGCTCTTGCAGGAGGAGGGAGTAGACGTGATGAACAGGGAGACTGCCCATGAGCGGTAAGCTGTGTATTTATGAATGGGATTGGTGGGTAAAGAGATCTGTTTGGTGCTTTGTTGTTGGTTAAAATGCTAAAGCCATCAAAGTTATTCCTTGTTCTTTGTTTTTGTACACACAGGGAGGTTCAAGCTGCCATGCAAATGAGCCAGTCATGGGAAGAAAGCCTTAGTCTGGTAAAGAGTGACTCTTCATTACAGCTTATCCAACCCCTGTCACTGCTCATGACATTTTCTGTTGCCTGAATCCTTTAAAAGTCAACTTTATTTTGCCTTCCCACTGCATGTTTTGGCCCTGGGCCACTGTTGGCCTCTCTGTTTCTGTAGAGTGGACAAGTACAAACATGCTAGATTAACAAAACATTTGGAGTTAACAGGGCCACCAGTCTTTCAAGGTCAGGCTGAGTTGGTAGTATAATACTCTGACACTCTATTTGAATGGTTTTTACTACTTCACTGCATTGTACTGTAGAGATATGATGTAAGATAACACGGTAGCTAATGTGTTTGGTAATCATGTGTTCTTAGAGTGACAATGACCTGGAGAAGTCTGCATCTTCGTCTCCAAAGCGCATCGACTTTGTGCCTGTGTCGCCTGCCCCATCCCCGACCAGAGGGATAGGAAAAAAGGTACATCTGACCTCAGTGTGTTTACATGCACATAACCTGATTATACTGTGTATAAGCACATTAAGGTAGTAGTTGAAGCATTTTAATGGTTTGCGGTAACCTGATCTTCCTAACTACTTGAAATCAGATTAATTAATGGAGGTCTGTGTGGCATCCTGCAGGAAGCAATTTAGTAGCAGCAGAACAACAAAACCTTTTTTCCTGTTGAGCTTTTTTTGTAAATTTGTTTTCCTGCAGCTTGAAAAAAAAAAGACTGTACTTACTGTTTTAATCTTGTGCATCTTTCTCTTTCTTTCAAGAAGCAGTGTTTCTCTCCTTCACTACAAATACTTGTAAGCAGTAATGGCCTAACACCCAGCCCGATACCCAGCCCAACGCGACGCTTCAGGTGAGCCTGTGATTAGTAACTGCAGTTAATAACCCTGTAATCTACTAGTGTTACTTTACTCCTGTGCTGAATCAAAGTCAGTTTGATTACCTTCTCAGTAACACCATTTGTCTCCTGTTTCACTGTAATTTCTCTTTGCCAGACATGGTAGAAAATAGTAGTTAGGAAGAGTTTCTGTAATGCACTTTGCAACGGTTTCATCAAACGTTCATCATTTAGTCTGAGAAGTCTACAGATGACAGGTGTAACTGCTGATGGTTGCTGAATGTGGCTGAGTTTCAAAATATACTGGTTTGACAAAGTTTGTTTTCTTTGCTCCTCAGCCGACGGAGTCAAAGCCCAATCAACTGCATCAGAGCCAGCATACTTGGGCCGATGAAACGCAAAGGTGAGGTACCCGACTCGTCTTAAAATTCTAAATGCTTCACTGAATGCTTTGAAAGTATTCTCATATTGTCTAAAGCCTTTTAAAATGTCTATTTTTTGTGGTATTCATAAACCTCAGTTGGCTTGCTTAAGTTATTTTTAGGGATCCTCTTCAAACATTAAACCTATTTAAACCTCTTTAGATGTCTCTTTTTGAACAGTTTTATGATTCAGGTTTTTTATTCTAGTCAAGTGCTTTTCTTGGACTCTGCTAATAAGTTCACACAATTCTCTTTTTGATTTTGTTGCATTCACATTGTACTTTAAAGATTTAACAACTGCCTGCACTGGCTCTGGTAATAAGCTAATGAGATCTGAAATTAAAATGATGAAATAAAACACACTCATCCAACTGTCCCTTTTAGAGCAACAACAGACGTGTGTATTGAGATTTATAAATGTCAGGTTCCCTTTTCTGCAGGTGAGATGGAGACAGAGAGTCAGCCCAAGAGGCTCTTCCAGGGTACCACCACCATGCTGTCCTCTGATGTCTCCAACCTGTCAGACCTCAGTTCCTGGTAAGACTTTGTGGATCAACAAAAAATATCAGAACAACTGATCAAAATTACACAGTTGAGATTATTCAGTCAACTTATTCAGGTTTAGGTAACTGAAGCAAGGTGAGATTGTGAGGGCAGTGAGCAGTGGTTTATCATGATCTGTTAAAAACATTTGCATAGTGTTCAAGTTATTGACTCAAATTGGAGATATAAAACTGTGGGAAAATGTTCAAAATGCTTTGTATTTTCACCCAGTAATAAACATCAGCACACAGTATTTCATATACAGACATGAGACAAAACTGCATCACTGAATGGTCGGGATAAACCAATTATGAAATTCTGGGCCGATACAGATACCAATGTTTAAGGTAACAATTTGACCGATACCAATTTATTATTTTGTTTTTGTTAATTTTGTTTTTATTGTTGTTTTTAAAGGTTTTTGTTGTTGTTGTTTTTTAGTCCCCCTTTTGTGCCAGGGAAACAAAAATCTTCATTATTTAAAAAAAAAAAAAAGAACATTAAACTGTTTTTAAGTCATTCAGTCTCAACGCTATTTTTGAATGAGCACAAATTCAATAATACAACTTTAAAAGATGATTTTTTTTTGTTTTTAAAGAACCGCTTGAAAAGTTTTTCAAAGTATATAATACATCTTAATTCCCTCTCTAAAATCTGTTTTATATTGCTGTTAAAACATCAACACATTTCTCCTTCAAACAGCTGTATTTGATTGAGGTTCTCACCAAAACTGCATTTTACAAAATTACATTTGAACAAGTCATGATAATTTAGTATTTGCCTTCACCCAATGATAATTTTTACTGAATATAGCTTGAATGCATCAGAGTTTAACTCTGCAACCTAGCAGCTAGTGACCAAACCGCTAACATTAACAAGCACTTAACACACAGCTTTAGTCTCAAGCCCTGCTTTTTCTGCCCAAGCAGAATTTATGTGACACAACAGGAAAGCATCAGCCACTGCCATTGAAAGTCAGGACTCTGTGACTGTTAAGCATATTTTTTTTTTGTTTTACAGGGTAATGTTCTCGTATCAAAAAGGGAAAAAAATCACAGTAAATGGGCTCTGAGATTTTCATTAGCTCCTTCCCTCACAGTAAAAGTTTAGACTGTAATACAACATGTTTGCCACAGTTAGCCTGTTGTCTTGCTGAGCTTGCCTTTTTCTTTCAGTCACTCTCCAGATTTGTTGGATGGCAGCCTCAGCAGCATCGGCTCCTCCACAGACTCGCCAGGCAAAATGGAGGGAGTGTCGCCCTCGTCGTCCAGCAACTCGCCCTTCGCTTCCCTCCAGGATTTGTCCCCAAAGTAAGCACGGGATAGCAAGAGACACTGTAACGGACTGGCGCCAAAAGCATCTCTCCAGGGAACAAGTTTCCTTCTCAGACCCTCCATCTCACCATCGCCTAGATTTAGTCCAAGTGGAATTTTCCACTTATGTTTTCGAGCGGCAGTCATGGCTACACTGTGGGGGGTCTAGATGTGTTTGAAGTAAGGAAACTAAAGCCATGGATGAGTTTTAGCATAGAAGGAGTAAGCCTAGTGAAACTAGGAATGACTGAAGACACTGTGAGCACCAGCTGCTAGTAGAGGATTTGGATGGTGCTTGGCTTCATAGTGATATTGTGTTCATAAGTGGCTATGCTTCTGTCCTACCAGTTCCCCTCACTGGAGAGAGACATTGAGCACTGGACAAAGAAATGACTATTTGGATGTGTACATTTGCCCTGTTTTCGTGCTGGAAAACTTCTGTCCACATGCCTTTGTATGTACACAGTCTGCAGATTTTGTAAGAAAATATTTAACTTATTGTTTTCCCGCTTTGTTTGTATTTATGTACATAGTAACCTTGTCAGATGTCGTACATAGTTTTAAGTTTTGGCTGTGAGGTGAATGTGGGCACAGGTCTTCAACAGCATATGTTTTCTTTGTAAAGGAACATAAACTACTTGTGGATTACACCTATGGAGACTTCCTTACTGTTATACTGTAAGATGTTATGTTTTCAGCAGATTTTCTTAATATTTTTATGCTATGGGCTTTGAACTGTGGTGATTCTTTTTTTTTCTTCCCCAGTTTGGCTTTTATGCCCCATTCCCCATGACTTGCTGCATCTTTAATTGCCTAGTGTGAGCAGTTAATGCACCTAGCAGTTAACTGTGGATGAAGTGAGATGGTCATCACTGTTGGGCGTTGAACACTAAAGGTTCCTCTGTATCCTGTGTTTTTGTCAGGATGTTTTTGTAGATACGCAGAAATTATTCCGTTTTCTTTCTAACGGGGAAATGGTGTTATTTATGATGTAAAAAAAAAAAAAAAAAAAATTTATTATAAGAATTGGATGGTGATAGATTTCTATCCCCAGTAAAACCGTTCGTATTGTCATTCACACCAAATCAACTGACTGCTGGAACGTGCAGCGAAAACAAAATGGCACCGTCACATTGTGAGTAAAGAGACTGCTGTTTCTGCTGTGGTTACTTTTTTAAAATAGCTTTTTGCACAGGATGCTCAGTCCTGTGATGTTTCAGCCTGTGTGTAAAGCAGAGAAGAAGTGAAACTTGATGTTTTCTTCAGACAACATTCATGAAATACAGCATGTAGAGGTTTCGCCTGTACTGTGATTTTTTTTTTTTTTGCACCTAAATTTGCTCTCAAATGTCCTGGCTCTTAGTGTCCATAGCTCCTGTGTAACGTAAACATCTGAAGAGGGTTATGCTGTATGAGTTAAAGGCTAACTCTGTAACCTTTAATGTGTATGTACAAAAGAAAGTGATTGTAAATCATTTTATGGAAGTGTGCCCTTTAATTTATAGAAGAGAGTGGGTGCAGTTTTTTTGACTGAATGTCTTTTTCCTTTTATACAGATAAGACAATGGAAAAAGCAGTCAGCTTGCCCTGCTGTTAACAAGATATTTTTCCAAGATCTTTTTTCTCAGTCATCTAATGAAGTGTTCAGGGCATGACTTTGGCAAATAATCTTATACCATTGTAAGACTGCAATGAAAAGGCTGTAATCTGCCAAGCTGGCTCACACCTCGCCTATGCTTGTGTCTTTTGTGATTGCAATCGTAGCGAACATCAGGACTAAATAAATTATTTCTTTATTATGTGTGTATAGCTGTTTTAAATATGTCAAGATCATATCATTATGATCATCCTTCATGAGTTACTCTATTTTTGGTGGATAAAGGTTAAGTAAGGATGATATGGCACTCAGCTTGTGGTTGACAGGTGTAGTTTGGTAGAGCGAAAATAGTTCCTACATGAAACTGCTCACAACAAAGTATGTAGATTATCTTGAGTAACCGGGTCATGAGTTCTGGAAAGAGACATTGTGCACTTTGAGCACAGCAAGCCAAGTGCCATCTAGTTCATTATATTGGAGAGAAGGCAGACATCTCTGCAGGTGATATCTCAAACACTCAGCGTCTCACACCAAAACAATCTAGACTGATAAATAGCAACTCTGGATTTTCTGTACTATGAAGCTGGTTCTCACTTTACTAGGATAAAGCTTTGTGGTAACTTATGTTTAACAGCTAACCTGCTGCGGAGCAAGTTAACTTCAGAGTATCAGATCACAGCCTTTCAATACCCCGACCTCTGACCAATCAGATCACTAAAGAAAAAAGGAACCATGAACGAAAGTCTTGAGTCTCAGGTAAAAAAAAAAAAGGGTAAACTATATATTGTTAGAAGCCAGTAGTAATAGTAGGTCATTTCATTGTTTCAGAGGTCTATTACAACTGGTTTTAAAACCATTGTTCGTTTACAACACTTAAGACATGATTTTAGCAGAATTTTATTTGAGTCTGCAGCGATAGCGTTGCTGTTTTACACTCTGATAACATGACTGCAGCTCAAAATAGCATGAGACACCTGTGTGACTAGAACTAGTAAAAAAAATATAATCCATACATTTTAAAACGTCTCCAGTTATTACAAATGCAACATTTTGGTCAAACAGACATCATCAGTCATCAACTACTTTCCCACCTGTTACTTCAGCAGCAGTAACAGTCTGACATAACTTTGAAGTGTTTTATGTGACATACTTGAAGTAGTTTCATCATCAGATAACTAAATAACAAAAAACACTCTGAACTAATGTCCCATATAGGCCTAGTGATACCTAAACATAATTTAAGTCTCGGCTGACAGTAACTTTATGGATAGTATTTTTTATATTTCTACATTTCTGTTATAAAATGGGATTGTAGAGTATCCTCTACATCCCATGCCATTGACATTTGACTGTAGTCGTTAACACTTTGACTGAACTGGTTGATAACCAGCTTTGTAGTACAGGTTATCCAGACGGCCAGTGTCAAGGTTAGTCAAACCAGATAACAGAAAGATAGCCTGGGTAAGATGAACTTGCTTCATGGTACAGGCCTCTGTTAATGAACAGTTATCGTCATCAATACAAAGCTAACAGAGGCCTTATGACCAAGTAATGTGCGCTAAACCTCACTGACCCAGCGTGTTACGTACATTAAATAACCTAATCTATAAACATCATACCAGACATCTGTATTGAGTCTTTTATTAAACGTTTGATGGAGCATTGATATAGTACTGCGAACAAACCATTGTCTTCAAAAGAAGATCTTTCCTTTGGTGACATGTAAAAGTACCTTACTGCTGGAAAAAACAAATACTCCTCCAGATAAGGTATCCACACATGCAAAAAACTGCATTTAGTCCTCAGAGCCTACACTAAAAATGCTTTGAAACATCAATATAATGATGGTTACAGGTGAATACCATAACAAAACTTTAATGGCTTTATATACATGTGTAATGTTTGCATGTCGATTCCTTCACACTCAAGTTAACCATATTCTGTTACATAATGGCAATAAAAATACAGACACAGGAAATATGAGGTCAAACACTTTATAAATGGCCTCATGTTTCTTCACAGGCCCTGCTCAGGGACAGCTCTTCTCACACTACCATTCCTTTGACCTATGCGCCCGAGGTCTCCGCTGTTTGCATCAGTTCAGTATTGTGTCAGTTTACGTATTAACACAAACGTGTGGATTTGAAAACAAGTATCCTAAAATGTATTTTTCAGGGGACGAGGTGAACTGAGTAAGTACCACGTTCCTCTGCTGTCAGCTGTACTCATTTAAGTGTCGCAGTGCCTCTGGTGTGAGGATGTTCTCGTCGTCCTTTAGGTCATTTCCCCTCCTCCTCTCAGCTCACGGCACTTCATGTGCGCAGTATGACCATCGTAAGAAGACCTAAAATACAACAAGACACAGAACAGGATATTGAACAACAGCGGTGTAGTTCACATTTAGTTTTTCAACATACATTCTGTCTTTGCCTATTAGACAGGTTTGTGTTACTTACCGAGAACATAAGCAGCTACAAGTTTCTTGTTAACACTTAAGTGGAGGTAGACAGGCACAGTAGATTCTTGCTCCCCCAGGGTCGGGAGCATCAGGGCGGCCATACACACCAGCCCAAGCAGCACCGTCAGCAGACTGGGGCCTCCAGCAACAGGACGGCTCTCTGTCAGGTGCACACAGATGCACACACTGCCATCAGATGCATCACTCAGAATGGTTGACAAGTAATATATTTTAAAGGATGTGAACAAAGCCCATGAAAAAAGCAAAACCAACAATGCATTAGATTGTCTTTCAATACTCGCCAGTGTGTCTCTGGCTTATTAATAAATACATTAATCTGTAATAATGGGTGAACAGCCTGATTTACCAGTTACTAAGTTGTTATTTATGCATTACTAAAATCAAAGCAGTTGCACCATGGAGACAAGTGGCTCCTGTCAGCCAGAGAGCTAATGTGCATGGTAACCATGACGAGGGAACTTATGCCCCAGGTAGTCATGGTGCAACCAGCTTTAGTAGCTGATTTGGTTACAAACAAACTAATACTTATTGAGTCTTTTTTTAAAAACAGCAGGGCACTGTAGTTTTTAGCAAGCATTACTCAACCTGGAATAAACAGTGTATCTGTTGGAGACTATTTTATAGCGCAGATTTGGTGCTCTACTTAGTATTTACAGCAGCAGGATGGTGTATGTGGGAATGACTCAAAATAAACTTTAGTGTGTGTTCATGGTAATGCAGGAAGATGTTACCCAGTGCGAAGGTGTGGTTCACTGATGAGGAGGCTGAGGGGAATAATATCTATCAGGCTTTGGATACACAGACAGTACTTGTTGGTAGGATCAATTCATTGTAGGTGTATGTAGGTTTTTATCCTTTAACACATTTTCTGCAGGTGCTGGTACAAGTGACCACTCTGCCACCTCAGCATTTGTGTGTTTGTTAAAGCAGTTACACATAACACATAGACAGAACACATTAAGGCTTTGATTTGTACTACTGGTTTGAATGCAGAAAAATTAAGCTATGATTGTGTGAAAGGATGTAACTATGTGTGCGATAGTCTGAACAGGAAGCAGGTTAACATGGTATCAGCAATACAGGACAGACACCTACCTTGCTGCAAGATCAAATGCCAAAATTACAACCTGTATGTTATTCTTGTCATACTATGTCTGTGAGACCAATATCTTTTTTAAACTAGATAAGACAGATAGGCAGATAGCTACTAAACATATCCCCAGTAAATGGTACTAAGGTCCTGAATTTGAGTTTATGAGCATTTGGCTCCATCTAGTGGTGAGACCACAGAGCAGTCCTTCATCCTACCTGTCTGAAATGCAGTCTGTTCAAAAAACTCGCTGTCTGCAAACTGCTCTTTGATTCTGCGTTCCTCATCTTGGGGCCGGGGGCTGGGCGGCTCCTGTGAGGCAGAGGGACGGAGCGTGGCCGTCACCTCTTTGCGACCCAGAGCTTTCCGCTGACTCTGCTCCGACACCTGCAGTCGGAACTTGTCGTACACCCCATAATGGCATGCACGCACATCCCGGTGTCTGATTACTCTGTGTGGGCACAGAAATTAAGACAGGCTACTTACTTCACCAGATGGGCAGGTCAGCTGTATAAACAACCATCTGGCTCAAAACATACAGTCAACACTGCCCAACAAACATAAAAGTTAATGTTTAGTAAACAATGATAATACAGATGGAAAACCACAGGGAACAACAAGCTTGTAGATAAGAAATGTAGTCCCTTTATTGTTTTATCACTACATGAAAAAAGACAGACTCACATGTCAACACAACACTGTGGCTTAACAGCTCCGGTGGCATCCACCACAGTGTACTTGTTTGGCGCTGTGCACAGCACTGATAACAAGAAAAAAGAAAAGTTTATCTAAATAACCTGAAGTGTGTGACACAAATAATACATCATACACAGAATCCCAAATGGATTGTTTTGGTTTGGACCGACTCTGCCAACTGACCTTTAAACTTGAGGGCGAACTCATAGGGGTTGTAGAGGGTGAGCACCTGCTTGTGAGACGTCTGCTCATCTGCGTAGAAGACGAGCTCAGTGGGGAACACGAACACGGGAAGGCTTCCTTCCACCAGCTCAGGCTGTCGATGCTGCTGCTGCATTGGCTCCAGCTGAGCTCTTCCCCTTCCCCGTCCACGGTCTGCCTGGGCCCCCCACCCTTCTCTCCACAAACTCTCGAGCTGTGTAGAATCCCTTCAGGTGGAAACGGCACTTCCCACTCTCATCGCCTCAGGGCCATGACTTGGGACTGTGAAGAGACACAATAAGAGGCAGTGGTATAATACTTAAATACATTTTAAGACACTCATTTTTTATTACGCTACATGTCATGAGAAAATGTTGCATTTATGAGTCCAAAAGCTGTTGTTTTTCATTACTTTGTACTTAAACATTGTGCATGTGACAAATACAATAAAGCTCATATGGTGCACTACCAAAAATTCAACCACAGCACAACTGATACTGGACTTTTGAGGCCAAGGCCAACGTCAATAATTGAGAGTTAATAAAAATCAAATAACAGTATATTGATTATGCTAATGACCATAAACAAAATACGTCATCATTTCACTCATGCAATTTCTTGAGACTTACAGGCATATATACTGCATATATACATATATACTTTGATCTGAGAGGGACCACTTACAAAGCTGTACGCTAAAAACTAACTTTAAATGCAGGATTTCATGGGGAGATAAAGGGATGAAGGCAGAGCAGGGCAATAACAGAGGGTCGGGGCAATTTAGTTCAAGTTTAAATAACTTAAGTTCAACAAAGCAAACAGTGTTAGGTACACGCCATGTGGCTGGTCACGTGCCCTTGAGTGTTTACATGGTTACAAGGAGCCACTCGTTGTGTCGCAACACTTTGCTCTCCATGTACCCATAAACATCACGATTGGTTTAATATAACGGCAGCAGCGAAGCTTTTTAGTTGAGTTTTTATTACTGAAATATATATTTTATGATTAAATATCGTGCCATCTTTGTGTGTCGGTGTCGTGTAAGCTTAAAATGTAAGCTACCTTTAAAGTGCAATGTAATGGTCGGTGACAACGTAAACAGACACAAGAAATTAGATATTTGTGCCAATATGCTGATTGTATATTAAGCAACAGTGACATTTAAAGAAAATTCAACCCTATTTTTGGCTACTCTCTAACTGAACCCCACAGTATGACCGCATTAACACGCTGTGACACTGTAATAACACATCGTTATGGTGTAATGCTAACGCTGTACAATAGTGTTAGCGTTAGCCGGGTAGGAAACCCCCAGATGTTAGCTGATAGCCACTTATCGCTGTCTACGCGCAGTGTCATTACAGGAAATAAAACACAGAGCCGTTTTATTTGAAGACAACACACAGAGTGAGACTTTACCTTGTTGTCAGCACACGGGTTCGTGTAACGTCGGTGCTATCACCTCGGTTTGTGCCTCTGATCCCACCCCGTTGTTGTTTCTCTTCAGCCCTTTTTTCTTTGTCAATAATATACTGCAGACCTCGCGGTGCATGCCGGGACGGCGGAGGGCGACAGAGTGCGTGCAAGACGTCAACAAAGCCGACGTAAAAAGCTCCAAGCAAGGAGTGAGATGTGTGGTAATAACTTCAAAACGTTGCTTGTGTAAAGCATGTAGGCGTGTTATAAAGGCCCTAAAGCACAACAAATCACTTATATCTGCGGAATACTGTGAGATATTAACTGAACTAGAATAATAAGCCTGTTAAAGTATAAAGAAGCTAAACATTGTGACAGACAGCTACTTCCACTATGGACTGAAGCGAATTGATTTTCGAAGTGTTTCACCACGAGTATCCTTAAAGAACATAATTGTCTACCAAGCTAGGCATAAAATAAAAGCCTCAACTCTACATTCAGAGTCAGGTTGATGTTGAATCCGAAAAAAATAGATTTCCCCTCCATGCAACCTACTTTTCATTCGCAGCAAACACAGAAAAACAAATGCAAGTGTTACACAAAACATGCAGCATACTGTGGACAAACCTGTCCAGGACAGATAAGGCCTTCATCTGCAGGTAGGCATTGTGTCTGTGGTTGGCCACTGTGACCTTCCACTAACCTTTAAATCCAAGAGATAATTTATTCTAATCTCTTTTGATATAAAGTCTGAGTCTATAATAAACACAAGCTTGTGGCCATTTGTAATTTAATGATAGGGCGTTTGATTAAGTGTTAAAAAGACGGATCAAGAATGCCCTTATTGTAAGTGATGCTGCCCTCAAGTGCTGTCGGATTTATTGCTATCATTTTATGGTGTAAGAGGCTTGATTGTGAAAGCTGACCTTTTCGCTGTTATATTTCCATCATAACATGTTTTTGGGGTCTGTTTGAATATTTCCATTTGCGTTCGTTCTGTCTCTGCACAGTTTTAAACCTTAATGTGAATTATTCCTCAATTTTGCTGTTACAGTACCCTATTAATATATATCGTAAGTATGGCACTAAACAGTCCAAATAAGAGACTGTTCGTTAGTTGTGAGGGGGGAGGGGTGGTGCAAAAAAAAGGGAGGCATGTCAATTTTTTATTTATTTTTTTTAGCATTGGGGAGGGACTTATCTTTTTATATTTTGGCTTAGGGGAGGGGCTTACAAAGGTAAATGGTTGCATTTGGTATTTATATTACCACAGATTTTTTTTTTAAGGGATGGTCCCTGGACACATCACGTGTCATGAATGCTTCTGTCAAACAAACAAAAAAATCAGCTTAAAATAGTGATAATCAAAATTCCTTTATTCTACATCTCATTTAATATTTGGCCCAAAATAACCCATTTGCAACTAATCAGCATGCCTGATGAGTTTAATTCCAGGATTTCATCATCGATAACATTTTAACTTTCAAACATCAAACGATACTTAAAAACCTAATAACTAATTTATGGTGGAGGGAGGGTCAGACATTTTCCGCCAGTTACTCAGGGAGACTCAAGGAAAAATATTTGCAGCTTTAGGGAAGATAAAAAAAACAAACAAAAAAAAAAAACAGGAAGTCACCCTCAACTTCCCACCCCCTTTCCTCTGACAAGTACAGAACAGAAAGAACAGTCCCAAAATATTTTGTTGTCTTGGTTAGGCCATGGAACTGCACGTGGTCTTGTTATGTTGTGTTGGAGAGGCGGAAGGACGAACCTTATGAGGTGCCTTGAACGCAGCATGAGAGTGACAGGAGGGAGAAAGAGAGAGAGAGATTGGATCTGAGAAAGAGAGAGGCTGTGTGTGTGTGTGTGTGTGTGTGTGTGTGTGTGTGTGTGTGTGTGAGGGGGGCGGGATGCGAGGGAATTGGCAAGACAATTCATGTCTATTAATATGATCTATACAGCTAGCGTATTATCAGTTGTCTGATGCAGTCCGGACACATATGCTGCTCTGTGGTGAGGATCACAGCGCCATGGACAACACTTTTGAATACCCACCCCTTTAGCATACATACAACAGAAACGGCAGGCGGATGTACTGTATACACACACGCCATCGCGACCTCGTTATATATTTATATATTATTGGGGGCGTGGTCAGTGGAATCGGGCTCGGCCAATGGCGTCGCAGTGGAGGGAGCGGGGCGTTCCATTCGGTTAGGAGCAGAAGTTGAACAGCGCGAGCCGAGACAGAGCTCTAGAAAGGCAGATAGAGAGAGAGCAGAGGCAACGGCCCTCTTCTGGAGGGGGGGCTTATTATAACAAATATATATACACACATGTGTGAACTGTTTGGCCGCACGATAGGTCACATGTGTATAACAGTAATTTTAGAAAAGCATACAGCCGCGGCTTTACATTTAAAATGCCTATTTTACTTTTCCTGTTAGACACGTCCGCCTCTATGAATCAGCGCACTTATTTGGGTACGACGTATCTGGACGTTGCTAAAGGCGCGGTTGAGGTCTTTATGAAGGTAACGAATGATTTTACCCCGACTTTTTTCCAGCAAGTATGCACCTTTGTTGAGCTTAGGGTTCCTTGGGCAAGGTCGGTCGAAATTAATATATGTTGTTTTTGGTTTTCTTTTTTTGACAGCTGCGTGCCCGAGACCCGGCTAGTAGAGGCGACAGGTACATGCTAGTTACATTCGATGATCCACCATACGGAGTGAAGGTAATTAGCAACTGATACACTGTTTACATTTGACAAGTCCAACGTATTTTTCTGTCAGTCAGACTTTATTGTCCTTCTGGTTTGTAGTCAGTGTTGGGCGGCTTCCCGGTGGCGAAAAAACGGCCTTTTTTTGCTCCAAATAACCGCAGACCCGGAGCTGCACTGCCTCCGACCATCCAGCGGACATTTTGCTTTTGTGTTGAGAAAAGTCTCGGGCGTTGAGATGGAGGCGGAGAGATTTATTATCGCCTACGACGTCGCTCTTTTTTTAAAAGTACAGTGTCCTGATTGGTCAAAGAGCCCGCCAATCATCATATACTCCTCCCCCTGCACCATCCACGCATTACCATTGGCCAGTCTAGGCTGAAAGTTGATAAGCCCTCTTCATCATGAGATTTTTTTTATGTGAGTTCGCTGGAAGAAAATAATCATTATTCATATGATAATTATTTGACATAGCGATACTATGAGCATAATGGCCCCGCATACAAACACTCTCTAGTTTTCATATATGCACACACAGGCAAGAAAACACCAAACACACAACCTGTGAATCACTGCAATAATTTCAGGGGTTTCATGTCAGCAAAGCTATCCTCCCAGTAATCAATTGATTTGTTTTATGACCTGGGACACATCTCCCTCTCTGAGCTTTTTATGCCCAATAAAATACAATCCTAGGTACCCACATGAACCCCTGAGGTCCCTGATCCGCTTTAGTGGCTGGTCTGTATTAGGGATCTCCTGGCTTGTCTAACTCTGTCCATAAACAACACTGTTACTACTCCCTGCACAATATGCATTGCAGTACTCACTCTATCCCATATCATTAATGCTTCACAACACGTAGAATAGTTTTCTTTCCTTGTAAAGTCTTATTCTGTGTTTGCATGCCTCATGACCAAATTACAAAATGCCAGAGCTGGAAGGTAACTGATTACTTCATCTTTAATAGCAGTAGCTGGTATGAGGTTTAAAAGACAGATGGAGTACAGTGCAAGTGATAAGATACCTGTAATGACCAGCTAATTCAACAATTCCTGTTTTTTGATAATACTCCTGAAAATTTCAGTGTATTTAGCATTCCAACAGCTTTTTAAATAGCACAAGACCAGAGGCCACAATATTACACTCTGTCTCATGATAATTAGATACAAACTATATAATCATATAGTATGATATTTTACACTCTTCATTTATATGCGCGGGCATTATGGATGCACTTGTAATTATGATGCTAGCAAGAAAGAGAATGGGAAATGTTTGAATAATTAAACATGTGCCAGTGGTGAGAATATAGGAGAAATGAGTGGAAAAATGAAGCTTCAGGGCGTAAAATGAATTCTTTTTTTTCATAAGCTGATCAGAGATATAAAAAAACATTTTGTCTCGTATAATCAATTAAATATTTAGCTCACTATCATTTATTTATTCAGTCTTACTTTTGACTAGTCTTCTAGGGCTTGTTACATTTTTATTTTGACTATATTTTTCTTAACCCACGCTGGATAAAAAATGAAATTCATTATTATTTTTTTTACATAATGATTTTAGTATATATCCAAACTTTTGACAGATGAGCAGTGCTATTTTTAAGAGTAGCCACTTCCCTTTTCTCAAGTAACATTTTTAAACACAACATTAATAGTAGTACTTCTGTTGCAAAATATTTGGTGTACTTTCAACACAGCTTTTGAGGTTGTTTTTTTTTAATTAACTAATGTGCAGCCTTGCTTAGTGTAAATATTTAAAGCAGTGCAAGACGCAAAGTAACTGTGGGTTTATGTGTGGCTCTTTTATTGACCTCCAAAAGAACCAATTTGAGCTCAGTGCCCCAGTACTTAAAACATTATTGCATACTTTTTAAAGCTGGGTCATGATGAAATGCTTTGAGTGGATGTTGTCATTGGTGCCTACTTCTTTCAGCTATTGACCTTGCAGTATTTGCCCAGTCCAGATCATTGCTTCTCTCGTCCCACTGAAATAAGTCTTGTGTTTAGCCAAATAATCCAAGAAGTGCTATTCCCCCGTTGTAAAGTGTGTTCTCAACTCCTCTCCCTCCTGCTCTTCCTCTCTTTGTCTTCATTGCCTTCTCCTTTGTTGTCTCTGCCTGCTTTGTGCACCGAGGATTATGATGAAAGGACAAGGTTATACTGAATGGGGCTACTCTGATTGCACAGTTACAGAGGCAATAAATTGTTGATGTAGAGGGAGAGAGAGGAGGTTGGGTGAGAGGAAAATAGAAATATTCTGTAGTCTGAATTATTGAGTGCAAGCTAAGCCTTACATTTCTATGGGCCTACGCAAGGGTTTATGTCTGGGTCTATTACCAGCCCTGTGAATGTGTTTCCCCCTTCAGTTCTGCCTCAGCTGCTCAGTGATGTTGCTCGTATGACTCTACAATATTTATCTAACGTCATGTAACCCTCTGAGCTTTCCTAGAAATTCCACCCAAATCATGGCTTTGGAATGATATCCCATGATAATCCAAAAATCTAGATCCACTGGCCTGATTCAGAGAGCAGACATTGGCGCTTCAAGTTTTTTCATCTCTCTCTCTGTGCGTCTTCAGCCTCTTCCCCCCTCCCTCTCCCGATAAAGGAAGTGGTAAGCTTGCAGGTCATCCTTAGATTAAGCATGAAGCTGCAGCAGTAAGGTACTTGACCCTGCTGGAGAAAAGTCCAAGAGCAGCTACACACCCACACCCTCTCCTGTGGGAGTGTATCTCTGTCACAGAGGACAGGCGGCAGTAGGAAGTGTATTTCTGGATGCTTGTCATGTATGAAATTAGACTCTTTCTTAAACAGCATTTCCCAGCTCAAATGTGGGCCTGAATTTCAACAATATTATCTTCCGTTCCCAGAGCTTGACACAAGCTGATCTCATTTTATGGTTGCTGTTATGTCATGTTGCACAGAATCAATGTGTTGCTAAGATATCAACTCCTTTTACCAAAGGTGGCAGTCACATGCTCGACATGAATCAGTTTGTGGTTGCCAGTGAACAAAACTCGTTCTGTTTTTCTTTGTAATTACATAGTATGGGTATCTGTGGGTGTGGATCTATTTTGGTTTGTGGCTGTTCACCATGCACTATGACCTCAGGCCTCCTCTGCTGCTCAGTTGTACAGCTGTTTGCCGTGCAGTTCATTCAACACGCTGTCAACGTGTGTGTATTTCAGGCAGGCTGGAAGGAGAACCATGCCACCTTCATGTGCGAGCTGAAGAACCTGCAGGCATCTGGGCTGACTACATTAGGCAACGCTCTCCGCACGGCCTTCGACCTGCTTAACCTCAACCGCCTCGTCTCGGGCATCGACAACTACGGACAGGTATTTTGGCACCAACGTCCTATCATGCATTTATTGGCAGCAGTTTCATCTGTTTCATTTTAACTAGAGCAAAACTGCGTTTGTTTTTTTGTTGCTTTTTCGAGCAAAGATACCAAATGTTTCGCATTTTTCACAGTTCCCTGGCATTTTATAGACCAAGAATTAATAGACTAATTAATTTAATGTTTATTTTTGCAGGGACAGCACACAATTAAAAGTAATTGCCCTAGAGTTAGATAGCTGCACAGTTGCATCTGTTGTCCCTGGGCAGGTGGACAATTAAGAAAATACTTGGCAGATTTATCAATAATGAAAAAATGTTAGTTGCAGCCCTAATTGAAATTATTATGAGAAAGTGGCATGCCATATTTAGTTGTGGATTGGTAATCTATATTATAATATCGGTAATTACAGCGCAGTAATCATCAAGAGTTTTTATTGTGATATGTATTGGCATTTCTTTTGCCTTGTGTGATTTTTCAGACTGGGGCTTATAAGCATAAACAAGCCAATGAGAGTCAGGTGAACTGCAGACTTAGACCCTGTGACAGCCTTTTTATCTGAGGAAAACGTGGGTGAAGATATGTTGAAAATTCAGACTAACATTTCAAATAATCAGCATAACATAGCAGTAAAAATTAGAGAACAGATAATGGGATGTAGAAACAGAGAGATGCTGATTTTAGTCCAAGAAAGAAAAGCTGAAAATAATATAAGTGGAGGAAGATAACTGTCCGTGAGCGAAACATCTTAAAACTGATTTCACAAGATAAAATTAATTCTGACATGCAAGCTAGTAACCGAGTGTAACAAGCGTTTCTGATAGAGCCAGCCCCTACAATATATGTGTGTGTTTTCCCTGGATAAATGAAGGTTTGATAATGATTGTCGCAAAGCTTTCAGCTGGCACTTCTTCCCTACTTTACCCAGGAACAAAGAGTTGAATATTGACTTTCAATTGCAGCTTAATCCACTCAGTCTTCCTCAGTTAGCATCAGTTCCTCACACACATTGTTTCTGCAAACCTCAGCTGGACGGCACAGAGAGAGATTACCACGCTCAAGTAGTGACACAAGTTCTGTGCATTGGCATGTGTGTGTGAATCTACTTAGGCATTCTGTGTGTGTGTTTGAATTAGACAAGGCTGACCCCTACAGCACAGTGGTGGAGGCCTCTGTCCTTAATGAGTAACACAAGGACACTGTGCAGCTTACAGATGCATTCTGACACAAGGCAAAGATTACAAGCTGCAACACACAGTTCATATTAGTATTCAGGAGGTTAATAACAGAGGTCTGAAGCTAATACCTTATTAAATACTGTGTTTAAGTGGACCTCTGTTTTAATAGTGTTCCTGCATTTTGCCATTACCGTAAGCATGGGAAACCAGCTCCATTTGATGTTTATAGAGATGGGAATCTTTTTGATACATAGAGCTGTGAACAGTGTAGCAGAGAATAAATGGGGTCAGTGTTTGCTTGAACTTGGATTTAATTGCTGAATGTTACACTTTCCATCTCAGGGCCGTAACCCCTTCTTCTTGGAGCCATCTGTGATCATCACTATCACTGATGGGAACAAGCTTACACACAGCTCTGGGGTGCCAGATGAGGTGAGAGCACAAACAAACGCAGTAGTGCTGCTATGTACTGATTTGTTTGGATTGTATAACACGAATGCTAATGTTTGTAAAACTGTGCAAATGGTGGCCTGCGGCAGTTTTCACGTTATCCTTTTCTTTCTTTGTCTTGTTGTGTAGCTCCACCTGCCTTTGAACTCTCCATTGGCAGGCAGCGAGCTGACCAAGGAGCCCTTCCGCTGGGACCAGCGTCTATTCGCGCTGGTGCTGAGGCTGCCAGGAGCAGCCACACCAGACACCGAGCAACTTGGTAGCGTCCCCACAGATGAGTCTGCCATCACCCAGATGTGTGAAGTCACTGGAGGTTTGGCATTTTCCTTGCTTGATATCAGACAGAATTGTCAACTTGTCACACTCTGTTTCCATCTTTACTCTGACATTGAGTCCACTCTGAATGATTTCCCATGTGATTTTTTTCTAACTAATCACTGGAAACCAACGTAACTGCCTGAATCTAACGTCATATAAAGTCCACAGTGATGCGAAGTCACTCCAACAAAGAATGGAGCATAGTGAAGTAAAACAAAATACAATGTTGGACGATATTGAGAAGACACGCCAATGTAGAACACCCTTGATAGCAGCTTCTACCTTGTCTGTAACACTCGCCATAAATGTTATAACCCCTCACTGGTTCAGGTGCACCACTTGACAACATCTCGATAACAGTGTTAGTCCTGCCTGTAGTACTGATTTGCTAATCAAGTCCCCCTGTGGCACTCAGTGGTCATTTTTTATTTTAATGAAGAAAACATTGTTTCATGTCACAATGCCAGATAAATCAGTCAACTTGAACTTGGTGGAGTGGACACATTCAAAGGTCTAATGTTGTATCAATATTTTCTTCCATCCCTAATAACTGTGCTTCCTGTTTTTCTCTCAGGGCGATCGTACTGTGTGCGGACACAGAGGATGTTGAACCAGTGTCTGGAGTCTCTGGTCCAAAAGGTTCAAAGCGGTGTCGTCATTAATTTCGAGAAGACGGGGCCAGATCCGCCTCTCATCGGGGAAGGTGAGCGGCACACTGAGTGGACACAAGGCTACAACTTAACCTTCCTTCTGCCTTCAAACTTTTGTAATGGATCATGTATGAACATCAGTAATAACACTGGAGTCATTACATTTTGGTATGCACAAAATGTTTAACTACTCAAGAGCCCCGTACGGTCCAGTTCATAAAACATGAATCAAATGGCCGACGCCCTCTGAAAGAAGTATATTTTATTGAGTTTCTGAGCACATAATCTCATCACATTTCATAAAGCAAGTTAGAGCAAAGATACTGTGGGCAGTGAAAGAGGTGAAATCAGAAGAGAATCTTCTTATCTTGGATCACCACAGTGCACTAAAAGGAGAAGTGAGTGCATTGACTAGATCAGCCAAACATAGAGGAATATAAAAATTGTTGCTGTGAAAAGATAATTTGACTCACACTTTATTTTACTGATAAAAAGAGATTCAAAGTTATATGTATGTGTTTAGAAACATCAAAGGTTTTAAACAGACAATTTCAGGCACTTGAGAGAGTGTAACACTATTTCAGAAGATGATGAAAGCTTAGTCATATCCATGACTCAGGCTTTGACAGTGGTCGAGAAATGTGTTCTCCCTTACATCTTATCTTTGTTTGTTTTGCAGACAACTCAGTGGAGTCAGTTCGTCCTGTGTCATCCTTCGGCCCACAGCCGTGGCACAGTTGCCACAAACTCATCTACGTGCGACCGAACCCAAAGACGGGGGTCCCAGTTGGGCATTGGCCCATACCAGAGTCCTTCTGGCCGGACCAGAATTCTCCCACCCTGGTGAGCAGAGAGGCTTGAAATATCACAGCAGCACCTTTAGTGTGTCATTCTGCAGGTTGTGGAGCTATGTTTTACACAAACTTTCTCTTATGTTTCTCTCTTTTATTGGCAGTCCTCTTTTTCTCGGTCTAACATGAGTCTAACTTTGACTTACAGCCAATATAAACAAGTGTCCAACTCTGCAAACTCATCCTGTGATCTCCATTATCAGTTTCATTTGCAAACACACCGCATGGGTCTGTACCACAGATAAAATTGTCTAACGGCTTCCTCAATTATCTCCCTGTCCTGCACCCAGCCACCTCGCTCTGCACACCCCATGGTGCGTTTCTCTTGCGTGGACTGTGAGCCCATGGTGATTGACAAGCTTCCCTTTGACAAGTACGAACTGGAGCCATCTCCACTCACCCAGTTCGTTTTGGAAAGGAAGTCTCCACACATGTGCTGGCAGGTATGGTCGATATTCACACACCCATCAGCTCTGTTGGCTTGTTTCCACCGTGTCTGGTGTTGCCTCTGGGACTTTTCTGAAAACCAGAAATAATGAGGTTGCTAGCTGAAGTCAAAAAATCTTTTCACCTTTTCATAGTTGAGAATTAGCAATGAGCCTCGCTTGAGAAGCTTGGTTGCTAGGCACAGATCTGCAGATGTTTTCAGTTATGTTTTTTTTAACTTAATAACCAGAATGATATTTAACTCTATAATTTTCCTTGTTGTCCTCAGGCGTTTGTTAACAGCAGCGGGAAACAAAGTGACCTGGGACAGCCGTTTGGCTACCTTAAAGCCAGCACCACTCTCACCTGTGTCAACCTGTTTGTCATGCCTTACAACTACCCTGTCCTTCTCCCACTCCTCGGTAAGACATATGGCACCAAATATTTCCTTTGAAGTGGCCTCAAAACTTCTGGGTCAGTAGGTCTCAGCTGATATTAAATTTAAAAAGCTGTCCTTTTCTGGGTCACTTCATCATCTGCAATCTTTTTACCCACAAACATCTTCAGCTATAATCATAATCACAAATAACATGCTCATGACAGAGCAACTTCTTAACAGTTAATATATAATAACACTATTCAAAAAAAATATTTTGGGTTGTGTGGGGTATTTAAAAGGATAATTAGTATGTAGTCCTGAGTACTGGTGTGTATAACAGTCGGCCCTCAGCAGCAGGAGGTGAAGGTTGATGGCTGAGTGGTCACTGATCCAGAATGCTAAAATGTTATTCTCCTCCTTTCTTTGTCTCCTTACAGATGATTTGTTTAAAGTGCACAAACTAAAACCAAACCTCAAGTGGCGACAGGCTTTCGAGATGTACCTGAAGACAATGCCTCCATACTACCTCTTGGTAAACTAACGCTGTGTCACTTATGCTGCCTGTCGTAAAAGTTTAAGACATGGCTGTGTATTTGTTCTGCATGTAACTAACATCCACAATTTCTTCTGGCAGCCCTTAAAAAAGGCATTGAGGATGATGGGTGCACCTAATCTTATTGCGGACACAATGGACTGTGGCCTCAGTTACAGTGTTATCTCTTACCTGAAGAAGCTCAGCCAGCAGGTAAAGACTCACTGCACACAGGTTCCCTTAACATCATTTCCAAGCGATGTGATAGGTGTAGTAGGCATGATGGCCTGGTGCTGAGACACTGCATCGGTAGTTGAAGGTCCAGTGTGTAAGGAGGATATATTGGCAGAAATTGAATATAATATAAGAAGAAGGTGAGGTTTCCTTAGTTTAGAATCATCTGAAAATAAGATCTGTTGTGTAATTATTGCCTTATAATGATCTGAATTTGTCTATATACGGTGCGGGTCCTCTTCCACGGAGTTCACCATGTTGCACTGCCATGTTTCTACAGTAGCCCAGAGCAGACAAACCAAACACTGGCTCTAGATCAGGCCATTCATGTATTTATGTTGGCTGCCGTATTTCCCCTACACGCTTAGCACACGGGAGAAGTTTCAGTTGGTTGCAATCTAAAACCTTGGCTGCTAGATGCCACTTAATCTTGTTAATACACTATACCTTTAAAGTGTCTTTGAGCATGAGACAGAGTGCCAGTTAGTTTCAGAGCAAAAAAATAGATGTGTGTCTTCTTCCAGCAATCAAAACATGAGATGGAAACTCCGAATTGATTAAGGTGATAACTAAATGAAAATTATTGAATATTTCTAATGCTGTCAAAGGTACGCCTGACACTGGTAATTTGGAATATAGTTGTTAAACTACTGTATTTGTGTATTATATTGTATTCTCATCTTAAACTCAACAGGTCAAATTATAAGTTGAACCTTAAATTTAGACTGAAACAAAAATCATGTCTGCTCTGTGTTTGCTCAATAGATAATCAGCACTGGTACTGTGAGGAATGTTCATGAAATGAAAGTAGGCAATTTATCTTAGATATTGTTACTCAAACATGAGGAAACCAAAATCTAATTTCCGACTGAACGTCTGACCATGAAGTTGTTAAATAAAGTGTTCCTTGTTTCCTGTTCTGTTGGTATAAAGGCAAAGATGGAATCAGATCGTCTAATCGTGTCGGTGGGGAAGAAGGCTCCCCAAGAAACTGGCATAAAGGTGAAGAACCACTCCAGCTCCCTCTCCCTGGCCCACCGGCGGGACTTCAAGCAGTTGCTACAGGGAATCACCGGGGAGGGGCCCCTTCGCCTGGGGGAAGTCAACTTCAAAGAGTTTGCTGGCTTCCAGATCGCCCTGCTCAACAAGGTAGATTTCTGAGAAGCATAAAAAACTTTGTGTGGGCGAGAAGTTACAGGGAAAAAAACAGGACAAGTGCAACGTTTGGTGGGTTTTTCTCTGACTGGAGATGCTGATGTGTTTGCAGGATGTGAAACCTCAAGCTTATCGAAACGCATACGACATCCCAAGACGCAACCTCCTGGATCAGCTCACCCGGATGCGCTCCAATTTGCTGCGGACGTCACAAAAACACATTCGAGGGCAAGATGAAGGTATAAAATCCCACTGTTAGAGGGAAATCTAAAAAAAATGAAATGTTGAAATTAGTTTTAATTGAATCATTTTTTAAAAAATTGTTAAATCTTTATTTAACCAGGTGAAGACACGCTGAGATTCAACATAATATAATACTGCATTTGTACTGTATAAACACGTTAATAGAACCATAGTCAGTGTATTACCCACAGTAGATGGCGGTTGGCACATTTCCTGTTTGGAGAGGCAGACAGGAGTATTTGGGCATAGATGCTAAGCAGTGTGCTGCTGTGGAGGCCACCTTAGTGTGGATCTGAGAGTCACACAATAACACAAATTAACCAATGGAGGCCGCAGTAGACCGGCAACTCCCTTGTTCAGCGAGGTAATATTACTGTTTCTGTCAAAGGAGTCTGGTGACTGTCGACAGGGGCGGCAGCAAAAGGAGTCCAGCCACCTGCAAAAAAGACTCACCTAAAAAAATCCTCAATCAAAATCAGCATCAGTGTACACGAGATTTAGAATATGTTTGCTGCTCTATCTTACCATCAGAGAGCCCTTACCAATGGGGAACTAAATCAGTTATCTATACTCTCTTCAAAGCCACCAAACTCCATTGACAGAAACATTAACCTTATCTTGCAGCACACAGGAGTTGCTGGTCTACTGCTGCCTCGATTGGTTGGTTTGTTTGTGTTATTCTGTGGCTTCCGGAGCCAACTCGTGTGGCATCCACAGAAGTACATGGCTTTATATGTAGCAACAACATGATGCAGAAACTTATGTCAGGTCACGTGGGAAAACGTTTTTGGAAGGGCTTGGGAAAATGGCATTTTGATGCAAGACATACATACGCTGACCAAAATTTAAACGTTTGGATTTGAGGACATAAGGAACACTGATGGGAAGCTACAGAATGATAGAAAAAAAAACAAAAATAAAAATAATGGAGCTGCCTTTAATGTTTTTTTCCAAAGGTTGCACTGCCCATTGAAAGGTCCAGTGTGTAGGATTTAGGTTGATATATTGGCAGAAATGGAATACAATACTCATAACTGTGTTTTCGTTCGCGTACAATCACCTGAAACTAAGAATTGTTGTGTTTTTATTAGCTTAGAATGAGGAGTGGGTCCTCGTCCATGGAGCCCACCATGTTTCTACAGGAGCCCAGAACGGACAAAAAAACCCCACTGGCTCTAGATAAGGCCCTTTGTGTTTTTACGTTACCCAAAGGCCATCATAGATTCTCTACACACTTGGAAAGAGAGTGGTGAGCAAAGGGGTATTCTCATCTGCAACCACACTAACAGATACTTAATCCTACACATTGGCAAGGACCAGTGTGCAGGAACTTCAATGATATGAACCTAAATCACCAAATATCCCCCCAAAACCAGTATGAAACATCTATGGAATTCCTTTGTTATTATTAAAGTATTTATTTAATACTAATAATCTTTCCTGTGGTTGTTAGACTATCTGCACAGCATCCCGGTGGCCCAGATGGGAAACTATCAGGAGTACCTCAAAATGATGCCGTCTCCTTTGAGAGAAATTGACCCTGACCAACCCAAACGCCTGCACACGTTTGGAAATCCTTTCAAGCAGGATAAGAAGGTAAATATACATTAACACATAATACTGGTCAATGCACTTTATCTATTCACAATGTGGCTTTTAAGAGATGTCTTCATTCAATATTTAGTCCCTCCATTCTTTAATGATTTGTTTTGCTGTATGTTCATCTCAGGGGATGATGATCGATGAGGCAGATGAGTTTGTAGCAGGGCCTCAAAATAAGAAACGAGGAAACTCTGGCGATTCCAATTCGAGTACTACTATGAAGAGAAGGCGGAGCATGTCCCCGTTACTGCGGCGGCCACAGACTCCACCAGCGAGCACCAACCATGTGGTGGCGGGAAAGAGTCTTGGAGGGGTTCAGGGGCAGCAGAACCTCCTCAAACCCATCCCACAGCACAAAGGTAAGATTAAGATGCCTATAGAACATGAAACATATATTGTGTGTATCTATGAGGAATTGATTGTAAAACGTTGCACAATTGGCACTGTTTAGTAGTTTTAAATTGTTATTTGTTGCACCCACAGGAGTGGATGGCAACAACGCGGTGGTCACTGAGAGTAACGGAGACGGGGTTCTTGAGCCTGAGTCAGGGGAGATCTGGACAGCTGAGATGGACACTGTAGCAGAGAACCCGTCTACACTGAGCCTAGAGGAGAAGGCCGGACTGGGAGCAACAGATCGGGGAGAGGACATCGACGTGACGGAGGAGAGACTTGTGGAAGATCATCTAGATGAGCAGCAGCTGGAGGACAAACACAACTGTGACCGACTGAGTCCACAGAGCCAGCTAGAGGACACTGAGTCTGACCCTGCAGTGCTTGAGACCATATTCATAGCCCCACTAGATGGCAGCCAAGCAGAGTTGAGGAGTCAGGTCATCAAGGAGGTCCGCAAGCCTGGGCGAAGTGAGTATGAGCCAGTGCAGCATATCACATTACGCTCATTGTTATTCTAATCAGATAAAGGTGGTGTCATATTGTAAACATTTGAATGTCTCTTCACTGCTGTGTGTGTGTTCTTTGTCAGACTATGAGGCAATACTTGGTCTACTGCAGCAGGTGAAGGGATCAGTTAATGTGCAAAGGTACTTCATCCAACATGCCATCAGAGAGGCCGTCAGGTAAGAAACAGTGACTCATTTTAATGTTTTTACATACAGTGTTGAAGGAGTACTTCACCCTCAAAATGTTTTTCTCGCATGCCTCCACAGTAGGGCTGGGTAACATTTAAAAAATTATGATACCAGCACCAATAACGGCACCCATATAGTGATACCAATACTAAAAAAGTACTTTATTCAATACCCATAACATGAATGAAGTGGTGTAGTGTAGCCATACTTTCAAACATTTTGGTGACATCTTGTTATACCGAACTGCCAACTCTATTTATACACCACACTCAACCTCACCACACCACACAGACTGTATGGGCTGTAGTTGTTGCTGCTACAGGAGTGTGAGCTCCGCATCAAATATCATCATATAAGCTGCTGCTGTGTTAGCTCATGCTCACCGGGCAGACGAAAAGGGAAAAAGTTCTTGATGAATCGGAGTAAAATGTGGCTGTGTTGTGTTAACAACAGCAAAACTATATCAGAACATTAGTGTAGAAACTCTCACACAACTCTTGCAGTATAATCCAGGTCTCACTGATCCGGTTGTATGTTCAGTTCTTCCCAAACAAATGCGAGAACCTTTCTATTTAAAACACTTCAGCATTAACAGTCTCACACATGGACGAGTAGTGTTTAAACTTTGCACTTGCCAAGGCGTGCTGCTCGTATGCGTGTTAATGTGTTTGTTTGATATAGTTTTGCTGACGTTAAACACAGCCTCCTCTTACTTGAATTCATCATGAATTTTCTCTGGATTCTTCGCTCACCGTGAAGGCATGCGAGATAAACAAGATTTTCTTCATGAATTAAATGTAACAGGGTGAGTAACTGATACACAAGTGATCATATTGTGGGTGACATATTCCTTTAAGTGAAGGGATTAAAGCCTCACAATAACCCTGTCTCTGACACAGAACATGCCTGTTCAGTCTTAAGACCTGTGTCACTGCACTGACATTATATTAAAGCAGGTTTACCTACATGAATCCCCTCTGCTTGTTTTCTGTAAGCTTGCTTCCTTTATGTCCCCTCATCCTTCTAACTTTCCTTTACCTCTCCTGGCAGGTTCAAGAAGCGGGTACTGATCCAGCAGCTGGAGGCGTCCCTCGCTGAGTTGGAGGCGAGGGAAGCGACAACCTCACAGCTCTCCAATGATCACGGCAGTTAGTGATGAAGCCACATCTGTTACTAGAAAAGGGAATAAAGCTCCTGTTTTGTCAACAGTTTCACCACTATCAAAGAGACGTGCTTGTTGGTTAGCCTCAAAGAGACAAATTGACGAACTGTTGGGGGGGGTGGGGGTGAAGGAGAAATGCACTGATAGCTGATGCTCCCATTGTTGTTCCTGTGCTGTTACATCACATCCTGTTAGAGGCAGAGGGTAAGGGGTTTAACTGAAGGACAGATCCACTGAGGATGAGGAACGAGGTTTAAAGTATAATCCTCTTCATAGTGACAGATGCCTTAAACATCCATATGGCTTTTGTCTGTGTTCGCACATTGTTCAGCAGACACACATACGCACTCCGTCAGACAGACACACTCAAAACGCCATCAGAGCCTCAGTGGCAAAGCAAGGGATGGACAGGTACATTCCTGTTGTTGTTATTCTTTGACAGACCTTTCTTCAGCTGGTCTGAAAAGTGTTTGTAAGACTGAACCATGTTTTTTCTACGAGTAATAATATGTTGTGCATCCACGTAGATTTATGTCTAACACCCAGGCCCACCTCATGTTCTGCAGAAAGGATGCACTGATGTTTTTATTTGTTTTATAACCAAACTGATTCTGTTGTTTTCTAATATTTTACTCACCATATCAGCTAATACTGATATGCATTTGCATTAGGTGTGGGCGATATGGACAAAATCTATGAGCACAGATGTAGTTTAATGTTGCAGCTGCACCGCACTGTATATTCTGACATATCATCACTTTTCTGGAGGTTTAATTGAGAAAAATAAAAAACCCAGATGGATTTTTTTGCAAATATAGTCACTAAAATACCTGATGCTATATTTTGTCATATCGTCCAACCCTAATTGGCATTTTTCAGCCAAAAGCAGTCCAAATAAGGTTAGCCTGCACACGTCTTAACCTAATTGACTTTTAAAATTGGGTCCATTTTGTTACTATTTTGACAGTTTGAATTAATGTGCTCTTGAAAACAAATCACACACCAGTGCTTTTTAAAGCTGAAGGAAAAGGACAGTATATAGACGTATCAGTGTTTTGAGATGGATGTGGACTCATCATGTCCATGATAAACGAGACAGTTGTGTTCTCTGGTTTGTCAATCGAGCGTTATTATCCTCCTACCTGCCACGACAGCAATACAACATAAGTTCAGTGAATGCAGCTGCTGGGATCCATTTAGAGTTTACTCCTCTGATGCTGCAACACACACACACACACACACACACACACATTGCAAACACACACAGTCCAATAAATCTCCCCCCACAAACGCTCCATTGATTCCCAGAATCACAACTTTATTGGGAGGACTTTCTGCATCTGTCTGGGCTCGGTCGACAGTCACCTGTTGTGGATTTTAACAGCTGGTTATCTGCCCTCTGCTGCTTTTTTCCATAAACCCATGTTAGCGCTCCTCCTTTTGTTTCCCTTGTTTCTATGATGATGTACACTACTTTTTAATGTTCATAAGGAATATAGATTATTTTTGTGAATTTGTTTATTTCAGAGTATAAGAAATATTTTGAACAAAATGTTTAAAGCCAATTTTGTAAAACAGGTTAAATACATATATAAAACGGAAAGTTTTATGAACCTACTCCTTTTTTATACAAAACAAAAAATAAACCACAGTTAGAATGGTATCTCCTGCTGTGTGTCAGTGTGTGTCTTTCTACCTTTCAGTGATGTTTATTATCCCGCAGTGCCAAAACAATTTTATATTTTTGCATTATGAAAAGTGTCTGTTTCAGAGATGCAAATGTCTGGTGCAGCTTGTACCATATTGCATTTCTTAATTTGGGTGGTGTTCCCCTTTAACTCCAGCTGTCTCCAACCTTTTCTGAGCAAAGCAGTGTCTCCATGGGACCCGTCCTCACTGGTGGTGACCAGTCCAACTAAAGAATGGCTGTTGTCCTTTTATCTGAATATTTTCTGAATAGATCATTCAGTAACTGAGAGGGGGAAAAAGGTAAAGATTTAAGTGTAATAAACGTTTTGTGTAGTAGAAATGTTTTTTTTTTAAATCATCTTGAGACCCTGAGAGGGGAGCTGACGCCCTGGTTGGGGCATATTTTAAGCAACAAAGAGAAAAAAAGAGGTTTTCCACAGGGATGGAAATGAAATTTTTGTCCAACTGTCACTGTGGCTGGTGGTTTCCAAAATCTACCAGCCACTCAATACATTACCATTGTTTTTGGTTTTTTTTTGGCAGGTGAGCAAAGCAAAACTAGCAGCCACTTGCATAGTTCACCAGTATTTGGCTGGTGAGTGGTGCTAATTTCCAACCCTGGTTTTCTGCATCAAACACAGAACACACTAAAAAAATTCCCTTAAATGAAAGCAAAACTTCAGCTGTGATCTTGCATGTATTACATCAGATGAGTCAATAAATCCCAACAGAAACAGCCTAAATAATTTTATTTGGAGCTAATCTCATCTCAAACATGAGAAGTAGACATAAGACACTTGGTGCTGCAACAGTAGTAATTTCTTGATTTGGTGCAGCCTCCTTGACAACTTAAGACTAAAAGCTCTTCTACTGCCACCCAGAGGCGACATGAACAACTGATTAGGTGGAAATTTTCTGTGATGCAGCAGCCAACAAGGTCACAGGCACATTTCTGCATTGTCATTATTACTTTAAGAACTTCCCCTCCTATCGACAGAGGAGGTTAATCTGTGACACCATCAGCACTTGTTACCAATTTTTTCGTCTTTTAACAGCCCCTACAGATTGAAGTAGAGAGATTTGAGCCTTCTTGTCTAGCCTGAATATGGGATAAAAGACAAAAGAATGGATTCTGACACCTTGTAAAATCAGTATGCCTTTTATTAAATTAAAAACATCTGTTGAATCTTAACAAAATGTAAAATGAAGGAAAAACAAACTCCACCCAAATGAATGTACCATTGCTTTCTAGTTCGCCTTAGTGTTCACAGTATCAGTGGAACGGCTGCCTAATGTTTTCTGCTTTCACATCTCACCTCGACTTGATTTCCTGTGGCATAAAGCAAACCTCTTTAATACATACAGGAAGTACAGATGAGGCTTTATGCTTCCAGGAAATCATCAAGTAAATAAAAGGTCCTCAGTTCATACAAACAAAACTCATCTCAGTTCACAAAATTCTGCCCAGACAATTTCTGAAGACTGATGTGTGGTCAAAATGGAACAGAAATGAAACAGGCGTTTAAATGCCCCTCGTATGAAGGATATACAAAGGACAGCATTATCCCAGTTCAGTTCAGAAGGGACACAAAGGGCAGATGTCTCTGTATCTTAAGACTCCAAAGCAATCACATACTGTATATACAAACAAGTCTGCTTGAAAAATCGAAGGGTTGGCACAGTCAGTGTTGAATATGGTGGTGACCACTGTTATGGACAGAGATGCAAGTTTGAACAGCATATTAGTTTATGTACAAATACAAATTAAAGTAGAGGAAGGTGTATGCTCACTCTGCCTCCTCTGTCTAACAAAAACAAATCTTATCTCATGTTGATAATGTTACAGGCAGGAAAGGCCAGTCTCAGTGCAAATGCTCCAGCTTGCGTAGCCGTATGGGGTTGGGAAGAGCTTGCTGGTTGCGTACGGAGGAGGGCTCCTCCTCTGGCGTGCGGAATAGCACCCGACCCCGGTGATTGAAAAGGTAAAAGGATGGGTGGTTCCTCAGTGTATCAAATGTTCTGGGGAAAAAAAGGATAACATTATGAAAAGACTGGTACCGTATAAATATTGTTCTGCTTTCAAAGAGACAAACAGGAAGTTATGCACATATTGGACTCCTACTGCAGCAGCTGCCTGCACTGTGGTGCATATGTCATGTGGGACACCTCTTACAATGGCAGATCACATCTCTGCACACTGTAATACATTTTATCTCCTCTCTATAAAAGTCTAATTCAGAGCAGTTTTTTCATTGTCGATTCATCTGTGGATCTCAGTTAACTGGTTGTTTGCAGTGTAGTGGAGTGTATTAACAGATATACAGGGTATACCCACCTCTTTTTCTGGCCATTTACAGTATACCCACCTATCAGCCAAGAAGCCACTGGAATATATAGGAGTGTACACCCACTTCCCCCTCGATAACCTACCCATCTACCTTGTAGTACACCCACTTCATTGACTACCACTTCACCACTGGTTGTTTAGACCCATAAAACAGAAAATGGTGAAAAATGACAATGAGTGATTACTAAAGGCCAAGATAACGTCCTCATATGTCTTGTTTTGTCAACAACCCAAAGATATTCAGTTACCGTCAGAGATGAGTACAGACACGAGAAAACATTCACATTTAAGAAGCTGGAATCAGAGAATTTTTGACTTTTCTTAATGATTCACTCAAACTGATTAACTGATTAATTGTTGCAGCTCCGCTGTGCTGTGCAGTGCTGAAATGCTTAGCTAATTTATCGGATAACAATTTTAACAATGAAAAAAATATGTCTGCTTTCCTTTCTTTGTTACTTTGCTACCTAAAACTCTGGAAAACTGTGTTTGACATTTATCGCTATTTCCTGATATTTTGCAGGATAAACACTTCTTGAAAAGAAAGACAGAAATTTTCTTTTATTTCCATTCAATTTTTTTTTTTTTTTTTTTTACACCTGGACTCATGATAGGCAGACCGAAGTGCCTAAACTACCATCACGTAATGTATTGATGCAGTTATTACACAGATAAATAGTTAGCTCAGCAATCCTTTCCCTTACATCTACCGTAGGCCTTCCTCTGAACAATTTGGCACGGGACACATTTAAAAAACAAACTGGAAATGTGCATGATTTTGACAGACAGAAAAGGGTGATGAAATCTGAAAATCTGTTGTTGGTCTTTACCTAGAGAAAAGATTATGCACATACTTTCTAAATATCTAAATGTTTTACTGTCATGTGTTGGACTGTTTTTTCAGTGTCCCCATTATATTATATTATTACATATTAGTGTCTGCTATTGAGATTGTGGTTGAAGATCTTCACAAACAATCTTAATGGTGTTCAATATAAAGATACCTCTGGCCTTTACAACATATAGGCCACAAACAACAACACATGAACTCAGGGAGGTTCAGTGTGTGTCTGTGGGAAATGTGCAGTTAGTGCAGTTACTATAAATGCAGGTGAGGTGGTGAGCATGTCTCCCCTGTGGCAGAGGAGACTAACAACCACATTACCAAGGGACAAAGGTGCTGCAACTCAACGTACTTGTTTTTGAGCTCTGAGGAGGCGTCCATGTCTTTGAACTCCCCGGCGATGTGGACAATACCATAACAGGTCATCACGAACGATAACAAGGTCTGTAATACAATCTGCGGACATAAAAATAAACATACTGATAAAGATGGCTTTGACACATAGTTGGGGGTTAGATGTGAAAGGCAGGCGGAGTTTAAAATGGACTGCAGTAGGATGAAAGGCACTCACATCAATTGGTAGTGTCTCGTTTTCCTTCTCTGTGAGTCTCAGGTATGATCGATCTGTGGGGAGAAATATATGTTAGGCTGCAATTCACACGAACACCACGACACTGTGGCGACAAGCAGCTAAGACCGACTGATAAACAAGAGCTTATATTTAATATACAAGTCACGATAAAATATATGATTACAAATTAACTACAGATGCAGATTTCAGTCTTTCACCCCTGTCAGTGACTGTGAGCGGAGCTGAGCTGCGCTAGCTTCTAGTTAGCCCGCTGCTGGACCGAAAGGCCCAACCCGCTGTTTTACCTCTCTGCCCGGTGACACCGGAGCCCTCCGGTAATATATAAATATACCGAGACACATGTTTTATTCCTCTGTACTGAAACTTACGCTGTGCTGCTGAGAAAGCTGCATGAGCTAAGGCAAACAGTCCGACGCCAACAACACCTTTCCAAAACGACGAAGCCATCTTAATCCAGAGCGATGAGGAACTGTGAGCAGTATCGTAAAGCAGTGTCGTAAAACGGTGTCGTAAACAGCCGCAACCATGGCGGGGTCAAAATAAATCCCCAACCAAGCTGTATGATTTCTACTGTTTCAACAAAAGGGTATGACCAAACCTGCAAAGCAAATCCCATACTGTCTCTGCTTACACATTGCTTGCCCTCTCTAAAAGTTAGTGATGATAACTCGATGGATAAAAACGTGATAAAGAATTATTGGTATGTTGTTGTTTTTTTTAAACAAAACGATTTAACTAGTGCTCTGTACAGGATAATAAAGAGGTCCCTTGAAGGAAACAATCGTTTAATTTTTTTTTCCCAGCATGTCCAGTTGCTCCTAAAGCAAAAGAAAACCACTTTAAAATACTGTTAGCAATATACCCTTTAAAAAATGCAATTTGAAGTAGACCCTTGCACCTTTTGTTCCTCAGAAGATGAAACAATTGACCATCTATTTTTTAAAAGTGCATATACAGATTTGTTTTGGTCTGATATTCCCAATTGGCTGTCATTAAAAATGGATTATATCCATCATAACCATCATTTAGTTCCACTGATATCATTTATTTTATAGACAAACCACAAACATTTCAGATACTGATCATCTTGTGATTATTCTGGATAAATATTACATTCATAATTGTGGGTGGAAAAGATGTACTCCATCTTTCATTGTGTTTATATATAGCCTTGCCAACTAATTTAAGACTAAAATAAATGGAAAACATATAGGTCCTTGCTCTGTCAATGTCTCCTACTTTGCTTATTTGTGCTCCTTTCATTTGTTTGTTTTCATTATAATGTCACACGTATTGTTTTTCTGTTTTTTGTTTTTTTTTGTATTTATGTTGTAGCATCATTTCCACCATTTCTGCTAAATTCCATCTTTTGTTGTTTTTTTTTACATCTATTCCTCGACTTTTTCTGTATATTTCATTGTGTTAAAAAATACATTAAAAAGCTATATGAAACATATAGAAATTGTATTACATATGAATATACACACTACGGGGTGGTTTTAATGTTTATTTATGAGTGATGTATATGTGCTAATTCATTTATCATGATTTCAACTCTGACGTGCTCTTACTTTGAAGGGGTCATCTAACATCCGCTCGAGCCGCAGCCCTTTCCTGTTAGCTAACACAGAGCTCTCATCTCACACCACGTTCAGCTACCTAACGTTATCTCTTTGATATATTTTCTCGGTCTACAGCACTTTGTCGACTGCTAACATGGCAGAGGCCATTCAAAAGAAATTGAAAGCGGAATTAGAAAAATATTCACAGATGCAGAAAGGTGAGTGTCAGCTAGCATAGCATGCTTTCTCATATGGTGCCATGTTGTGGCGAGCTAACTGACCATATTAGGACAGCTAGCTGTGTGTTAAATTAACTCGTTAGATATTTCCTGTATGTTTAGACTGTGGTTGCAACAATACTGCTGTCAAATTATTTAATACACAGATTAATGCCTCCACTCACTAATACCTGTCTTGTGTTTAGATGTTAGCAAGAGCATGTCAGCCAGACAGAAGCTGGAGACGCAGCTGACAGAGAACAACATTGTCAAGGAGGTAACGTGAACTAACATCACATTCTCCTTTATAAAACCTATTTTCTCTGCTAGTGTTAACACTTTAATTTTCTATATAGGAGTTTGCAGTATTAAATATATGATTTCTCTCTCTCCCTGTCTCTCCAGGAGCTTGATCTGCTGGACAGCACAAACACAGTTTATAAGCTTATTGGTCCAGTATTAGTGAAGCAAGACCTTGATGAGGCCAAAGCCACAGTCACAAAAAGGCTGGAGTACATCAACGGAGAGATGTGAGTCACTAACGCTGAGGAATACCTTATAGTGGCAATGCCAGTAGTGCTACCTCCTACATAGGTTTGACTAGACCAGTGTAATTAATCCATAAGTCAGTGTGGTTTCAGTCGATGCGGGTCACTTATGATCAGACACCCTCAGTTTGCGTGTTGACAGAGTGCACATGCTTTGATAATGATGGAGGAGAAGAGGAAAGATTTTTCTCTGTAATTCAGTGTAGTCAGGGCTCATCACAGCTGATAGTAGTCACTGATTGAATGTTGATGTGTGAGAAGAAGCAAAAAAGACCAAATTACAGTGCACAAGTTAAAGGAGCTGATGGGATCACATTTCACTGGAGTTGTACTTTGTATAATTCCATGTGACAAGTAAATGGTTAAATTAAATTGCATTGAGCTGTAGTAGCAGCATATTAATCCCTGACTGTGACATTTAATCTGGCACTGCAGCAGTTGTCCTAACTGACCCATGACAATTGGACTATTAAATAAGTTACTTTTTCATTCCCGAACGAGATGCTTTGGCTAGTGTTGTAGCATAATGTGCTCCCCTGTCAAATACTGTTTCCCCGCCTGTTAATGCATAGCACCCCCCCTCAGTGGTTAGGGTTAGGTTTAGGTGTAGGTAGGGGAAAACTCATTAGACAGGGAAACAGCCTTCAACACAACCTATCATGCAAATATTCAGCTGCTATGAGTCATCATTAGGCTTCTTCCCATGCCACCAGGTAAACAGAAAAGAGTCTCCCAGTCGTGAAAAATGCCCACATGCAGTATGCACTTATCCTCCGATTAATGCAAACCTGCTTCATACAGCTTCAGGTATTATGTCCTAAATCCAGGGCTCTGTCTTCCAGAGTTCACGTTTCTGTATTATAGCTCAGTCAGGCCTGTCCCATTTCAGACGCTCCTCCAGATGTGGCTGACGAATGCAGCTAACTTTTGCCTAAATGTTGAGGACAGTCACCCAGTTTCCCTGTTACTGGGCATTTAATGGAAATTTAATTTATGTTTATGTTTACCAATAACGTGATAGACTTTTTGCAAGTCATCCATCATGTTTTTAAGCAAAAACTCACAAATTGGACACCAAACTTGACTATCATGGTGTGATGCACCCAGTGGTATTCACACTTTATTGGCTGTGACTTTAAAACTGTGAGAGTAATTATTATCATGGTTAAATATCACTGCTGTTACTGAAAAACATCTGTCTATATGTATCATTTTGTCATGGATCAGTGCACATTTATGACGTTGATCTGTTATGTACTCATGACATCTATTGCACATCTGTCCGTCCTGGAAGAGTGATCCCTCCTTTGGGCTTTATAAATAAAACTCAGTTGAATTTATTGCATAATATCAATGATTTTAAGAATGATGTTACTTCCCCAAAAAGTGTTACCACACAGACACTTTCAATGTTATGTCTTTTTCTCTTTAATTTATATGCACTAACCCCTTCTGTTAAATAACATGACGTGTTTTTTTTAATTATATCACACCCTCTTATTCTCCACATACTTGCAGCCTCATAGGCACCTGGGCAGTGTTGGCACTTTTTTTAAAATTCATCACACAAGTCGGCACCTAACTATTCACAGCTAGCTCAGTGTGGATATTGGTGCATACCTTAGCTGTCTCATCATGCTCACTCACATGTAGAGGGCAGTAAGGAGTTTGGTGGATAAACAGTAATCCACAACATCCTTGTCGCAGTCTTCACACAATTTTGTGAGGTGGAGACAATGGTGGTAAATCAGAACGCAACCTCAAAGTGATGTTTAATAAAGTTTATGATCACCCTGTAGGCTGTAGTTCTTCATTTAAATGTATAATTTATAAAAGTGTTTTTGTAATATTATTGCCTAGTCCTCAATGATTGTATGTAAAAATGTGTACACACAATTTGGTTATTTGTATTAATTATGGTATTTCTTTAATTTTGTAAAATTAATCTCCATTTTTCCCTTCGTTTGTTTTGTCCTGTTCACAGTCAAAGGTATGAGACACTCCTGAAAGACATGGAAAAGAAATCTGAACAGCATCGAGAAGTCTTGTCCAGTCTACAGCAGGAGTTTCAGAGAGCTCAGGGCCTGGCTGTTGGGAAAGTCTGACCAAGTGACCCAGCTGCATGCTGACACACACAGACACACATAGACATAAGTAGAATGGGTTAGTCATGATATAATGTAAACCGTCAACATAGGCTGAGTAAATTCTGCTTGTATCTTGTCATTAATTTGTTATTACACTGACGTTTCCCTTGTTAATAATAAACATGTTTTTCCATGAAAGGCCTCATCTTGTCTTTGAGTTTTAATTGTGTGAGCAGAGCCTCAATGTGACTGATAGATCCCACCGAGCAGGCTCACTGTGTGCTTGTGTCTGTTGAACACTTGCTGTAATTACTGGGGCAGGCTGGTGGCCACCGGAGCAGATGTTGTGCAGTCACTGACCCGCCCACAGCTGCACCGGTGGAGAAAGCACAGCGGTGCAGCATTGTTCACATTAATGAATGTGCTTTGTCCCTCCCACCACCACCAGCAGAGGATTTAAGCAACATGAATAATAAAATACAAAGTCGTCTTTGGTCTCAGGAGACTAAACTTTAAAGTAAAAGTAAATTCCAGCTGAGATACCTAGTCTGGCTTTACATTTATGGTCGGAGGTAGCCTGTTTTTTAATAAACCTTTGCTGACTGACAAAGCCATTACGGGTTTTAATACACCAGTAGGTAAATATATTAATATATTTAAAAAAGAAAATGACAGTGTGACATTTGGGCGACATTTTGGCCTAATTATGGAGATTAGCCTACACAGCAGCGTGCAAGCCTACAAGACAACACTGGATCAGAACAACAGCTTCATTTAGCCTGCTTAAAACTAATATATGGCTATTCAAAATTTAAAACTATTTTTTGTATAACGGTAATATATCTCTAGGCATCTTTGCTTACCTTTACATCATACAAGATTATATCATATTTTATAGCCTGGGTTGAATTTGGGCTTTAAATTCCGGACACATGGGCAGTAATAACACTGCGTCACAAATGGTTGTTTTCGTGCACGAGCCTGTAACATTTGGCACGTGGGTGGCAGCAGACCCATTAACACCTTTAGGTGTGGCGCTTTTATAATACCCAGACCTCGGCTGTAACACCTGGTAGATGTAGGGGGGAACACAGGGGACACGTCCCCTTCAGAATATAGCGCACATGCATTGTCCCCTCCCAATAAAAACACGAGGGTAGCAGAGGACTTTATTTTGAAAAATAATACGTTTGATATAATGGATGCAGAGATTGGTGCATTGTAATTCACCAAAATGTTTTGGAGGGGACCCCCAAGCTACCATGTCATATGTGTCCCTCCCTTATGTTGACACAATAAAACGAAACCTATGTCATTAACTTGAACTTTAACTGCGCATTTTCAAAAATATAGGCTATTACAATCTATAAAGTCAAAGTCAAATTGTTTGGTTTATCATTAACTCACCTTTAAATGACTCCAGAGGGTTTATGAGTGTAGCCTACAACAATAATTTCAAATAGAATCTGTTAGGTGCTCATGGTGTTATTTCAGGTCATAAGGTCAGTAGGGGAAAAAGTGAAATTATCCCACTAACACGTTTTGACCAAGCATCAACAAACATTTAAGTGGCTTACAAATGGTATAAAATATCTTGGAGTATCTGTTGACAATGACGTTAAAAAATTGTACAAACTTGATTATCTCCCATTGCTTCCCAGAACTGAAGAAGATCTACATAGGTGGGTGAGTTTTCCCATCACTGTAATTGGCAGAATTAACTGCAAAAACAATAATTTACTATCAAGGTGACAATACCTTCCTTACCCATTCCATTACCTCGAAGGTTTTTCAGAACTCTCAGCAAACATGTTAGACAATTCATATGGAATTTTAAAAGGGTTTCTATGGAAAAATTAACAGGGGATTATAGCTTAGGGGGTCTTCAATTTCCTAGTTTTAAAAACTATTATTTAGGAAGCTCAAACTCGATTTGTTTCATCCTTTTTTGGGGGGGGGTGATAGCGCCCCCTCCTGGACACAAATTGGATTGCACTCCCTGACAGAAAAAGTATTAAGTGATTTTATTTATAATGCAACTCCAAAATTATTTGCAGCATTTGATTAAAATATGGTGTGACACTCATAGAAGTCTGACTGAAAATGAGACTACTAAAAACACCTCTGAGACAAAATGAACTCATACATGACCCTAAATGATAAGATCTGGCATCATACATGGATCCAGCACTTGGGAGACTGTTGTGACGAAGTACTTGCCCTGCCTTTTGAGCAATTGAAGAGGAAATATGTGTTGCCCAGCAGGACCTTCTTCTGCTATCTTCAGTTAAGATCTTCTCTTAGAACCAGCCTGGATATATTTACTGATGTGGAAAATACTGTTTCTTGAGGGAAATGCATACAAATGTATTTCTTCAATGTACTCTTTGCTGCTACTTGAGGGCCCAAAGCCAAGTTTGCACAAATCTAGAGTGAGATGGGGATCAGATCTGAACATAAGAACTGATGAACAGCTCTGGTCAGATACAAAACAGTTTGTTAGCTACTATTAATGCCTGGTACACACTGGTTCACAATAATCTCCTTCATCAGCTGAACCTCACCCCACAGAAATTCCATTAATTTAAACTTAATCTGTCAGAACTGTGCTTCAGGTGTGGTATAGAGGCACTGCGCCTGGCTTTGAATAAAGCTGAGGCCCTTTTGGAACAACTTTTGTGAGAAGTTGCCTTCCCATGAGCACTGCTTTCTGGGGACCTTCACAGGTGTCAGCAGATCTTTAACCAAGACCCAAATTAAATTTATGGAAATAGCTTTATGTGTGGTCAGGAAATGCAAAGCAGTGACATGGAAATCTGATTCACCTCTCCTCCTCTTTGGAAATGAACAATTGTACTCCCACTGGAAAAGATCACATGTAGTCTAACACCTTTCTCAGACTTTGGCAGCCTTATCTAAAATACATAGCTGCATCACTGACACTGCCATAGGGATGTCATCATTCAGCAAGAGACCTCTTTGAAGGATATCACACTGTGTTGGTGTCGTGTACTCTCTCTCTCTGTGTTTAACTCTTTGTTTCCTTTTCCTTTTTCAGTTGGGTTTATATTGTAGTGGTGGGGGCTCTGCCTTTTGTGTTTTATGTTCTGTCATTTGTTAAAAAATGTGGAAATAAAGTTTTAAAAAAATGTCAGAGTGAACTTAACTGAGGTGTCGTTACGTTAACCGCAGTCATCATTGGTATGTTGTCGAGGCCAAAAGGTGATTCATCACTTTGCCTTTATTGTGTTTGTGCTGATGTGGTAAAAACCAACAGTTACAGAGCAGCTGCTGATTGAAATGTTCAGCAGTGTGGTGGTTTCTGAGGCCACACTTCCTCACTTCCTTGCCAGTGAAAGTCATACATTAAGTAAACAAGGTGGTGACCTTTACGTATAGGGTGGATTAGGGCAAGTCCTACTCATGTACTGTATTTCCACATGAAGCCAATACATTAGATCATCACCTTATATCATTATGAAATCCCTAAGGTATTTTCTTAGATTATAAAGGACATGTTTGGGATATTGTACTCAGAGGGAAAATGACATATACAAGAACCAGAAGGGCGTAAGTAACATTTGACGAACTTTACAGGACAAATAGAAAATAAATAAATAAATGAAGGCCATACCTTTACTTAACTTTGAGCTTTGTTTATTGCATGCTATATTTAAAACTACATTTTTTCCCAGTGTTTTTACCGATTTCAATCACCTGGTCTGTTTATACAGTAAAAACCACCTAACCTGGAAAAGTGAAAAGTTAAGTTTCACCTGGTTGAAATCTACCATCCTAAACTGGTAGACACCACTAAATCCTGCACACTGCTCCTTTAATTTCCTGAATGCGTATTTTCTCAAATTAAATTATGTATTTTTATGACTGTCCCACATTCGTCAAAACCTGCTGTCCCACTTAAAACCTTTCCTAAAGTGGGGCGACTAATGATTGCTTGAAATAATAATAACAAATACAATTTCAGAACATCAATGCAAAATTTGATACACAAAACATCACAAACATTATTTGATCACATTTAGGAACGTTGTTTTACTTATGACAGATGTATATCCTTAACACTGATGTTGCCCAAATTCTGTCATTGACCTTTGAGTGGACTTGACGCCCCCATTTGTGACATTACATCCGCAAAATCATGTGATTTAATGACATGACACCCTTGCTTGGATGCAACAGCAATCATGTTCACTTTAATGTTGCAGAGGGAGACATATATGCAGTGGAGCTTATAGGTGTCCCACATTAATCAGTGTGCCATGACACTAATCCAGCGCAGATACATCCGCACTGGACTAATCCTTATCTGTTTGACTCTCACAATAAATTCTGCCACCGGGCCCATTTAATCTTCATTTAGACAGATGCTTGCAGATGAAACTAATCTTATTCCAACTTTAATTGATTTACTTAGTCCCGTGGTCTTTTCTCTTCAGGGGGCTTTAAGCTTAAAGGCGCACAAAAGAGCATCCTGTCCAGAGATCAGCCCTGCGGGACTAACACCTGCTTTGATAGGCTAAAGGATGTTTTCTCGCAGGCTCTGAGTGAATGTGTGTATCCACCACTAAAGAGTTAAAGGATGATAAGCTAATGGGATAAAAATTAATTTAATTAATTAAATAAATAAATATAGTCCCACATAGTCAAGAAAATATTCCAATGAAATATTTACAGATGTGCAATAATTAAAGGTACTTTGTTTCCAAATTTCAGACCCATATCCTTCGCAATAATGTTAAATCATCCGCAATGATACACACCATGTGTGTAATATTATCCTGTGCAATTAGCTATCTGTAAATGTATTTCTATTTATCACTCAGTCCCATTTTTCCTTTGCTCTGGGCTCTTGAGCTGCTGCAACACATGAATATTCCACATATTTTCTTATCTCATCTCATCTGTTTATATGCACTGTGGAGCAAAAAAATGTGTGGGTGTAAGTGCACTATAATTCCTAAGACTATAGACCTTATCAACAATCCATAACCGCCAATAATAATAAACTTAAAATAAGTAGGCATGTAACATGAACTGCCTGCTTGCACTCTGGTCCGTGGGATCTATGGCACACAGGCTACTTAACAGACGATGGTGAACAATTATGAGTCCTCCAAGTGTCCATTCATGTGTTTATGTGCGGGAGCCTGTAGCTTTTACTGTGGTCTTTCATATGTAGAAAAACACACGACAGTGGCTATTAACACTGTCCACACTCTGCAGCCGTCAGACACTTTGATCCAATCCACAAAATCACTTCAGAGCCTCGAATTATGTTGTTATCAGACCCGACCCAGCTCAGTGAAATAACCTGTTTAAACCTCCCACTGAAATCTAGATTCGGGTCTTTTCACATATTTATTTATCAGACTAATCAGATCAGTTACAACATATTCTCTCGAGGATCGGTGTGTGTGTTTTGTTATGATCCTGTGTTTATCACGCATTGGTCCAGCCTCCTCCATCACCAGAGAAACTGCTGCATGTAGTCTTTGCACTTTTAGCGGCTCTTCCAGCAATGTGATCTGGATATGGAGATTATGTGTACGTGGCGAAAAACAAGTTAACACCGGTCAGTCTAAAGGGAACCTAAAATATACAACTATGCGTTCTGAATATGCCGACTGTGTATTACATTTAAATCCTTTATAAATAACCAAACACTTAAGCCTAACGGTCAAAATTGTTTCGATTGCAAACCTTATTGATTAATTAATTCATATTAATTTAATAGTAATATAAACTCTGGACTGAGTTGGGTCTGGACACATTTCCAGCAGGGTTTGACCGTGTGTAAATTGCATGCTCCCACACTTGAAGCAGTCTGCTGCTGGACAGTGTGTGAATGGCCACTCTACTGTACTTCTCTACATTTAAAAAACTGTACTTAAGATCATAGCAGCAACATGCTCTCCACCATCAACATGTCAATAGACCGCTGGTTCATAACTGTTGTCCAACCCGGATAAAGTATGTGCTAACTGTCCTGTGGATGTCCCTCTTCTCTAGCCAAGTACAAGCTATTCACACAGTGAATGGGCCACTCCAATGATCTGGAATGATCAGGAAGTTGTGCTTTATTGGAAATGGAAACAAGAGAATTCATCAAGCACAATCAGGAAAACAATTCATCATATCTCTATTATGTACAATATGTACTCAGAGCAAAGCAAAAATGAAAATCACATCTGCTCATCTGCTCATCAGCACATCAGCCAAAACAGATGACGCGCATTTTACGCACGCGTAAAATGCATTTTATTTTCTTAAGTTACAGCTAAAAAAAAAATCTTTCATAAGTATAACTAAGATCAAAAAATAAAAAAGCGTGCAAAACAGCAAATCTTAAAGGAAAAACGCCTCATGGGGCATGAAAATATCTTCACTGTACACACGAATCCAAGCTGTACAACAAAATACATATTTACACAGCTAAAATCTAAAATAAACATCTGTGTCCAAGAGTCAGTCACTGCGGCCAGGGCCTCCACACTGGATCAGTGATGTGCGTGCAGGCTGCCGTAGAGGAGAGCAGCTCCCTGGTGTCACAGTGAAGGCCAGCCCTCTGGGTGAGGTATGGGTGAGAGATCCCGTGCTGGCGGAGACGGTGGGACGGATGCTGGGGAGACAGAGCAACCTGTGCCTTGTGGATGTGTCCGGGAGATGAAGGGTGTGTCTGGGGCCCAGGAAGCGCAAGAGAAGCCTGAACTGTGTCCCCACCGGCCTCCTCTGACCCCTGGCTCTTGCTGGCTATGAAGTGGCTGACCCTCAGCAGACAGGACCTCATGCCGTCATGGTAGTTGTGCTGGCGGGCGGAGGCTGGTCTCTGCTCCCTGGACAGGACTCTCCTCACGGCCCGGTGACCCTTCTCCACCTCCTTCTCTGTCTTAAGGAAATGGACCACACTCTCCAGGATCTCTGCCTTCTCCACTTTTGGATTCTTCAGATTCTAAATAGAGAAATGGAGAGTCACTCACTAAACCAGTCTGATGTATTACGACAGTCAAACTCAAAAGCATGGCGCATGATCATACCTCATAGTGAGTGTTATCCAACATCAGGAGTCGTATTGTCTCCAGACTGTGGTTGATCCGCTCCCGTCTGCGTTTCTCCATCACAGGCTTGGAGACCTTGGGGTTGAAAAGTACAATATTCTCACAGTTAATACCATGAACCGCATTTAAGACAACTTTTACTTTAGAGATTGGTTACAGGAGTCATAAAACAGCAGCTTACTCTTCTCATGGTCCTCTGTCTGGGAGACTCGGGGGAAGAAAAAGACTTCATGCTGAAAGTGTCAGTCTGTCCTTGCCGTGAATCCAAAACTGAAAATGGCACGCTCGTGGCCTCCTTCCAACTTTGTTGATATCCCTGCAGATAGCCACGCCCCTGCTGCGTCACACGCCTCTCATTCACCGAGCAGCACGCGGCCTTGACAATGGAGAACATTTGGACGTATTTAAACTGATCCTCCTCTTTTCACTTCTTTTCACATTCACACAAAATTAAAGTGTAGTATAAAATAAAGGGGGTGTGCCATGTGGTCTGTCAGCGGATATAATCTGGTTTCTAAGTCTGTTAAAGGGCAAATTCACCCAAATCATAAAGCACAGCCTGCCTGACTTAAAGTTAGTGGTTTGAAGAAGCATAGCTTCAGTCTGACAGTTGAAGATCTCAGTCTCACTGGAACTACTTTATACTGCATAACACTGAAACTGCATATACAGCTTTATTACTTATTTGAGCTCTGAAAAAATGTATGAAGAGACTGTTCTTTGCTTTTCAGACAAGGGGGTTGCTTGAGTGTGACTTCTTCTTCTTTGTATTTTGAACCCTGAATAACTAGCAGGAAATGCACAACCCTCCCTACAGCATAAATTATTTATTAGATTTTAAGAACATACCATGATGTTTAAAAGTTGAAAAAAAAAAGCCTCAGTATTTCACTCTTTTCATACATGCTGATTAGTTAGTGCAAAAGTATTTTTGCCCAAAATTTAGATGAGACATATAAAGTGAATCTGATGAAATAGGCCTATTTCTATTTTAAGCTCTGATTTTTCTTTTCCTGACTGAGGCATTCTTCACAGAAAATTGAAAATACAACCATAATTTCTGGCTATTTCTAAAGAAAACAGGCCTTCCAAATACAAAATGCAACCATTTAAATATGTATGCCCTCCACAGCCAAAATAAAAAACAGAAGTCCCTCCCCAGTGTTATTTGACATGCTTCCCCCATTTTTGCACCACCCCTCCCCCCCCATGAATAGTGAACACTCCCTTATGGTTTTATCACGGCAGTATGTAGAGTGAAATTCCACTGCACATTTTTTTTTATATATATATAATGAAATATAGATGCAACTGGGACGGAAGTCATTTCTGTTTATTCAGATTCAGATCCACTTTATTATCCCACACAATATTTGTTTGGTCCAGGCATGAAGGTACCATAAAATCCACAGTAGAATATTACATACACAGTAAGATCACTACATAAGACACACTGGATCACATCAAGGGGAAATGAACAATGAAGTCACATTTAAGCCAAATCAGAAGGTGAAAGTGACCAGGTAAAAGATCTTCTCATTAAGCTGCATGTTACAGCTACAGGCTGATGGTGGCTTGAGGAGTAAAACAGTTCTTGAGCATTGATTTGAAACCATCCTTACCCTCCACATATCTCAAAGTAGGACCTGGCCTTGTGTTGTAGAGCCAAACTGCCTGAATCACACCTAAACAAACGCGTGTGCTGTTTGAAGGAGTGTGTTTGTCTTTACTGGGTGTGGCTATACACACTTCGCTTTAAGGAGCCTGGACAAAATCTGTGCAGGAACAGCTGCATGTTTAAAGTGTAGCCTATGATTTCACAGTAAAGTCTGAGTTGGGCTCTGAGTTTAGGGTGCAGCTTTCTCCGCACTGCATTTCTGTGCACCCTGATCCCTATAATGGGCTAAAGTGTGAAGATAACAGCGGGATGATCGGATCACAGGGATCCCGTAGATTAAGTGGCTTTTCAGAGGCAATGATACTTCCGTTTCAAATCAAAGAGAGGGCGATTAGTGGAGGCTCAGGGATCACTGCTGGTTACCATGGGAGCGAGGACCTCGAGGAAACTCACTCTATAACATAGATTTCAACACAGACTACAATGTCCAATATAGTGATGATTACAGGAAAAGGAAACATTTTGAATTTGTTTTGATAAATATAACTGATGCACTCTGAGCTTAAGCCACGTGGACCCGCCCTGTAAATAAGCCCTATAACATGCTCGGCTGAGCCTGTGATGGAAACTAATTAGTAAAAATGTGCCCTATGGAGGCAGAGAGATGGACCGCTGACTTCTAATATCGCGACCCTTCAGGTGTGTCGGCCACACTGACAAAAGAGTTGAAATCAAACGGAGCTGATGGGATGGGAACATGTAGTCAAGTCAAGTCAACAACTGCTTTGATTATAAAGGGCTCTTGTGTGAAGTCCAAACATGAGGTATGAGGCTGGCCCGAGGCGGCGCACACTTAACACTCAGGTGTAATCATCATCCTCACACTTCACATCCACTGACAAATGTGGCGTGCTCCCTTTTGTCACTCAGTCTGTTCATCAGTCAGGATTTATTTCTGTATTAAATGTTTAACTGTAAATGCATAGATCTGAGAATATGGCCTTTGCAGTCAAAATATGTGGTCTGTGTTACTGGGCTGTGTAAATAAAACTGTCTGGATTCTTTATTTGGACCAACACTGCTCTCATTTGGTCTTTTGTATCACTTACTCAGAGTGTGGATGTCTCACACATCATAAAAAGTGCTCATAGCTGCCCACTTTCTCACTTCATCTCTGTTCCCACGTTTCCACGACCAGTTTCCCATGGTCTCACTTTTGGGAGGGAGGTGCTCAGACTACATTTGGCCTAATGAAATAATACATGGTGTATTCAAAATGGCCATCCTCACTAGTTCCAACATATATTTCTTATGCATTATGAAATGTTTTTACTATGAATAAGGCAGCCGAAATATTGATCTTTACTCGGATAAACTACAAAACTACATCAGCAGGCTGCCTCTGTCTGATGATGGCATCATTTGTAAAGAAAAGCTGAAATTTATTGGCATCATTGTTTCCTTTAATATTAACTGTTATATTAGATTTATTCATCTTTAGAAACACCGCATTACCTGATCACTGTTTGAAAGGTAGTTTCGATTCTCTCCGTGGCCCATAATGAAGTTTTTTGGAGACCATTTTGGGTTAAGTGTCGTCACTCACACTTTTCAGCCAATCAGAGGCAGCACGAGCGCTACTTATACTCTCCCACAGGCTACAGGAGGCTGTTTGAACTGCTGCAGCCTCCAGTCAGGACATTTGGACCAAACTCTGCAACATGACCAGGAAACTACAAAACCCAGCTGTGGAAGATGGAAAGAGTAGAAAAAGGGCAAGAACTTTTATTTCATTTATTTAGTATCCTACCTCTTTCTTCCTTCATAAAAGTTTTTATGTTAAAGTCGTATCTAATGATTTCTTAATGTTAATAAATAGTTTAATAATCAATTGCAGAGCATTTCTAAGACATTAATGGGAATTATTTTATTTTTTATTTTTTAATGAAAACTAACATTTTTCACTTTACTCATGAAAACAAACAAGGGTTTTCCATAACCTTGCAACCCAAGTTGTTCTTGGCAATTAAGGTATCACTTATAAACCAAATGGTTTCTCAATAGAGAATGGCACATTTTTTCAGTGGTAAATTGTACCTAAGTACATTTACTCAAGTACTGTAGCCTACTTAAGTACAAACTTGAGGTACTTTACTTGAGTATTTTCTTATTCATGACACTTTTTTTTAACTTGCACTCCACTTCTTTTCAGAAGGATATATTGTACTTTTAACTTCACTACATTCATGTAACGACCTGAGTTATTGGCTACTTTAAAAATTAAGATTTTTGTATAAAAAACATAAGAAGAGTATAAAAATATTATGTTTTGTTTTGTAAATTAATATACACAACAGTTAATACAAGTATAACTGCATAGATTAGTCGATTAAAAAAATTGGTTGGCTGACAGAAAATTAATGGCAACTATTTTGCTGAACATATAAATCATTTTCTATTTTATTTTATTTTATTTGTAGGAATGATTTTTAGAGTTTTTTGCATGATTGTTTTTCTGCATGGGTGCTTTTATTTTTCATCTATAAGTACATTTTCCTGATTATACTTACCTACTTTTACTGAAGTAACGTTTTCAGTGCAGGACTTTTACTTTTAACAGAGTGCTTTCACAATGTGGTATTAGTACTTTTACTTAAGTAAAGTAACTGAATACTTCCTCCACCACTGCTTTTTTCACTGCATATACACACTGTATGTGGATGTTAACTGGTGATACATATGTACATATTGGTCAAACAGCTGGGGCTCCTTGATCACTGACCACAGCTTCACCATACTCACATAATGCTGTTCATCTCTTTAGGTTCTGAAACCCGTTGTGGAAAAGAAGAGAAGAGATCGAATAAATCAGAGTCTGGCTGAACTAAGGAATTTGCTGTTGAATCATACGTCTGATCCAGTGAGTCATGTCAACAACATCACATCCAGTCTCTACATGTATTAAAGGGAATGACAACCTTAATATGATGAAATGTATTTCTCCTCTGTTTGACTGCGATCACTCACAGCGGCTGCAGAACCCTAAAATAGAGAAAGCAGAGATTCTTGACTTGGCTGTGGAATATCTTAAGACGTGGACAGATGGGAAGAACATAAGAAAGGGTTAGTCAAAGAAACAGTTCATTAACTTGTGCAAACGTATGAAATATGTCATAAAAACAGCTTTTTTTCTGCTGCAACAAATTAGTGTTTTAATCATACTCCTGTTTTATCCCTCGCCCTGATGTTTTTCCAGTTACTGCAGACTCTGACAGTCACATGAAGACTCATGGTCCTGTGGTAAACCTTCATCACTCAGACTCCAATGGTCCTACTCTCTTCAGCATAGAGAGTGCAGGGTTTCAGCAGTGTGTGGCCCAGCTGACCAGCTACATGCACAAAATAACACCGACACAGAGAACGAGCCTGATCGAGGGCCTGAAACACCACACAGAGAGCCGGCAGCCAAACAGCATTAAACCAGACTTCCCCCAGAGAGTGCCTGAGACTGAGGCGGCCAGAGGACCTGATGGAATATCTCTGGATGCCATTTGCACATCTGAGAGAAAAGAAGAGCCTCCAAAGTTTCCATCTCACTCCCCATTTCAGCCACAGTCTTGCTCCACACCTTGCCATGACTATCTGTCCCCTCCTCCCTCTCCTTGGCTGTCTCCTTCCTTCTCCACATACACCACCTCTCCTCCTTTCCCGTCATTTGCCTCTCACTTCTCTTTCCCCCCCAGCCTGTCACCTCTGTCCTCCAACACCTCCTTCTTTAGTTTCTCGCCCGCAGCCCCTCACTCGGGCCCTGTTGTCCTACACTGCCCCCCTCTCATCTCACTGAGATCTCCTCCGCACCCTGCACCGAGGGAGGGGTCACCACCAAACTCTTCTTCAGCCATGTGGAGACCTTGGTTTTGATGAAGAGCATCAGAGACTGACAAACTGGAAACAGCAGAGCCACCTAGTGGGAACTAACTGCAATCATTGGCTGTGGAGAGGATGAGAAACTCTCCATGCTGGGAATGTATAGTGTACATATTATTCAAATTTCCTATATTTTGTATTTCTTTTCTAAATAAAACTTGTACTTGAATCATATAAGTCTCAGTTTGTGCAGTTATCTGCTGTATTAATTTGATAATACACTGACTGTGAACAAATTACAGGTTTTATTTTCCCTCACAGGCCTTGTGTTCACTGATGTGCATCAATATTGTTTTAAAAGTTCAACAACCCTACAGCAGCATGCTAATGGTACCATTGAAAATATCTGGAAAAACATGAAAAAAATCTATTTTGAGACACTTTTTAAGACACTTAACAGTTGTTCTCATTTGCATGAACAGATTTATCAATTCAGACATTACAATTGCAAATCAGTTCACACACAGGCCTAAACTTGAAGCCGATGACCAAACTGACACATTTTTGTTTGCAAAATGCTCTGACACTCACAAAACAAAAAAAATACATGCAACAAATGCAAATATTTCCATCAAACAACACAACTTGTGGTCAAATTTAAGTGTTGTTTTAATCAATCATGACACAATGGACAACAAAATACAGCTATCAATATGAACCAGTTCAACAATCATTTGTGCTGTATGTCTGTGTCATTTGTTGATACTCGACATAGTTATAGTATGTGTTAAAAAGGCAAGTAAGCATATCACAGCATGAGTTGTATTTTGCTCTCCAAAACTGATTTTACTGGAGATAACAAACCGTGCTGCACTCTGCACCTGCACTTTATACACTTTTTAGATGCCCAGTTGAAATACTGTTAATAAAAGGACATGCTTTTCTTCATCCATTTTATTACATTAATTCTTTTGTAAGTGACTTCAGCCTCTTTGATCCATGCTGCAAATAGCAACACAGAGGTAGCATCTTTTATGGATAAAGGCTGAAAATTGTGCAAAAGAGTTTCACACAGGTGACTTAGAGATTCATTATTATGCAAGTCATTTCTCTCAGCTGTGAATGTTTTCCTTTTAATTAACACAGCTCATCCAATAGCGGTTTAGGTCTTTCTATAAGATCTGCGTTAATTGTTTTGAAAAGGTGTGAAAATGTGTGAAACCAAAGAAAACATGTAACACATTTGTAAGAGAAGACTTCTTCCATGCTGAGAAGGTGATGATGAAGATCAAGTGTATCCCAGTTTGATCAAGCTTGTTTCAGCAACTGAGAAAACTGTAACCTGTGCAAGATGCTCTCTTTTTGTGTCAATACAGTAGATAAACAATGAACAGAAAGAAAATAAGACAGTTATAGAGACAACCCTTTTTAATGTCTAGATTATGGAGACCAAATATGTAATCATGGAAAAAAACAGCAACATTGATGCTCAGTCAATGTTGTCAATGTTTCTCATCAAACACCATGTTGTTGGGGAGTACTGCATACATGATAAAGTTTTATAAGCCTTTTTTGTGTGCGTGAAGTCTGATAAATGTCCTGAAATGATTTCACTTGGGTCAGTTCTGCTGAGATCTACAAATTTAAAAACAAACAAATCTGTAAGTAGAGAGTCAAAACAAAGTGAGCTTACCTCTGCGGCCTGATCCTCATCTCTGACTGAGAACTGCAACCCAAGGCTACAGGAACCACTACGACCGTAACACACAAATCTCCAATTGAACTACCAGTGCTTGAGTGTGAGTTGTGGGTAATGGAGGCTCCAAATTGTGACAAGGAAGAAAAATGCATTGAAAAAGAAGACGATATCTCTGGTTCTGCTGCATGGATTTTATTCTTTTCTTTTGTCTGACGATGTTATAGGGGTGAGACACAGTGTTCCGAAATGGGCTGTCACCTATTGTACCTGCCCTCAGTGCTAAGGTTACACGCATTAAGTGTGAACATGTGAATGTTGAGACTGAGGTCTATATCAAGTGTGTCTCAGGGCAAAATCTGTTCTCAGCGCATGCTGCACAGTGGAGTGCTGAGTGAAACATGACAACTGATCAGAGAACACTGGCAACATTTATAACTGCACAGTGTTGAAATGCAAAGACAATCATCTCACCCTGTCCATTTCCACTGTTCAGATGTTTATGACAACCTGTTTGCCAGATCCCTCTGCTGTGATGCGTAAGACCCCAGCAGACCCCAGAAACTCAGGGCACAGTATTCAGGTTGTTTTAGGATGGTATTAGAGTCAACCTGCAACTTACCAACTAACTATATGTAGAAATACCTTGCTCGTTTGAATTTGGTGTTAGGAATGAATGATGATGTGGTAAATATGAGGTAAATGAAAGAGGAGTGTCACTAATCCACCTATCATAACACAAGAACAGACGCCCAACTGCCATAGGAATCACAACAGCTTCCTGTTCATCAAGGAGAAACTTTCAAGCAATATGACAAACATTTCTTTCCTCAGCTGTGTAACTTAGAACATAGTGGAAGTTCTTTGAATTCTTCACTGGTAGCTGTGGGTTGCAATGGGACATCTAGAGGTGGCAGCAATACTTTAACACGCATTGATATTCTATTAATAATAGGCTAAAACATAAATTAATGGGCTACATGCACACTCATAACTGTTGATGATCAGTCTCATATTTTGCAGAACCTTTAACATTTACATTCACAATGACAAATAAACAGAACCATTTCTGAGCTCATTTATAAAAGTTACAGCTCTCAAGTCGTAAAATGCTTTAAGCAAACCACTGAACAAAAATGCATTATGCAAAACCTGGGTTCCTCTAAATGACCTCAAGCTGACTAATCTGAATTTAATAGTATGGCGTACCATGCATTATAACACACGCTGATAATATGAAACAATGGGTTCTGATGATACTTAAAGCTGGTAGAGTCATGGACTTTGTTCTGCAGAACAAACCGCAACATATTCATCTGTCACACCATGGAGCTGCTGAAGATTAATCAGGCTGAGAAAACAAATATTCCCTAACAAGCCATTAGCACCCCAACTGTGGAGAACATGCTTTTGACAGCTAGTGTGTTTTGTACTCCATGTTGTCATCCTCTGCATGTTAACACATTATTCTTTACTATGATTTATTTTGCACTAACAAGTTAGTCTCATGTGTTCATTGTATATTTTTTCAAGATAATTCAGCTACACAGTGCATTCTGTCACAACACACATCATGTATTATGTTATAGTTATTCTATAGTGAGGCCATATGGTCTGTGTTTTGAAGCTTTGTATTTTAACTGCACTCATAATCAGTCCGTGTGTAACTTGTCGTAAAATGTTAACTGTGAGTGTCAGCTGTAAAATCATTAGTAAGGTCAAAGTTAAACTTAAAGGGATAGTTTGGATTTGCTGACGTGGGGTTATATGAGGTACTTACCCATAGTCAGTGTATTACAAACAGTAGATGTCAGTCAACACACCTCTAGTTTGGAGAAGCAGACGGAGTGCTGACATGGAAGCTAAGCTATCTACTGTTGTGAAGGGGTCAGCAACAAAACACATTTAGCCACCTAAAAAAGTCAAACCTAAACAAAAATCAAATGACAGTCAATGACAGTTTAAGTCTGCATTGTATTGAGAACATTTCCACCACTTTACCTTTCTGTCAGACAGCCCTTTCCAACAGTGAAGCTATTAGCAGCTACAGTTCCCCATCTATGCTCTCGTCAAAAAGCCACCAGACTTGATGAACAAAAAACAGTAATTTAAGCTTGCTGAAAATGGGAGTTGCTGGTCTACCGCTGCCTTGATTAGTCAGTTAGTTTGTATTATTGTGCGACTTTGGTAAATCTGAACAAACACTTTTCAACACCAAAGTCACACAATAACACAAACAAAATAAATGAAGCTCAGGGTCAGTTCAATCCGGAAGACCTTCTTTATGCTATATCCATTCACAATTCTCTCTCTATCCCACTTCCACCGTTTCCACTCATCAGCTGACTCGTCTCTCCAATCAAACTTCGCCATGATCTCATCCAGCCTTCCATGTTGCTGCTGCCAAACTTAAAATCCATTCTCCTCCCTGCTCCTGTCAGCTGTCTATTACGCGGAATTCACCTCCAGTCACCTTATCCAGAGCCCAGGACGAGCTCATCAAAAGTCCACTCCTCTTCACATCCAGATCCTCAGCTCCCTCTTCATCTTATCTCATCACCACCATTACAACCACCACATCTACTATGTCTTTACCATCCTCCTCGAATAGATGACATCACGATGGGGTCTAATCGCCAAAGACTTTTCACATTTCTCATTCTTATGTGCACATGTAAATAAATATTCTTTTCTCTCAGAACAAGTCTCTCCTGTCTGATGGAGAGGTAAAGAAGTGATAGTATTCTAAACATAGCATACACTTAAACTGATACTGATTTTTTTCAGGTGGCTAAAATATGTTTTGTTGCTGACCCCTCCACAGCAGTACATTACTTAGCTTCAGCACTGAACTCCAGCATGCTTCTCCAAACTGGGGGCGGGCCAACTGACATCTACTGTATGTAATAAACAGATTATGGATAAGTACCTAATACAATCACACTTCAAAAGACCCAAACTATCCCTTTAACCTAAACCTCATTGGACCCATTTATTGTGCAGACAGTGAGGTGAGAAGCCCCCACAGTGGCAGGTACTGAGTGTGACAACAGTTAAAAGGTTTAGAGGATGTTTCACTTCTGACCAACAGAGGGCAGCATTGACACAGCGTAGCCATGCAGCCAAGTATCTCCATCCCTCCCTGACCTCTCTCAATGAGGATAACAGAAGGGGCCTGTCATTTGGGCTAAATAGAGGATGTCATTGAGCTATTCCATCAGCGATAAGCCCAAGATGCACGCTCATCACTCCTCTCTCCTCTTCTGTCTCTCAATGCTCAACCCACTCTTTATCTGATGATCAAATCTTTATTACAAGCTCTGAATATTTTCAGCAGGGAGGCACTGACGGATTTGGCTTGAGAAAACAGAATGTATCACATGATAGAACATGTTCTCGGATAATGGTTATTTTCCCCCCCTCTTTACTCCTCTTTACGCTGGAGAAGCACTCTCTGTGCGAGTGTCATTAGTTATGAGGTGTCCATTGTTCTTTGTCAGAAAATGAGAGGGCAGGTACATCACTGGGAGCTCGATTCTCCACGCTGTCTCTCTGCGTGTTTTGATCATTCTGCACAGACATATGAAAGCAGAGAAGGTCGCTCACGCCACAGAGGACGTTTGCTTCGGCACGGCACATAATTAATAGGGAAAGAGATCATCTCTTTGAGTGACCTGACAATGGTTGAAAACTCCTTGGCACTTTCTTAGGACACACTGATTAGAGCTGATCCTGTTACACTCTTTAATCACTGTTTTTGTTTGCCATGAATGAACCCATGCATTCCTGATTTGGAGAAAACTCGAGACATGCTGTGGAGGTGTCACGGGTTTGTCGTGGCCTGCTGAGGATCTCTGAATACCTTTGTGTTGGTGCGTTTCAAACATTTAAAAAACCTGTACACTTTGAAAGCATAAACACAAACAGCACAAAGCACAGGACAGGTGCATGAGTGTCCCAGAAAGATCCAGACAGTGAAAACAATAGATCTACTGCTTAACTCTTCATATCTCTGTCTTCATGTGTGATTCACATGAACTAAATACTTCTGGTTTCGGAGCACTTTTTATTTCAACCACAACAACATTAATAAATCTAAATTTCCAAGCTAAATTTAACCAACATTTCCGGTTTCTCTTCCTCATTCCACAGGTCTTAACCTGTTTGTATTTAAGTCCAGTAGCAGAGGATTATCTTACACAGAGGGCAGAACTAACATCTCTTGCCAACATTTACGTAAGTGCACCAATCCAACACCATTTATAACAGATCCAGACACTTTAACCCACTGCCAGATTAAGGAGAGCAGTCTCGGGCTGGATACAATTGAAGAAAACATCTTAAATTACCTAATGTACATTGCCTTTAATAACTTATAATGTGTCAGATATGAACAACCAGGTGATAAACAGTTCCACAGAGTGATTTTCTAAACCTTAAAACAAATAATAAGAACATTTAACTGTGCAGTGTGCTGTCTATTTGTATAGGAGTGACTGAATTCTTTTGGAGTTAAGTCAGTTTGTTTAACTAAGCTCGATTTTGGGCGACAGTCCATGGACACAGTGCTTTTTATCAGTCAGATTTGAGGACTGCTGCAGACTCAGTCAGCATCTCTCTCGAGGGGGAGGACTCCTCACTCAGATCGCATGTCAATACTCAAGAATGTAGATCTGTCACTACTCACAACTAAATATCATTTTTCCTCCCTTTCATTTCTCTCTCTTTCCCTCTCTTTGCGAGGCTCTTTGAAGTAATAGTGAAAGGATCCCAGACTGTAGCAAATTACCTGAGGACTGAAACATTTTTGACATAAGTCCTGAGAGACGGGGCGAGCCACTTTTCCTGGCGGCCCCTTTGGCGTTTTTAATCTGGGGCTGAGGGAGACAGCGGCGCTGACAGAATGATGGGACAGCTGGACATGCTTCCAGGCCAGCAGCAACAGGGCAAAAGAAAAGCCAGGAGAAGGGCCACTGCAGACATCTCACCACGGAGCCAACAATTCAGGATGGAGCATGACATGTGTCCACGAAAGACATCCACCTCCTCCGTCTTGACTTAGCAGCTGGACTCTCCAGTCATGGGGACAGAATTATAAAAAATTACTTGTTTTGGTCTTATTTTAAGATTTTACTAATAATAACTCACTGCAGATCATTTTCATAAATGTATGTATTACATCACACTAGTTCATATCTATGCTGGCACCATGGCTCTATGGATAGAGTCGGTCAGTCTACTGCTTTGGTCCAGACTGAAATATCTCAAAAACTATTGATAAATGAATGAATGGTCCCCAGTGGATGAACCCTACAGACTGGTGATCCCATTAACTTTTCTGTAGTGCCTGTGAAACATCTCGACAACAACTGGATGGATTGCTGTGAAATCTGTGTGATGTTGTCTCCCTCAGGATGAAATGTAGAAGCTTTGGTTATCCTCTGACTTTTTAACCTGCGCCACCATCAGGTCCAAATTTCTGTTTCTCCTGTACTTTGACCTGTAAAGAAACACCTACAAAACAAATTACATTCCTACTCACCTCAGGTGTACTGCTGTACCAATTTTAGCATGCTAACATGCTAAGCTAAGATGGAGACCATGAACATGTTGTTAGGTTACTGTGAGCATAATATCAAGTCAGTGTTAGCATTTAGATCAAAGCACCACTGTGCTTACAGGGAATGTGAAGGTATATCACCATGTGGGACTGGGGCACCATCCTGTAAGGTATGTGCTTTGCTACCTGTATGTGCTACAGTGGTTACCTGCTGCTTACCTTTTGTATTTTCTTTGGTTTACAGTAATAACCTAATTTAGCCAAAAAGGGGCGTGCCACCTTACCCTCGTGAGTATGAATGTGTTCCCGCAGTTTGTGAGCCTCTGAATTGACCTTTTGCTAAGCCCCGTCTCTTTCTGATGGTCCACAACAAGCTGTCAGAGTAAGCATGGAGCCCACACTGTAACTAACTGCACTCCCTGAAGAAATATGATCAAATTTTGGATAAATGAAACAGTGATTCCAGAGAGAAGGAGACAGAGGGGTCTACAGTCTGCGTTTGAAGGATATATCCAGGATGTCAAACTGACTCAGCAGTAACAACAGGTTAAAAAGACAAAGGTAGTTAGAAGCTAAAGCCGAGCTATAGGCTACAGATCACAGTGTAAAAGGGAACCACCACATTATAATTTGTGTCTGGGGGCGGGACTTTGCGAAGGGTCAGTTGATATTGCACCCAGCCACTGCAAAACTGTTAATGAGAAGAAATCTGCATACCAGCACCTGGAGCTCACTTATACTGTGTATACTGTGTTACTTACAATAACACATATTGCGTTTGTTAAATCTATAGAACAACAACTTTTCAGGAGGTCACTACTCACAGCTAATATCCCAACAGATAACATCAGCTAAACTAACGGACTGGAGAGTGGTATCAATTTGTTTGTCGTAACTCTCAGCAAGAAAGTGAAAAAGCACATTTCCTAAAATTTATAAAGGCTACTTAAAGATTAAAAACAAGTTGCAGGGACTTTAAAGAAGACATTTGACTTCAAAGAGAAAAAAGAGGAAATGGGAGGTCATTAAATTCAGCTCTTTGGTGGACAAAGACATCAGAACATCCCAAAATCTCTCCAGAAGCTTGACTGTCTCGGCAAACATGCTTAAAGCGGACAGGAAGTAACTTGAGCCAAACAGGAGGGAATCAAATCAGACATCGGTAGCTTGTTTTTCAGGGGCAGGACAATTATATTTGACATAAGGCGCTTTTCACTCATGCATCAATGCTCTCCACTTTCATGGGCTGCTATCACACTGGTCCAGTGGCTTGCCTTTCTTCCTCTCAATTTTACAAAGTCATTTTGCTGGAGATGATGAACAATGGCCGCCTTTTCAGAGATCCTATAACCTTTTCTTCCTGAGGGACCCCGCTGCAATCAAGTATGCAAGAGTGTATTGTCATTCGCTTTGCTTGCACTGTCCAAATTGTAATCTTTCCTGCACTGCTTAGAGATATCTTTAGATTCAAAGTGCAATTAATTGTCAGCATGATCTCACTTGAAATCGGGTCTGTATTGGCTTCATCACATTGCCACATTTTTTGCCAATTTTTTTTTTAAACTTGGGGTTTTACAGAGAAGTATCAAGAATCAAGCCTTTCCTGCCTGTCTGCCTGTGCTTTCCTGTGTTTTGTGCTTGGGCTCTGGAGCTGTCTACTCTGTGTCTGGGAACATGCATCCTCCTCAGCCTTCGTGACCCTGTCTTCCCTCCCCCTTGGGTGGGCTGTGACCCTGCTAGCCTGCAGCTACCGCAGGTTACAAACTCTCACCCTGAAACGCTTGTAATCCCAGGGATGTACTTCAGTACACTTTATGCTCTTTGCCCCTTTCTAAAATTCAGCAAGAACCTCGCAGGCCACAGGTCATCGGACCAAACAGAAGCCACAGATAAAAATAGCAACTGATACATAGGTCATCTAAAAATACTCGCTCCTGTCCATTCTCATTTAGAGGACTTTGGCAACCTTTTGGGAACTTTTGACATTTTGTCCTTATGTCACCAGAAACAGGAGTGAGAGACCGTTTTGTTCATGGAAAAAGAGGCTTGATGATGTAGATGTCTTTTTCCTCGTATGTAACCTCATACTGCTGAGAAAATGTCAGAGTGCAGGAGAGAGAGTGTGTGTGGACATCAGATTCTCTGGGTCCTTAAGGGGCCCCCTGCACTGACAAATAGAGCAGTCTGTCCTTATCTCTACACTAAGAATTCCTCTGAGGACCGCGGCGTCTGAAGCCAAGATTTTCAACAATGTAGAGCACACTTAAGAAAGGTCTAAAATTAGTCTCATTTGCAGTTTTGTTTGATTTTGTGCTATGGCTTAATTTACAGTCACTGTGCCATTTAACAGTGAAGTGGTGATAAGAGATGACAGGTACCTTGATGCAAATGTTCCAATTTTATGACCACATGACGAATCTATAATCAGAAACTGACGTTCTTTTAGAATAAAATCTAAACTGAGAATGAACAAACAAATCAAGCCAGCATTCAAGATATTTATAGACTTCTCACTCATACATTACGAGCATGGAAAAAAAACGCCTTTTTATTAAGGCGTCTCAAGATGACACCTGGCAGTGCTGGTGCAGATGAGCAGAGTGTGCTGCATCTTGGGAAGTTGGGGTTTCCCGCTGCAGCTCCATGTAGGAACAAGCACTGTACAAGAGTGACGGTAAAAGAGGAAATTACATACCTTCACCGCCAAATACCTGCACTCTTCACTGTGCTGGTAGTCATTATTAGCAGAGCTGTGAAGGGCTCAGCAGTGTCTCACTCATCACTGACTGACCAGATAGCACTGATGCTTGTTAGCAGCATGGCTCTCAGGATGGCAACATCAGTCAGTTGGTCCACCACTTTGGTCTATCTGCTGTATCTCAACAGGTATTCAATGGATTGCCCCGAAATCTTATAAACACATTCATGACCCTCAGAGGATGAATCTAAATAACTTTGGCAATATCCTGACTTTTTCTCTAGCACCACCATCAGGTCAAAATTTCAATTAGTTATTGAGGGTATGGTATTAAAGTGATACCATCACCAGTAGATTACTTCATTTGATAACTTCTTTTTTCTACTTCATTAGATACCCATCATGTGAAAGGAAGCATTCGTTTGTGTAAAATGCCACCAGATGACACAGGCGTGTAGTATCGCCATAGTTTTTTAACTATCCGTCTACACACTTTACCACACCACAGACTACCAGGGTTGTAGCTGCTGTGGTTGTGGTCCAGTCAAATCCAAACATCACATTAAACTGAAGAATGTTTGCAGTGATTGGCTGCAGCGAAACCACTAAAATAGTAATTTTTTTCCTGGATCTGTGTACAAAAATTAATGCATGCAGGTATCCTTTGACTGGAGAAGTTTCGATACTTCTTGGTACTGAGCTATTTCAGTCAATACTAAAAAGGTATTTGGTACCAATACCCGCACCTAATTGTGGTCCAAACTTCGAATCCATCAGCTATTGCTCTGACAACGATTAAGCTTTTGGGGGCAACAGCCAATATTTCATGGGTTCCAGATATCTGGGCCAAGGCCTTGATCACACAGAAAGTGTTTTGCAGGTCCTGTGTGGGTACATGACACCCTAAAAAAGAGGGTGGATCAATGATGACCGTTTCCAGGCATATTTTAGGATGACTCAGGGGCAGTCTGACAACCTGCTGTCTATCATCGGGTTGTATAGCTCTGGGTATCCAGCAACCACTACCACCAGTTTCTCCTAAATTGTTTACCAACTGTAAACATGTATTCGTGACCACCACAGAAGACCCACCACCTCTCAAATCATCTGACTGGACAATGGGAAAAAAGATGACAAAAACAGATAACATGAGGCGCTTTCCCACTTTGAGTTGAAGTTTTTTCAGCTCGAGGAGTTCAGAGCGCTCTGGCAAAAATGCCAGGAGCTTAGAATGCAGAAACATGAGGCGCGTCACAAAGCAAAAAACGCAAGCAAAAAGCTTCATTCTCATCAAAAACAATTACAAAAAGTTGCCTCCAGCTGCTAAAATACTTTCTGTGTAACCAGGGCCCAAGACTTCCATTTCTGTGTCATAGTGTGCAGATGAATTAAAAAAAAAAAAAAAAGCTCATAAAAAGCTAAATCATCGTCAGACAATAGCGGATGGGTTCCAACATTTCAGCCAACACATTCCGTCTCTTTCACTCTCCACACAGACTGTTTAGCTTCATGCAACCAAAGCCCACTCAAATGTGATTGGTTATACTACTGAGACTAATAGACTACAAACTCAATCTCCCGTTATCTATAGATATATGTATTCATATGCAGATATCTGTTTATAGAGATTATTGGGATCAAATACTTGAAAAGCTAATGACATTTCTCTCAACCTCATTAGCCTAATTCTCACAGAGCTGGTAGCATGGGTGTAGATGCTTGGTTTTGTTTTCTTGAACTACTTCATCACAGCAAATTAACACAGCAAATGTGGATTTCAGATTTATCTTCAACAGATTTTCAGAATTTTTTTTGATCACTCATACCAGCTCCTTGTACTTTACACCACACTCTTAACTCTAGCAAAGTCTGGAAAGTCTCTCATGTTAATATCTCCCGGACTGTGGGAGATATATCAAGTGACGTCTGGAAACATCATCACAGCACATGCTGACAGGCTCTGCAGGCCAAGAGGGCGACACGCTGTCAGTTTAGTTTGTCCTACGTCACAGTCAGAGATACGCTGATACATCAACCATTGAAGTTTTAGTGCATCTCATAACTTTTTTATTTATTTATGTATTTTTGGTAGTGAAGTGTGTAGAAATGCGCATAATAAAATCTACTCTACTGTCTGTGGATATTTCTTGTTAAATCTTGTTGCCTCCTCAGATGGAGGCAACCTCTTACAGTTTCAGGGACATTTAAGAGATGAGCATGCTATCTCCTCCTGAGAAGTGTTGCGTGAGACGATGTGTGTGTAGTTTATCAGAGCTTTTCTTCTCTCTCTTTTCATCCAGCTCTATATTTGTAAGTCCTTTATAAAACACAGATGCCTCCTCTTGAATAAGACCAGACTTATCTGTCATTCAGACTCCCCCTCTATTTTCACTGTGGTCTAAATGCGTGGACCACCAACCTCCCATCTCGCCCGAGGACTGAGGGCGGAGAGATGTGATGAAACAGATGAGATTCTGCTCAAAGCTACGGGACCTGGTGGTACTTTGTCTGGCCCATCTAGATCGCTCTGATAGGGTGTCACGATAAGTAACATGAAAGTACCCTGTCATCAGCTTTTTTCTTCTGCTCTTCTCTGCCCTACAACATCACAGCAGAGAGAAGCCTTCATGATGCAGAGAAGAGACAATATGTTTGCACGTTATTGCTTTCAGAGGCAAAATATAGAGATGCTGGCTTTACATGAGCAGGAGAGAGATTTCAAAAACATCTGCTGCCGTAATTATCTACGTCATTGGCTCTTCTGGTGTCGTATGCGTATTCTCCATTACAAGGTCTCTGGACAGCCCAAAGCTCGAGGCTTTCAGTGATGTTTTATTATCGATCTGATGCTCTGTCAGATTACGGCTGAGTCCAAGAGGCCCTGGGTTCCAGCCTGGCACAGGAACTCAGGGCCTCCCAGGCTGTGATTTGTGAGTTGCACTGAGGTCCTGAGCTGCAGTGCCAGCTGATTTACACTCTCCATCTCCACCCTTAAAACAGCATTTCTTCAAAGTTGGCTAATGTTACTTTATCTGTTGAGAACAGTGATGGCCTCACTGTCAGACTGAGAGGCTCATTTTGTGTGTGTGTGTTTTTTTAACACGACTGCTGCAGTTACTTTCAATAAATCAATCTTCTGTCTAAGCAAAGAAATCATAAAAATATATTTTCCAAATTACCTCTGTCTGTCTTGAGAATACCTGTCTTTCAGAATTTGGCAGATATTTGAAGTGAGTGGATTTTTTGTGGCATTAGCAACATAAAGAACAAATCACACAGTCAACAGTTTTTACTGAAACTGCTTTGTACTATTGTTTCTGAAAAGATACACAGCTGCTGTGAGCACCATGAACTAAACTCTGCCCACCTGCACTGTGGAGGCAGAAATCTCAGAGATGATAACCTCACACACAATATTTTTATATTAACAGTGGATCAAATAAATATGTTTAATGTAAAAGTGACCGATTTACAGCCAATATTGACCTCACTCTGCACTACCCCTCAGCTCAACCAGGGCGTTTTGGCGCCTTTTGGCTTATTGTTTTGATTTTACAGTCTGCAAGTTTACAATTTTGGTTTACTATCACTGCTCTCATCAATTTCTTTTCCAGCCAAAGTGGGCTGTTGTTTCAAAGTGAAAACTATCTATTAAGCCCGCTGTACACTACCTGCCCAACACCACACCACAGGCAGACAAAGTTTGTGACTAACTGGAGAACTTTAGAGCATTTAGCAGCTAAAGAGCCAGATATTTCCCATAAGAATTGTTGGAGACTAAAAACAGAGCTTACAGGAGAGTAAAAATTGGACTAACATTAGCCTGGTGGCCAAAAACATGACTCTAATATTGCTTGTGTTGGCTGGAAGTGTAAATACATGTTAGCCATAACAGCTACATAAGGTGCTAATATGCCAAGAAAGTGTTTATAACATATTGCTCTTCCTACAAGTGGCCAGATGATAAGACAATGTATATTTAAGTAATTTTAAGGTGCTGAGACTTTACTAAAGTATTTATATCTTAAGTATCTTACTTGATACTTCTACTCTATCACACGATTCTATGAAACTGCATTTTTCACTCGATGTTATACATCTTAAAGGTTGTGTGTGTAGGATTTAGTGGCTTCTAGTGGCAAGTTTGTAGAACTGAAACTTTTCCTGAGTGCCAAGCGTGTAGTTAAACTCAGTGGCTGATGTGAAAACACGAAGTTACAGCCAGTGTTTGGTTTGTCCGTTCTAGGCTACTGTAGAACAACCTGGCGGACTCCATGAAAGAGGACCTGCACTGTATGTATATAAACAGCTCATTCTAAGGTAACAAAAATACAATCCTTATTTTCAGGTTATAAAAACTAATGAAAACATAATTCTGAATATTATGTAACATTTCTTACAATCCATTTCTTCTTCCATCTGGTCCCTGTATGACCAAAGTGAGAGCTGTGTCCGCATACTCAGCGTAAAGTAGGCTGACCAAATGTCCTCTTTTGTCTGGACATGTCCACTTTTCATGTCCCATCCGGGGCATCTGGGTTTTTTTTTTTTATAAACTGATGATAATGTCTGGTTTTCCGTGTGTTTGTGTGTGTGTGTTAGAGTGCGGCACGGGCAGCATATTTGTGTCCGAACCCGAACCGAGCCAGACATTATTTAATGACCAAAGCACTGAGTTTGTGTCACACAGTTGTTATGGTTACAGGCTATTTAACAGGCCAGGCGTGCGCCGTGGGTGTATAGCTGCGGAGAGGGAGACCTCCGTGTTTGAGACAGGAGCGGGAGGCGGGAGGTCCGATGCTTCCAGCGAGAGGAGAGGGAGAAATATAACAAAATAAGATAAAATAGGAAAAACCTGTTTCCCTCTTTTATTTTATTTTCAGCGTTTAATCAAGGCGGAGGTGGGCGGCTGGAGGTCCGAGACTTCCAGAGAGGGGAGAGGTAGAAACAAACAGCCAATGTGTGTCTGTGTGTGTTATGTTCAGGTGTTGTCACGTAAATAACAGTGCCCAAGCAATAAACAGGAC
>NC_065509.1:13282887-13507824 GCF_006386435.1 Epinephelus moara
GGACTGGTGGCTGGAGAGGTGCCAGTTCACCTCCTGGGCACTGCCGAGGTGCCCCTGAGCAAGGGGCACCTCGGCAGTGCCCAGGAGGTCACTCTGACATCTCTCCACTTTGTGCATGTATAGGTCCTGTTTGTGCATGTGTGTGTCTTTCAGACCTGTGTGTAATTGACAAGCAAGAGTGAAAACATTGAATTTCTCCTCAGGGGGATTAATAAAGTAAATTTAAAAAAAAAATACATATACATTTTAAATATATTAAAATTATAAGGCATCTTTGAGTAAACTGCGAGTATCATTTAAGTAGACTATGTCGTGGCAGAGTGTCCTCTTTTTTGGAAATCAAAATATGGTCACCCTAGCGTAAAGTCAAACACATTCCAAGTGTGTGTTGGCCTCCACCAAGGTTGTCCCTTGTCACCAATCCTGTTTGTGATTTTCACGGACAGGATCTCGAGCCTCAGCCGGGGGGAAGAAGGGGTCCACTTTGGGGACCTCAGAACTGCATCTCTGCTGATGATGTGGTTCTGTTGGCTTCATCATACCATGACCTCCAGCATGCACTGGGGCGGTTTGCAGCTGAGTGTGAAGCGGTTGGATTGAGAGACAGCACTGCCAAGTCTGAGGCCATGGTTCTGTGTCCCCTTTGGGTTGGGGGAGAATTACTGCCTCAAGCGATAGAGTTCAAGTATCTCGGGGTCTTGTTCATGAGTAAGGGTAGAATGGAGCGTGGATGGATCAGCGGTTTGGTGAGGCTTCTGCAGTGATGGGGGTGCTGCAGCGATCCGCCGTGGTGAAGAGGGAGCTGAGCGAAGGCGAACCCTCACCTATAGTCATGAGCTCTGGGTAGTGACTGAAAGAATGAGTTTGTGGATACAAGCGGCTGAAATGAATTTCCTCAATGGGGTTGCTCACCTCAGCACTAGAGATCTGACATCTGGAGGGAGCTCAGAGTAGAGCCGCTGCTCCTTCGTGTCAAAAGGGGTCAGTTGAGGTGGTTCGGGCATCTGATCAGGATGCCTCCTGGGCGCCTCCTGCTGGAGGTGTTTCGGGCACGTCCCACTGGTTGGAGGCCCCAGGGCAGACCCAAAACATGCTGTAGGGATTACATATCTCATCTTAAAATGAGAAACTACCTAACAGTATACAATAGAATGCAACAATACTTAAAAATACCTCAAGGTTGACTAGGTACTTGCTGCTTACACATTCAGAAAAATCTAATAATATCTAACTAAAATGTAAGGAGTCTTTGCCTGCCTGCCTGTCTGTCTGTCTGTGCCTCCAATCGACTTCACACTTTGCGCGAGTATGAAAAGCATGCTGGGTATAGCTTGCTCTCCGTCATTTGCTACAGTAGCTAACATTCAAGAACAGATGGAGAAAGACAATACTTCTTTCTTGAGTTTATTATTATTATTATTATTATTGTTATTGTTATTAATAAAGTTAATATTTACCACTAGAGCTATGTGAGACTTAGTCTTTAATCAATATTTGGGTGTACTGACCCTTTAACATTGTTTTGTTCAGGTGCACCAACCATGACGGATAAAGGAACACAATATGGGCCTCTCAGTGCAGCCACCACTCACTGTCCTCAGGAGCCTGGCACAAATGTTCCCCTTTGGCTGCACCTTCACTGTCACTAAAAACAACCTCTATTCCACCCACTTCTTATAAATGTCACCCCGAAGAGAAACTATTTCAACTCTAACTCTAGTTTAACTTGAGTACCTGGCACTGCCTTTGTTTTACTTCAATATTTGCATGTACACGCTAAAAATCACAAAAACATTTCCAGTTCACAGGATGACAGCTTGCTTGTTGACACAGCAGAAGCTGAATGAATGTGTAACGTCTGCCGCTCTGAAGACATTTAAACAGGCTCCTATCAATGCTGTTATGATTACACACTGCATCCTTCTGGGTCAGACCAAAGGAATGAGGTGGTCCCTGTGAAAATAAACATTAACTGCGAGATGTAGTACACCCGATTGTAAAACATCCACCAATGACAACATAAACCCTCACCTATCTTCCTTCAGGGCTTGGGATTGTAACTGCTATTGTGATTGGTCACCACAGGTGAGGCATGTTGAGGAAACGGCATGCCTTTCTCCTCCCAGAAAACGCTCTTTGTTTGCCTCTGACAGGGGGAATGTGTGGCTAAGCATCTATGTGGCACTTTGAGCGCTTGAAATGAGTCCCCTGTATTTTCCTAATGTGCATAGAGAGGCACTTTGATCCTCCCGAGCAAGAGGGTGTCAACTATCTGAGAGAAGCTTGTCCTGGCTCATTTCACTGAAAGGTAACTTCAATTATTTTTCTTCTACCATGCAAGTTAACTGGTTATATTTCCAGTGTGTTCGGCCACACGAGCAAAGACCAAACCTCATCAAGAGATATTTAATACAAAGTTTACCTCTGAACCCCATACTTCTCTCTATGTCTTTCATTGTCTCAATAAATGTTTTTGGTTTCATAACACGGAGAGGCTGACCTGCTTCGTTGGCAACAGGTTTCTGATCACCTCACTGATACGTTTGAATCCACCAAAAACACACCTGGGTTAGTGAAGGAGCAGAGCCAACCAGACAGAAGCACAGTAAACATTATTTTGGGAATATAAATGGTTCTCCACTCAAACACTGGAACATTTGAACGTCTCCTTAAACTATCCGGCTCAGCCTGGAGGCTTTGAAGTCTAATTTCTGCCCACTGAAGCAGACAATACTGACATCTTCTTAGTCGAGGCATGGGAAATGAACTTGGGAAGCACAGGTGAAACTCTAGAAAGCTTGAATATGATATTTCCTGTGTGTTCAGCTACTCTATTCTTGGCCAGATCTGTATGATGATTAGTTACTGGGACGTGGAGAGGTATGCATGGCTTATGAGTGGGAGGAAGAGGAGGAGGAGGAGGAGGAGGAGGAGGAGGTGGAGGTGGAGGCCAGAGCGTCATCAAAACCGCCCTGTGTCCACAAATGTGGATATACTTTATCTAAAATAAACATTCAGTTCAGTATTTTTTAAAACTGTTCTCTTTCTCTTTTTAATGCAAGTTCTCATGCCATTCAATAAACCTATCCATGTTTTGCCAGCTAGCTGCACACCTTGAGTATGGCAATGTCAGTCCACCACTTTGGTCCAGACTACAATATCTCCACAACTACTGGCTGGATTGCTATGAAAATTCATGTTTCCCTAAGGATGAATTGTATCACATTGGTGATCGTCTCACATTTCATTAAGCACCATCATCAGGTCAAATTTTTAATTTTCCGATTACTTAATGACCAAATACCTTCAAAATGAATGCCATTCCCATCAGAGTCAACAGCTTGTGTTAAGTGCTAATTGAAAAACTGTAAGCATGCTAACACACTAAACTAAGGCAGTAAACAGGCTGAATATTACCCGTTAAACCAGGGTGTTTGTGCTTATACCCACTAAAAGTAATGCACTATAATTTGTATATAAACAACATAACTGCAAGCCAGAAGGCTGTGATTACATGACCTGTGCGCTGCAGGCTGTCCTGGCTAAGCAAAGGAGGAATCTGGGTCATAAATAAATAAAAAGCAACAAAGTCCAGGTACGAAGGTGGAAGGGTCAAACAAACACAGCAGTTTAACTCAGGAGACCGGGGTCTGTGTCCTGTATGAAATCAAAAGTCAACACTGCGTTGTTTTAAGTTATGTGCATCGGTAACATCCAAGCTGCAAAGTCTGGGGCTGAAAATGAAGCCAACGTGAAGTGCCAAAAACTGCAGTTCCTTTAATGGCCACTTGAGGCTGACTCCAGAAGCTGGTCAGTACTTATAGACCTCCATGTTAAAATGCCCAACTTTGCAGCAGTAATATACATGTTTACAACCTGGTACAGAAAATGGTTTTGGTCTCTATAGCTAATTTCAACATTCATGACAACTGCGCTGGGGCTGAATTTTTATATAACTCACACATTCTACATTTTATCAAGGCTCACACTAACAAATATTTAGAGGCAGGGCCACTTGAGTGACAGGCTGTCTGCAAGGCGTCGCTACGCTCTCATCTAAATATGGGCCTTTCTGGCTCCAAAAAAACAAGATGGCGGCAGTTAAAATGCCAAACTCAAGGCTTCAAAGGCCCCACCATAATTCTTTTCCTAAACCTAATCCAATCGGAAGGGGTGCTAATTTGTAATTTGTAATATCATAACTCCTTGTAAGATATCATATGAACCACTGTATGAGGATACACTGGTTAAACATCAGCATGTTAGCATTGCCATTGTGAGCTCAAAGCACTCCTGTGCCTCATGACAGCCTCACTGAGCTGCTAACACGGCTTTACACCCTAAGTCTTCTTTACTTCTTAATTTTCTTTCCTATCTGGAACTAAAGTTGCTCTCAACTGCGCGCTTGCATTTGTTCAAATACAAAATTTCCATATCCAATCTTGTAAAATCCATAACTGCATTAACTACATAAGAGCTGCATCACAATATTGATTTATGAGTTAACATTACTGTACAAATGAGGAATTTGCCCCCAAAAGTTCCTTTGAAAGGTGAATCTTCTTCTAACTCTTGCAGCTTATCACCTGCTGCAGCCTCTTGCTCTGGTTTTCATGTTGCCTTTGATACTGGGGGAAATGCAGGCTTTGGCAAAATAAAAGCCTGTTTGAAGCGCGACTGATTAACCTCAGAGTCTGAGATAAACAGGGAGAAATCAGCAGATGGATTCTGATCAACATGGATGGGCCTGTAAGAAGTCTACTGATTCTCTCACTGATTTTGGAGGTTTTACATGAAATAATCATGTCATCATTTGGTTCTTGGGCTTCTGAGATAATTTTCACGTCTAGTTTGACCTTGTTTGCATGAGTTGTTGGCTGTAGTGTCATTAGTCACATGAAAATGTTGAACTAAAAACTTACTTATTATTAATAATAGCACCACCTCAGTGTTAAACTAAATACAATCAGTGGTGTGTGGACGTTTGTGTCTGAGTTACCATGGCCTATGTTGCTATAACACTTGTCTTTACTATGTAGTAGTTTTGTGTGTTGTTATTTCAAGGTGGAGTCTGTGGACTGGCTGTGTTAAACTGCCCGGCTCGTTGCCTCTGTAGTGGAGTGATGTGTCTTTCCTGGCCAGGGGATTTCCTTCTTCCAGAAGCACTCAAGGTTATTACTGTGGAGGAGGATCTGAGCTCTGCTGCAACGCCTGTTTGAAGTTCCCCACAGCATTTTGCGCAGCTAACACTCCCAGAGATCACAGCTCGAGCAGCCACAGCAGTGAGCTCACACACTGAAAGACAATCATATTTTCTTTCTCTCTTTTTTAAAATAAATTTCCATTTTAAATTTTATCTGAGGTCACAATCATTGGGAAAGTTGTGTGTGGCTAAATCCACATTTATCCACCTTTTACATTACTTACTTACTACATCACTTTATGTATAAGTGATGTAATTACAGATTGAATGTAGAGTTTGGAGCGTTAACAGATTACAGCTCTATTGATTCACATTGATTCCTCTGAAGTGGTTGTCTGTGTTGGCTCAGACTGCTTTTCTGTTCTCCAAAACAACTGGGACTCAAGCGGCACTCTTGGATCACTTGTGCCTCCTAACTCGCTGGGGCTTGTTCATGTGTAGCCCTGTGATTTATACAATGTAACTATGTAAGAGTCACAGATTAATGTACTGTATGGTAAAGCCCTGTTTAAACTCTATCTGTGCAGCAATCTTGTCAAAGGAGATATCCTTTTCACAATTACTGAACACACTTCTGGAAAGGAAAATTATCCCTTTATGTTTAGGGATTACTTACAAAGAAACGATTTAAGTGCTGTTTCTTCTTCGTCTTTCTTTTACGAATGAAAAGTCAGATTCATTAACAATAAACACACCCTTATTTAATTCAATACACTCAGAGGGTTGCTGCTACAGCCTTAGTCAAGTATGACATTATAGCTTAAGGTGGCTAATGCTAGCAAACTTAAAATAGATCTTGGTGTGTAATTGTCTGTTTCTATTTTTGTCAGAATGTTTTAACACGACACAGATAAACACCTCAGTAGTTTTATTACATAAATAAAATAAAAAGTTAACACAATATGAGCCGTTTTATTGTAAGAACCGGATCCAAGATGGCGCCCCATTTATGATTAAAGTAGGGAAGGTTTCTCACCACACTGTTACCGTGTCTCAGTCTTTTCCCTGGCCTCCTTGGCTGATACATCACACAAAGAGAAACAGCTTTTCCAGATTCTGGGAATTTTTGATAGAGAAGTTCTCACATCTGTTTTTCTAAAAAATATAGGTGTGTGTCCACGTTTACTGTCCATATTCTTTATATAAGACATGTCTGCATTCACTACAACACCATTAAAATGAAAACCTTGAGATTTTAACAAAGTCAAACAATGGTAACTTTGTGAGTACACATATAACTACATAATTTGCCAAGATTATATCATGATTTTGTCTGCATGCATAATCACCAACACTTTCTTTTGTTCATTAATGACCATCTTTATCTAAACATATGGATCGACACATGCGTTATTACAAACATTGGTGGGATTTGGAATTAGGTTTTATTACTTCTGACAGTTCTGGTTTCACTTGGGCTCTCTGTGGGGGGAATCCATATTGTTGACCTATGGAAGTGTTATTATACATTTACATTTTGGCCCCATCACAGACTGTGTAAAATAAATTGATGTAGTGAAGCCAATGCAAAAGTGCCTTAAGCCTGCATTGTTTTTAATGGCCAGAAGGTGGTCCAAAAATAAGTCAGATTGTGTACAAGTCTCTGAGAAAATGACTCTACTTCTCACTTTTATTACCCTAGCAAACATTTTCCTGATGAGTTTATGGTCTCTATCACTACTTTCAAATCTTCTTCAATACAGCACGATGTTCACTTTGTAAATTATGGTCCCATTTAGAGTTAAATGGATGATTAACCAGGGTATGCTTTAGAGCATGGCTACCATGTCATTGATAAATTGCTTCCACTCCGCACTCAGTTTGTCAGTCAGATTGAGCCCTTCCTTCTCCGCAGCTCCACTGTCTCATCCATATCATCATTGCTTCTGGCTCCAAAAAACCTAGATGGAGACGGCCAAAATGCCACACTCGAGTCTGTGGTAGTCCACAAACCAATGGGTGACATCACAGTAACTATGTCCATAATATTTTTTTTATAGTCTATGGTTCACATTCATCATGCTGTCGGTCAAGTTACTGAATGATGGTGTCTTTTAAGCTACTGGAAATGAAGGGAAATTCAGTGTGTCATTATCTTGTAATAACCACAAGCTGTTCTGCAGAGAGCGACACAGTCTTGCTTCAAACCCTGAATAATTGTGCATTTTATCATTTAAATAAAATTGCTGCAGCAGTCTCCACAATCTTGGCCGAAAATGCATGTACAAATTGCACTGAACACAAAACTATTTCAACACAAAAGGTAATTTGAATGACTTCAGCCTTGCTTCAAACCATGCTGCTCTCAAGCAGAAAAACAATTAAGACTACTGTTTTTAATACTGATCTCCTTTGAACCTCTGCAAACAGAGACACAATCAAACTATTAAAATGGATGACTGATTAGAAAGCTGAATCTTTTTGTTTTGGTATCTGTCTTTGATGTCCCACGTGCATCAGACCTGTGGGAACACCGCTGCAGCCTCAGAGCCTCTCTGCAGGATTAGGCAGTCAATCAAGCTGTGGAAAAGTTTTCTTAAGTGTTTCTGTTGTTACCTTAAATCAAGCAGTTGCTGTTTTGACCAAGAGGATAACAAACAACATCCTTTTGAGCACTGTAAGAATGTTCTGTGGTCACAGCCAGGAATAATTAGTGGTATTCTCCAGGTTTTGGACGTTGGCCAAAACCTGGCATTTCATCTGCCACTGTGAGCTAAACGTGTATTGGGTTCAAATAAGCTGAAATGGGCAATAGACGTGCAGGGTTTCACGGTAAATTCTTCTCGCGTATCGTTTTTCTCTCCCCTGTCTTTAAGTCGCTCGCTCTAAGCCCTCTTTTCTCTCTTTCCCCCCTTGTTTTGTTATTTTACCTGGAGGTGCAGGTGTGAAAGGGTGAGGCCGTGGAAAAACATTTGATTCCGTAAGCTTGTCATGAAGGAATCCATTGACTGACCTCTGCATCTTGGCACACAATGACAAATGGGTTTGCAATTTTCCGCCTGACTGAGGGGCAACAAAGCACATTTCCACTTTCACCGGTAGGCAGTGAGAGTACAGTCTTCCTCTAGCATGCTCTTTAACCAGGCACTGAGCGTTACACATAGCTGGACTCTTTACTTTGGCTGTTTGCAGCTCTCATGGTCAAAACAGACACTTACACTCGGTATGATCTATCAAGACAAACATACTTAAGTGAAAGCCTGACTTCACACAGTGAGGTAATCTGTTGATGAAGAGAGGGAAGCTTGTTTTTCTTGAATCAGATGCTTTTGACCAAATTAAGAAAATCTTTGATATTTAATAGAAAAAATATTACATAGCTTCTTTTTTTGCATAACTGATTGACATGAATCTGTGTCATTTAAATTGTTGAGCTTTTGTTTTAATATTTAATCTGTGTGCATTATGGCAGCAATCTGACACACTGACATTTATTATCTGATCTACTGAAAACAGCTTATAAATGACATAACAATTTGCCTTTGTGTGATACTGGTTGTAATTCTGATATAATTATTTAAGGTTTTGTTTCACATGTTGCCAGTTTTACTGGTCTTGTTTTTGGGTACATTGCAAGTATGATTGGTTTTTGATTAGTTGTATATATAGTTGTATATATATTTTTTTTAATTCCGTGGCTCGGCAGGCTGCTGAGATACACTATTTTGGAATAGTTTGTGTTTTAGAGTCACTATAGTAGTGGCAGCATGTCTTTCATACCTGCTGGCATTTATCAGTGTCTTTTTTCTTGGGAAGGGGTGACAAAATTGTGACATGGTCATGTTTTGTATACAGGCCTATGTGTTACTGTGTATGTGTGCGTGTTGTGTGGACACCAGAAAGAATATCCTCTGCATGGAAAATGTAAATGGAGAACATCAAATGTGAACTTAAAAATGGTGTTTAAGACATTCATTTATTCTGGGCCGAGACTGCCTCGTCACGGCAGCAGCAAACAGTTATTTACACTAACAGTGCTAACAGCGACCACAGTGCTAACTTCGGCATTAGTGCTGAGAGTGCTTACAGTGTTAAATGTTCAGTAAGTAACTTTTATCAAAATAACTTTCTGTCATATTTGCTGAAACTGTCACGACATCTTGTCAGCAGCAGTTAAGACAGACAATCTCAGTCAGGAGCTCCTAGACCTCATTGTTTTTTCCAATTCGTTGGCCACTGTTCTTCTTTGTGATTCCTGCTAACTGCTATCAGCTAATTTTTAAATTGTGTAATGCGTCGTCAAAACGTCACACCCATGCTGACAATGATCTCATCCTGCCAGCTGACCCGTTTAAAGAAAGATCATTTCAGCGCTATTACTACCTCCGATGCAAGCTTAAAGGCTAGACAACTCTGTTCCCCCATTCTGCAATTGCACCTTTTATACAGAATGGTAAGGCAGCATAACGGCACGGTATTCCCACCTTGAACAGGTAACGTAAAAGAAGCTACTCAGTCAGGCTCAATATCTGCAGCATGTGGCTTTATTCTCCCTATTTATTTGTCTTTGCTGTGTATGATGTTGTCGGCAAAGGAGGGAAGTTCAGCTTTGTCACTGCTGTTGGTGTTTCTCAGTTTTACAGACTCCACCTGGCTCTGATTAGTTGTTTTCAGTCAGGTGTGGTGGATTCTTCTTAATGTCATTAGGAGCACTAGGAGGAGCCAAAAGAACATTAATTCCTCATAGATTATCTGTCGCATGTACTACAGTCAGGATATCCTCCTGAGACTCAAACTTTTGTTTGGTATGCATTTTTAATTTCTCCTAGCTATCTGGGATTAGTAGGACCCGATAAGTATAAAAAAACTAAACATTGTCAACAATAATTAAGTCCCAACATCCTCAAATGACTACTACCACTACATGGCACAAAAAGTGTCAACAAACGAGGACAACAGGTCTAAGTTGCGCAGAATGAAGTATAAGGTCCAGTAAACCCAAAATGTGATGTCCTCATATCAGGACACAGGGTCTCAGGAAGATATAGTCACAGTTTATGCAGATATCACAAAAAAATGATTTCTATAAAAGTCACCTGCTGAACCTTTGGGTGGAACTGGAGGATGGGCGTTGTGCCTCCATGGCAATGCTGTCCTGCCACCGAGAGTGGTGATGGTGGTATCAGCGGTAAGCACGTATAAGCACAGATGCAGTGGTAAATTCCTAGCCAGTAGGATACACACACGGGACTCACATGCACTAACATGCATGTGTGGCTGGCCCGTCTACTACAAGAAAGAACAGAGAAGCTCGGATAACAACACACAGAGAGAGTGCATGACATCATTCTCTGCTCAGGACGCCATTACTCTGATATCGTCACATAGCAAATAGTTGTTTGCTGATACAGTATATTAATGTTATGAATATCGTATACTGAACCTGGTTAATTCCATTTGTTTGTGATCACCATTTTGTATTTGTTTAGCACATAAATCATTGTGTCTACTTGTCTTTTCTAAAGTCAGTATGTAAATAAATCATCTCCCCAAACAGAAAGAAATGTCACAAACATAGCTGCAAGTCCTCATCACTCCTAAATTATGTTCATAGTGTTCTTTTTTTCAATTATGCACAATGCTCTAAAACATATTACCTCCATTAAGTTTAATATCTTTAAGTACTGAAAAACATCCAACTCATATGTCAAGACCTTGCAGGGCTGCACTCAGTTTATGTTGTATGTCTCTGTGGGATACATCCATCTTGTTTATGAGTTCTCTGCATCTTTAACGACGGCTGGTAATTCCACGCTGCTAACCAGTGTTTTCACTGCTGATTGAATTGCTTCCAAAGCCGACAAGAATGTTTAAAGTAGAAGCTATGGAAATGGACCAATTGACCTTTTTTGTGACCCTCAAGATCCCCACGCCCTGTGGGAGCAGAAACTGTCAGGCGGCACCAGAGTCGGGAAATCAAAGGGATCTATGCTGTTATTAGAGACCTACTGCCACTCCTCCATCATGGCCTCCACACACACATTATTGTCACACAGCTATCATTTCAAAAATGATGATTTAATTTTATAATGAGAATGTCAAACTATTTATGGAACATGTTGGCAGATTTATGGCCTTTCTTGGCTTGATTGCTACCAAAATTTTACCAGGGAGCTATAAACTCTGTGTATGTGTATGTGTGTGTGTGTTTGTGTCTGTTGTGTGTGTGTGCCCTGGCGGGGCAGTCCAGCCGAGCAGTCCAGCAGGGCGATTATGTCCTGTAGGGATAACCTGTCATGGTGCTGAGAGCCTAATTGATGCCTCATGCTTTTCAGGGGCAATTATAGCGCCCAAATGTCAAGACCTAATTTGTGACTTTGTAATGTGGACACATGGGCCAGAAGAAGGGGTGACACGGCTGCTCCGGAGGGACTCACACACTGGTTTGGTCAGCAGATGTGAGGGGCTGGGGGGTTACAGCAAGAAGAGAAGGAGAGAAAACTTAACCTGAGTGTCCAGATTATCAGAGACAACTTTGTGTTGGGTTACTTTTTTGAAAGATAAATGATTTTAAAATGTCAACAATAGTTACTTTCTTCTCTCTGTGTATCTTACCTGGATTTCTTTGCGTAAACGTAACAATATAACAATTTAAAACTGAATTCAGACTTTGAAAATGTGTAGGCCATTGTCAGAAAAATGTACTCACCCATCAAAGGTAAAGGTGCTCATTGTACAGAATCGGTCCTTTCAGATTGTTATGTTATTACATATAATATAACTGGAATATTGTTACAGATGCATTAAAGCTGCATCTATCAATATTCTTAACATTTAACATATTAACAATGTATCTTGTAACTTGTAGTGACAAACCTACAAAGGACTGTCTCCGACTGCAGTCCCACTTAGCTCTGTGGACCATTTTTAGCATCTTTCAGCTCATTGTTTTGGTTTTAATGTACTGTTTTGGTTCACTCTCACTGCTCTCATCAAAGAATCATATGTTTTATATTTAAAATCTTAATCTTCAAATACCTGTCACATATATTTCTCTCTGAAATGTAGAATAAAGTAGCACAAAAGTAAAAATCCTAAATAAAGTAGTACTTATTTTAAATCACTGCCTCTTCAACCTGATCTCATTACCAGGGTGTCACATGTGGCAACTTGGTCAGTAGCAGTTAACTACTGATTCTGACACGCAAGGCACCTTTAAGCATCTGTATGAGACATACTAGGTCTTCATATAACCATCATGTAAAACCTTTCGCAACAATGATGTAGTATAGCGACAGAAAAATTAAATAAACACAGGACTTTCACCCAGGAGACCAGTTTTGGTGTCCCGTGCGAAACCAAAAGTCAACGCTTAGTTTTTTAAAACAAAAACAAAAACTATTTAATGTAGTTAATGTGACACATACGTCACATGATGTACTCTTTACCTTACTTACTGAAGTGAAGTGACATAGCAAACATAGTTTCATTTTAACCCAAACCACAATCTTTTTGCAGTTCCATGCCACTGCTCTGATGGCACATAATTCCAAAACTCCATTAGTCTGAAAAAATGCCCCATTGGACTGAAAGCCCATTTCGCCAACAGAACCGTAATCCCAAAAACAACCGGCCATTGCTCTGAAGTCCCACACACTACCACTCAGTTTTACTTTCCCAGTGCCGTATGAGCCAGTGAACCCAGATGTTTTCTGCCAACCCATTCATGCTTTTCCAATGACTTATGTGCCACCTAACGTAGGTGTTTTTTAAGCCGATACAGGCTCTTTTCCTAACCATAACCAAGTGGTTTTTGTGCCTAAATCTAACAACATCCATTACAGTGATGTTGACAAAAGTAATGAATCCGTGGTTTACAGAAATGTAGCTATGATATGAACATCTTTTCTGCTGATTGGGTTGTCTAACTGCAGGGAGTGTGTATTTCCAGGAGAAACTGGACTTTGGAGCAAAGGGCATTTGTTTTGGGGGTAACGGGCTGCTGGAGAAATGGGCTTTCGGCCCAATGGGATATTTTTCTGAAAACAATTTTGGACCATCGGAACAGTGGGCAGGTCCCCTTTTTTCTAGACCTAACCCAGTAGTTTTGTTGCCCAAACCCAAAGTAGTTTTGGTGGTGAAAGTTAAGTTTCCTGTCATTACCAACATTTTTTTGAAACACACATGGCATCTAATGAGCTGAAATTGACATGGAAACTGGCATGTCCAAAGCTGATGCTAGAGGGGTATGTAGAGTGCCATAGTTTGAAGCGTGGGCCACAGACCAAGCTGCTACATTTGACAAAATAGGAGTGAGAGAACATGTTGGCCTCTCATGACTGAACTTTAGGAATTTCTCAGTCTCTTGACATTCAGAGTATAATATTGTTGCGGTTTAACACACTTTCTGTGATCAATATTGCAATAAATTTAGTATATACTCTTATATAAGAATAGAGAATTTCAGTGTTTTTCAATGATGATTAAAACCATGTTGAATTTAAACCAAACACTGCCAAAATCCTGTTATTTAACAGTTTAGCATTTCACAGTATGTCATGTGACTTACATAACTACACCATTTCCCCTTTACCTCTTGTCGACCTGTATGCGGGCTGTATTAGATGCTTCAGATGCCTCCTCCAGGTACTGTGTGTTCAGATCCCTTTAGTTAAACAAAATGTCAGTCAGTCACTGGCAGCGCCTGCAAACGCACCAGGCTGTTGTTCAGTGTGTGTGCCTTGTTAGAGCTAAACTCTGCAGAAGTGACAGTGCCTCGGCTGCTTCTTCTTTTTTCGTTCCCCACAACACCTAAACATTGTTGTTTTCTACTAACGTCTCCATGGAGATGCAAACAGAGGAGCATATTTTCCACTGGAGCTGACAGCTTGCAATGTGGAGTGTCAGTAAATCAGGTATGCTGCTCTAATTGCCGCTTGCGGAAGGCAGACCGCAAAATCCTCTTAGCTATGACACTAAAAATGATTGAACCCAACGGGAGTACAATGCAGCAAGTGTGAAAGATGATTTTGTTTTCAGGCCACAAAACATGCAGGATGGAAGGATGGATGATATTTGGGACCACTGGCTGCAGATTTTTTCCAGAATGCTTCTCTCCTCTCTCTCTGGACACGGATGAAAGCCCAAAAGTATCAAGTGGATAACGCTATACTTACACTTCTGCTGTAATCCCTATAAACACACATGCAGCTCATAATTTGTGCGCACAGCAATTTACTAAGGAATAAACAAACAACAAAGAGCCTGAAATCAATAGTTGCAGGATTGAAATGACACAAAGCTGCAGACACCATCCCTGCACAAACACACTCTTAGAAGTGGCCATGGCTTTAGAGCAACAGGTGAGCTTCTCGGCACCTCCCCTGTCTTCCCCTACGCAGCCTTCTAAATATAGAAATTATGCTCTCTGATAATTGGGGGCAGACAACAAAGCCGACTATATTTCCACCCTCCTCCTCCTGCCGCTGCTGCTCCTGCTGCTAAGTCATATCCCCAGCTGACAAACAGCAGGCCTTAGATCAGAGTGTGAGAGCTTGAGTGCTGAGGGAACACCTGCGCTGTCTGACTGGACTGCGAAGATAGACACAGAAGATCACTGACTTCCACACCTGCCCATGGACCGATGCCATACACACACACACACACACACACACACACACACTTGATTGGGTTTCCTCGAGAGCCCTTTAAGGCCGCTGCTGAGGAGGTGATGAAAGTCAGGGAGCATCCATTAAGCGTGTGAGACGGCCTTCCAGAGTGGGTGCGGATGAGGGGTTTAAGTGTTTTCAGCAAGGAGCCACAGACCACCTGGAGGAGGCGGAGTAGGTGGAACAAAAGCATCTGTCTCAGGGCCAGGTAGACTCCAAAAACACCAGTTTAACAAGTGCCAAAGAGCACTTCTGGGCATCAGGTATCACAAGTCAGGATTTCCAGTGTGTTTAGAGGGATGACCTTCAAAAATGTCAAAAGGGGGGCGGAGGGAGTAACGCTCTTGGATTTGCACAAAGTCTGCTTTTCATGGGCACGAGGGCGATGGCGACGAGCCCTGCATTGAGATTTTAGTCTTTCTGGAGGTACTGCAACAACAAAAAGTAAAGCAGCGGGTCAAAGTCATGGACAAACTATTGCAGCAACACGCTCTTTAGCTGGGAAAGATGGGACAGGACAGGAATGAAGCACGCCCCGTCCATCATTTTCACGCTTGTTAACTTCTCTATCAAAGCTAAAGAAAGACGAGCAGTGGCAGCATCCTTCCAAAAACAAGCACCAGAATCCTTTTTTTCATGTTGCAATAGGCTCGCGTGTGTTTACCCGGTGGACAGGGGATGTCCACGCGCACGCAGGTTATAATACACTCTGCGGTGCTGTCATTAATCGACGACAGAAGCGTGTTGATGTTCAAGGTGTGCAGGTGGGAAAGTCCCACAGTATCACAGTGCAGACAGGAGAGAGTTGGCAGCGGGGTTGACTCCCTTGTATCGAGACAACCCCCCCAACTGGCTCGCCATCACACACACGCGCTAAGATCACAGGCTGAGCTTTCATGCTTGGACACAGATCTTCCCCCAACCGTGGAGGAACCTGTGCAAAGATATGAGAGTGCCTTTTTCAAAATAAAGGAGTAATTCAGCTGTTTTTTAACCTCCTAATTCACACTGTTACACACTTTTAGTTGGTTTAAAATTATGAGACAGTAAAACAATCTTACATTTTTGCCACAAAGAAACAAAACCTGTCTGAAAACAAGAGAATAAGGCATACGTGTCTCATTTAATAGGACATTTCAACAGGTTTATCATCCCCAAACTGTCAGCAGAGGTTACTTAATCCTTATCGCTCTGACCTCCACTTTTACACAGCTGCTAAAGTTGCTGGGCCTGAGCTAAAGGTCACATTTTATTTGGCTCTGATCGTGTTGTTGCGTGACCTCTACATTCAGAGGACTCAGGACTGAGGCTTTGAAGTTTTATGCGTGCATCAGGCCTACGACTCCTCTCTCGGCGTAATGGTGTCCATAAAGAAAGACAACATTGGTCTCGTAAGCGGGTTTATATGTTTAAACTCTGAAAGACAAAGGCAACCAGTAAACTTCTCTTAAAATATTGGTCAGTTAAAATTAAAAATGTTGTGAATATTGGTGATAATACCTTCATCTATGTTCATATAGGCTGACAAAAAATGATTTTAATCACATTTTGAGCAATTTATTGATTGTACTGTCAGTTTGTTGACTTCAATTCCTCCTGCAACACATGTAATAGTAGTTTGGTCAGAATTAATACGTCAGTGTTACAAAGATTCTTTTAAAAATGGATTCACAGTTGCCATATTGTAATAAAGAGCATTTCAGACGTGGGGATCTTTTTCAAAAGTTGCCAATATGTTTCATACTTTTGGTCATATTACAGTATATCAATAGCTTTTTTTTTTTTCAGAATAAAAGACATAATGGTACAGTGTCTCAGTCTTTATATAATCGATACAGTTTCTAGTGGTTTTTCTATATTTTAATGTATCTAACTGTAAAAATATATTCTCAAATAAATAAATATATAACATAAATATATGTATCTAAAATGAATAAATAAATCGTTACACTTTTGCTCTTTTCAAACAGGTTTAGACACAGGTAAGAAAAAACAGAATTCCTTCAAAGTCCTTCTGAACAAGCGACGGCTCTCTGATACAGGACCCAAATTAAAAGTACCATCTCATGATTCCCACGGACTCAGCTGACGTCCCCATCTGACCAGAGGGGAGATGCTCTCTGATCATTCAGCTCCGTTTCCCATTCGTCTCCTATTCCACGCAGGTACTTTTTAGGGTCGTCCGGCCTCTGAAACAAACGCCCCCCTCATGCCGAGCGTGCAGACATTCTAGCCCGTCTTCCTGGCTGCTGAGAGATGGCCCGTGCATTCCTACAAGAGGCCCCCGGTGCCTTTATCCCTGCCGATCGGGCTGCTGTCCACCAGCCTGCACCGGACCACATCCCTGCCTGCGTCCCTCTTCTCTTCTCTCCTCTGCTCCCTGCCTGCCAGGGCTTTAGCAGCTATTCCTGAACTGGACCGGGCCTCCAGCTCTCAGCTGTGTCCCAGGATATCCCTGTACAGCTCTGGCACACGGTCAGGGTCCACAGGCCTGGGCAGGAAGTGTGTAAATTTCTGGTGCCGCCTGGATTTAGTCCCGTCCCTTGGTGTCCCGTCTTTGTTTAATGCCACAAAATAACGTGTCCCTTTGTCTCCGTGTTTGTACAGGTTGGAAGAGTATGTGTTGTACCAGTTCTCCTCAAACTGCTCCCTGAAGACACATTCAGCTGTGAGCTTCTCCTGCAGACAAAGGGTACAACATAAGATGAGTCCTGGCTCATGATGCAGACATAGGATAAATATGAGAAGTGACAATAAAAGCTCCTTGTGGGTCATCACATGGTCAAACATGAGGATTTGGGGCAACATGAATAAGCAAAGCTGGTACTTACAGAGCCATACAGCTCTCCTTTGTCGTTCATCCCCAGATAGAGTCCACTGTCCACCCCTCTAATGCTTATCAACCCAACAGCGAGGCTTATGAATTCCAAAATACCTGAGGAAGAATAACACAGTTGTTCAGTATTTCAGACTTTGACAAAGATAACAGAATATTATCGAAGAAGATCTAACAGTAATAAACTCTGACTGCAGCCTATTGGCACAATAAATACATTTTAACTTTACTAGCATTATAACATTGTAATTTTCAGCACTTTTTCACTCTTTTCTTGCTGCTGATTGTTTAAATAATTATAGAATATATGAAAAGTAATTGTCAGTATTTACCAAAACGACTGTGGTCCTTCCTCGTCCCTTGCACTGTGCCATCCGGAAGTATTTCCAGATGAAACCCAGTTCTGCAGTACAACTGTCTCCTCCTGAGAATCCCTTTCAGGTGCGTTAGATCCGCCGTGGTGCTCCGGGAGAGCCTGTCCCCAGGCAGGAGGTGCTCCCCTAGAAGCGTCGGACTGTCCCCAAGAGGGGTCAGGTAGAAATGGGACCCGACCTGTGGGACACCATCGATGCCGTGCAAGACGCCTCCAACTTCCCCCAGAGCAGCAGCAGCAGCAGCAGCCATCGCGTCAAAGCTCAGCGGGTAAAGTTCAGTGAGGAGGTCCGGAGGGAGCGCTCTTGCGTAGTACACTACCTGGTTGCCACTGTCACTTATTGCATGTTTACGTCCACCTCCTCCCGTTACTTAGCGCGTGTACCCGTTGTGCAAGGACACGCGCGGATTTCTGTCCCCTGACATGAAACACTCACCAAATCTCCGCTCCCGGCTGCACCGATTTCTCCTCTTTCTCACCGCTGCGTCTTCATCAGTTGCGGGTGGGCTGCAGTTGCTGCTCACAGACAGCCCTCATGTTGCATACCTGTTCACAGCGTGATGCCTCAGAGGAGTCGCGGAGGAGACAGGAGGAGAGCAGGGGAGGATTCAGGAGTCAGGGCTGAGTAAACGCTGCAGTGCAGGTAGAGGAGCTCCTGGAAGGTTTTGCGCTCAAAGTGGCAGGGGTGGTGAGGCAGGTGCAAAACCACAGGACTAGTAATGGGCGGGGCTGTCACAGTTCAGACGTGCCCTGGCAGGGATTTTTTTCTCCCTTCTCCTAAGGCATAAAATAAGAGACACAGGGGGAGAGTTGACTGTGGGCTTAAACTGAGCACTTACATCACTTAAAATTAAATTAAATCTGTGAACACAAATATGTGACACTTTAAATCAACCCACAAACAGAAGAAATATTTCAGCGTCTGTTTCTGTGTTTATTTCAACATTTTCTTCACTCATACACATTTGACGCCCTTTAATCCCACAGAGACTTGAAATACCCACGGCATTTCTCGCGAGCTCGGAGCAGCAGGCGTCTCGAGCGGTTCTGCTCTTTGCTGTGTGTGTGAGTGTGTTATCGGTTACGACACCTCAGTGTAAACAGCTATGGCTGCCCTGCGCAGGCTTATCCCTTCACTCACCAACAGCCTCAAAACAGGGACGTTTACGGCGCGGCAGCAGCAAACATCCTCGAAGGCGACAAAAGCTCTGAAAGTTCTCGCGGCCGGAGGGTGCGTCACCGCCGTGGCCGGTGCTGCTGTTTACTACTGCTGCTCGACTACCGGCAGGCGCTCCGGGCTCAGGAGCCATGTCGAGGCTCGACTCTTTCATCTGGCGCTGCCATCAGTTTCTGCCACCGATAAGGTACCGTGGGACATTTGACAAGCTGCGCGGCTTCAGTAGCGACATTGAGCTCACATACCAGCGGACAGAAACACCGGCTGTCGTTAAAATGTTTCAGTTTCAGCTTTGTTTTCCTCATATAAACACAGACTAATGATTGGAGCATCTGCATATCCAACATAATTAGCCTACATCATTAAGTGCACTTAAAACTACAGTAACGTTAATGTGTCGTCATCATCAGGAGCTATCCCGACCTTTGGTGCTGAAGTGGCAAAATGGTCATAGCAGTTCTCACGTCACGTGACCTTCTGGCTGACATGAGTGAGGGTCTTACCTGCTTTTCTGCATATATGTCGATAATTACTACTTACCTTAACACATTAAGAAGAAATAGATGTTATGTTTACATTGTGTTTACATCTAGGGGTTGGACAAAATAACAAAGACACCTGACACCTATATGTGTAATGTTATCCACTACAGTAGCCTAGCAGAGCTCTGTGAAGCCTTTACTGTATGCTTTTGTGCACACTATATGAGAGAGTTTGTCTTATTTATTCAAGTTTATGATCATATAACATATTCCTATAATTTAATCATTTTAAGTATCTACTGAGATGAACTTGGCTACAAAAGTTACTATGGGCCAGGGGCGTAAATACAGACAGTACAGGCAGTGCAGTTGCACTGGGGCCAGTGGGGTGAAGGGGCCCAATTGCCACCTGGAAATATGCCCATGTTCGAAGAAGAACTCACATTAAATCCAAAATGGTGTGATTTTTTTTTTATATGTGCATTCAAAAAGGCAGACCCATCTCCATCATGGCTTTCTGTTTTTGTAAAATATTATCAATCTATAGCACATTTCATGCTTATTCTGCATAAACTATAATTTAACTATAAAAAAAATAATTTCAACTAATAATTTCCTATTGTCTTATGTAGTTTTTGTCATATACAGATATGTAATGATGATTGCTGGGTGATATGTATGTTGATTTTGTCCAATATCAAGTCTCTGTTTAATCATGTTATGATACAATATGATTTAGAGTAACTAGTTTAGGTGCAAAATCTCTCAAGACTGACAAGGTGGGCACACTTTTAAGCAGATGTAACATAAAAGTGGCAATAAGACACGCTGCTGGTAAAATATATGCACCTAAAACTCTGTGTGTGTGCTTCAAAAGTAGTAACTAGAGCACACTGGGGCCCATCATAACAAACCTACGCCACTGCCATGGGCTCCAACTGAGTATTTTCATATTGATTAATCTATTCATTATTTGTTTAATTAATTGTTTAGTCTAAAATATAACAAACTAGTGACATCACAACCTCCCAGAGCTCAAGGTGACACCTTCAGTTTGGCTTTTTTGTTCTACTGTCAGTCCCAGACCTAAAGGTAATCAATTTACAATGATACATATAACAGAAAAGCAGCACATCCCCAAATTTGGAGGCTTAAACCAGTGTATTTAAATTAGAGCAACTATTAGTCATTCTGCAGAAAATCAATAAGGAACTATTTGGAGAATAGATTAATCTTCTAAGTTGTTCACCAAGCAAAATGCCAAACGTTTCCTGGTTCCAGCTTCATTTCTCTATTTTACATTAATGTTATTAAAGATTTTGGGAGGGTTTTGGACTGCTGGTTTGACAAAGTAGGGTTTTTTGGCACAATGTATCCTACTTCCAGTCACGGTGATTAATCAAAACAATTTAATAGATTGATCAGTATTAAAAATAAGCATTAGTTGCTGCATTAGGGAACAGTAGTGTCGGCATATTTTTTTGAGTAACACTGACTAACTGATTATTCAAAGTGTTGATACACTTTATTTCAATCAATTAATTGACTTCATCATTTCAACACTGCTGCTTCACATAGGTTTTTGCAGCATGATTAGTAATAATTAATTTTGCACTATGTCAGATGCTGTTAGAAGGTGTTTTGTCCAGCTTGTGTACAGCGTGTATTTGGTCCTCATTAACCTACATACCAGCACTTCTACAGTCTCTTTAGCTTAGACATGTGCTGACATTGTTGACAGGAGTTTCATAGATCACAGGGGCTGTAAACACCAAACACACATGTTACACAGGTCTGGTGTGCACACGTTGAGCTACAGAAGATTCCTTGTCTCACATTAGAGGGAGGAAAGCTCAACTGGTGTCTACAGGCAGCAGGAATCCAGGGACACAGGAAACTGGACACTGAGTCTTGGCGGAGGGGCTGACATTTGATGAGAGGAGGGGGTGGTTAGAGGGGGTTTAATGGTTAAGCAGAGGGGGGCACACATTCCCTGGGTGTTTGCTCTGTGCCCAGTGGACCTGGCACCGTGCCACCTGACAGAGAGATCCACTCTGTCTTCACCAATCCAGCCTTCTGATCTGGCTGGGTCTGAACAGTTGTAGGGACATTATCTGGTGCACGGGGATGAAAAATAGGGCTGACATAACATGCACCCCATTACTGAATTAAAGCATGGGCCTCTTTGTTGGTCCATGTGAGCGAGGCTTTTCGTGACAAGCTTCCGTGGATTTCATAAAAAGCATCTTTCAGACGGTATTATCACCGTTGTAATGATTTGCAATATTTCCTGATGGTGTGTGTGTTTGTGTGTGTGTGTGTACGTGTGTTTGTGTGTGTTTACAGGCCCGGCCCTATGGTCTGGATGATGGAGATGTGTACATGTCATCCTATGAAAACAGGTTTCGCCTGTTCAGCTCGGTGGAGTACGATGGTCAGCTCTACATGACGCCACACAACTTCATCGAGTCCGTCACTTTGAATGAACCCAAGAGTGAGTGTACTCATATTACTCAGATCGCTCCCACAATACTAAACATCCTGTGGAGGAAGGGAGGCATCGTTGTTGATGTTTAGGCCTTGGACAGTCAGTCAAGTAATCAATACATTGCTGTAGCCATAAATGTTTACATCAGCGCTGTCATGAGCACAAGCCTCTCATCCAAGAGTAGATGTGTGCTTCCTTCTGTGCGGTGATACAGTTGGCAGGTGTAGCTCGGTATCTGCTATGTAGTTCCTTTACATCATCTCTTTGGCTGATATCTCTGATATTTGGCAACTCATACAAAACAATTAAGAGTGATAAATAGCACTACATGTAAGAGGAAAAATATGTGTTTTTGAATTTGGAGTGGACTGTCCCCTTCAACGTCAACAATCTTTACAAGAACTCATCCTAATATTGATTCAGTGGCACTCAGTGCTTGCTGTCCGTGTGATTAAATTGTAGCAGCCTGAGCTCTGTTTGACCAGTGAGCAACATTAAACCCTGCAAGCTGCCCTGATAGTTCCCGAACCATCGGAAAGTACCAGAAAATTGACGTATTTGGTGTTAGCAGCTATATTTAGATCTCGGTGTTGCTTGTTGAAACACAAGTAAGGTTCTTGAGTTACTAAGAAGGTTTCTGGGCTCCTAGAGAAGTTCCTGCAACCAGGCTTATTCAGTATGTCTAAAATGCATAGGACACAACTTTAGTTTTCTTATGTGTTCTTAAAGTGCTTAAATCTGTTTTAAATGTTAGCATTTAGAAGACTGTAACACTGTGCTGCACTGCAGAGGCTACAACACCTGTATAATCTTTGCAGCTCTGTGAAGAAATCAGCCACCTTTGTCAGGAAGCATTTACTTAATTACACCTCCGTCACCTCATCAGATAAACCCCTGCTCCTTCATCCTCCAATTACTTGAGATTGAAAAAAAAATCCCTGTGTTTTTTTCCTGGAACATGACTTGTTGCTGAGGGCCTGTGAAGTGTCATCAGACAATAAGTTGCGGCTTGCAGAGCTTCAGTCATAACACCTGCATAAAGATAGACATCTTTACCAGCAACCCCACTTTTATAGCTCATTTATGTGGCAACAAACTCTCAGAGACCCAGAGAGACCAAACAATTGGGTATGGTTGTCATAAATGTAATGATAAGACACTCTGATTACTGTGATTGATTATGATTTAAGGTGTGTGGCCTGCTGTAACGTTCTCTAATGTTCACTGACATCTAATGAGGAAGGTAAATAAGGAGCGCTAATGTATTAGCGTACCGTGTGCCATTTATCTCTGGTGGCTAATGTGTTGCAATATAGTAATCATGGTGTTTTATGGTTATATTGGGGCTGTAAAAAGAGATGTGCCATTCTTATGGATGTGTAGGAAGGCCTTGGACGTGACCATTATGCACCACTGATGGTTTTATTCCAGAGACAACACATGAAGCAAATGCCCAGGTTCAGTAGTGAACCATCAGAGTCACAACACAAAGTGCTTTAATGTAAATTATTCATATCAGGTTGTCAAATACATCCTCAAATTGAGGACAACATGCTCAGAGCAGGCCATCACATGGCAATCATAATCCCAGCTTTAGACGCAGGCTCTAAAATGTGTCAGCGGAGGGTTATTGTCTCTGTTATCAATGTGATTTCCCGGCCAGGTTTTTTTTTTTTTTTTTTTTTTTTTTTTTTCAACACCTCCATCTTATCTTCTCCTTTATTGACCATCGGAATGCATTCATAGAGATACACAGCTTGTGTTTCTGTCCACATAAACACCTGTTTTCACTTTTGTTCCTAGTCCTATAGTGCTAATATACGCTGAGCAAAAATATAAGGACAACACTTTTGTTTTTGCTCACATTTGTCATTAGTTAAAATGAAACATCAAGACAAGAGTTTTTCTACGCACACAAAAGACTCCATCTCACATTTTGTACACAAATTTGTTAAAATACGTGTTAGTAAGCACGTCTCCTTTTCAAAGATAATCCATCCACCTGACAGGTGTGGCATGTCAAAATGCTAATTAAACAGCATCACTATACCCAGGTGTGCCCTAGGATGGTCACAGTAAAAGGCCACTCTAAAATGTGCAGTTTGATCTCACAACACCAGGGCTGTTGCCCGTAAACTAATGTTCATTTCACCACCATGAGCCATCTGCGATATTGTTGCAGAGAATTTGGCAGCACATCCAACCATCCTTCCTACTGCAAACCAAGTGTAACCACAGACCAGCTCAGGACCTCCACATCCAGCGTCTTCACCTGCCGCCTGAACAGCTGATACAAGAATGAGTTTGCACAACCAAAGAATTTCTGCACAACCGTCAGAAACTGTCTCAGGAAAGTTCATCTACATGCTCATCATCCTCATCAGGGTCTTGACTTGAGAGCTGTTTGTCAGTATAACTGAACTGCTCTCCGTTGATGGTGTCTGGCACTTAGGAGAAGTGCTTTCTTCACAAATCATTCCCATGTGACCAAAACATGCATATCTGTAGCCCTAGCCATATTAAATCCACTCTTGAGAGTGCCTAATAAATGTCCAGCCCAAATCTCACCTGATGTAATAATGATGCTGTATAATCAGCATCTTGATATGTCACACCTGTCAGGTGGATGGATTATATTTGCAAAGAACCACTCACTGATGTAGATTTTGAGACATTTGTGCACAAAAATTTGAGAGACGTAAGTCATGTGTGCATAGACAAAGTAATTTGTTCAGTGTAGAACTCACCATTAAAACATCTCCCAATAAGTCACACGTACATTCACTAACTGTTACCTTGTTTTGTTTAGGCAGGAGAGCGTGGAGGTCCCTCACAAAAAAGGTGAGTTGTTCTGTCATCAAGGTACTTATTGCTGTTTTACACATTCTCCTCTTCATCTGTGTAAAACCTCTGTAATTACTGTAATGCCAACAAACATTGCATTACGCTGTGATTACTCAGGATTTAGAAATGAATGAGTGATTTGGGATTTTCTTCTATTCTCCTAGGATTTAGATAAGATGCTGGCTGATACCCCGCCTGTTTGGAAAGGATCATCTAATATGTTTAGAACGCTTCGTGAACAAGGTGAAGTAACCCGCCGGATGTGTTACAGCTCTACACATAAATCCACTGAGTTTAAGTAATTCCCCTGTGTACTCTTATAAAGGCCCTCCATATATAACAGTGTGCTCTGTTGTGCGTGTCAGCCTTGTATAATCCAGTGTAGTGAGTGTGTTGTAAATACTATCTTATCTCTCCATCGCCCTGGTAACATGTTGTACATTTATTCTCAGGTACCCTCTGCAGGAGGGAATGGTGCATTGATGATATACATAATTATCCATCCCTGTTCCTTGAATACAAAATGCAGTAACTATGGAGGTTCCTGGAAGGAACTAAATTAGTAGTAATTATAGGGAAATAATTTCCTTTACTGAAAACCTCATTTTAACTGTTACAGACAGCATACTTTTTGGTCATTTTCTCAGTGCTAGCCTACTTCTGTGCATTATACCATGCAAAATATTTTTTTTAGAGCTGAAACAGACAGGTCACAGGTAACTATTCTCTTAGTTTATCAGATGAAAATTAACTGGCAATGGCTTGAATAACCTAAAAATGCTTTCAGTCATTTCTTTGCTTTACGGTAATGGAGCCTTTAAAACCAGGAAAAGACAACACTTACGATATTACGATTTCCAAAATCTGAGATGATATGTGGTATTGTATCATGATATTGATATAATATCGATACAAGGTCCAGCCCTACTTACAAACACATGGAATGGTCACGAGCAAATGCAGGCAAGTGACCATCACCTGCAGAGACGATATTGGAAGTGAATGTGGTCAGTGCAGGATGTGACACGCATGGAAAGTTAGCTTGTTAGCTAACGTTAGCCAGCTTTCTAATAAATACAGCAAAATATGAAGTTATTGCTACATTTTCCATTTTTCTTACATACCATGCCTGTCTCCTGACTCACTGCCAGCCAGTGAGGGGCAGGTTGTATTTTTCATGGCCAGTATCATACAGTGTGGGCTGGTTGAAAACAGGAACAATCATTAGGTTTTATGCTGCAGGTGCTCATACAGTACGTTGACATGACATTAGAGAAAAACGATTTATTGTGATAGTCCGACCAAAACTGGACTTTCAAAATACATGTAAACATGTTAGTCTGACTGAAATTTTACTAAATCGAATTTCTCAAAGTCGGACTAATACAACACAGATAATGCGACTGGGAGTCAAATTACTCCTGCATGTATACAGTCACTGGTACCCAAACTAGCCCTAGGCGCTCTGTCCATGCTCCACAGTTTCCATCTCAGGCTTGGATCCAGAAGTGGAATAGCATTAAATGCGTAACAGAAGAAGAAGTCCGTAACAGCATGGCGAAATCTACATCCAGAGCTGTGCGTTTTTGGATGAATGAAATGTACTGAAACTGTAAAGTTGTCCACCATGGTACCAGTTTGCTGCTAGCTAACCACAGCTAACTTGTTTATTGCCTGTTGTTTGGTCTGTGATGTAATAGGTCAACTGTAAAAAGGTCCAATACCAACAAGCTGAAAGAGGCCATATCGCCACCTATTGTAGCGGAGTCAGACATAGGCCTACTTCAGTCAATAAATCGATTCCTCCCTTGTATACTTGGACAAGGACAGGAGTCCAATTAAATGGCCTAGTGGAGCTATAACTGTTGCTCGACTTAACTGCGCATGGAAACGTAGTGAGTAGTGTCTCCTTCACAGATTCTTCTTTGCTTTTGGTTGACGCCAAGACTTTGCTGGTCACAGTTCACCAAAGTTGAAGCAAATATGTGAATTTGCTTTGCCATCGGAAATGAATGCTTTATTCGCCCCTCCACTTCTGTTGAATGGAAGCTAACAGAAAGCGAATATTCGCCAATCTAAATTTTATGAATGTGTAACTGTGCCCTTAGACTATTCATGAGAATCTCTCTTTGCTTAAAGGGGCTTGTGAAATGAGTGCACTCTTCACCTGCAGACCTCAGTAATGTTTCATCAATAAAAAGAAGTTGTTAGTGTGAGTGATGATCTTTTTAATTTTCCCACCTGGGCCTGCACACTCCTGCTCAGTAGGTCATACGAGCCAGTGGAGCATCAGATCTCACTGTTCTGCTCTCTCCTCTGTTGCTTTAGCTAAGTGCCAATGCTGGGATTTGGGGCTTTTAATCCTGCTGTTAAACGTTGCGGCTTTGTCAGGGGAAAAAAGGACTGGATTGATCTGTGAACAAAGCGTTGCTTTAGAGAATGAGGGAGCTGTTTGAACCCAGCTATGTCGAGACATGTCTCACTGGCCACCCCCCTGATCACCGCGGACATTATGAAGCCTAAGAATGGCATTGGATTACATCTCCGGGACTGCCACTCTGTATGAAGTGTTTCTGTGGAATTCTTTGTATTGTCTAACAACATCTACTTGAGCTCAGAGGCTGAGCTGCAGGGAGGAGGAGGAGGAGGAGGGGCGGGCTCCCTCCAGGAGTGAAGGTGTGTGGTATTGGTGAAACATGGCTGGAATCTTAAAAGTTTTTTTCTCTCTTCAACCCATTTAAGCTTTAAAGGCTTTGAAGCTAGAGATCTGTTGTCATTATAGGGCCGTACCTGCCAAACAAAGAGTGCTGGGATGGGCAGAACTTTTTTACATGAACTGTGTCTAATGGCATGCATCACTAATTCTCTTTTCACACCTCAGTTTGTACACGTGTTTCACTTGTCTTTACATCATCGTGCTAGCAGCATAGTTGCAGCCCCTGAAGGAGAGCAGTGTAAAAATGACATCTTTGTTCACCAGTTTTTTTTTCCCTTGAGTGTTCCTCTCTCTGGAAATATCTCCCTGCAGCAAACCCCGTACCTGAATTCTTTTCCCATAACACCCAGAGCAGTCACCCAGAACTATCTGCGCTCGATTCTCTATCTTCCCGAGCAAACAAAAGCTTGGGAATGCTTTCAGAGTCAGAGGGGAGAAGCCTCCTGAGTCGACTGAGTTGTCTCCTGACACTTACTCTTCCCTTCTCCGTGTCACACAACAAAGGGAGCTGAAGGACGTGACACAAAGCCTGAATCGGCCATTCTCAATCAGTGACAGATCACTTGAGAATGTATTACACCTTGTTACCCAAACACGATCAGAAGCCGTAGGCCTTAAATTTGTTTGGGTTTGTGTCCAGATAGGTCAGCTCAGTTGTAAAGCCTGTGTTTGTGTGAGGGGAACACCAACCATGAAGTAAAAGGCACCTTTTAAGATGTTATCAGTGAGCATGAGAAGATTACTGTCTGTTTCTGTGGATGCCGTATTCATCTCAGGCGTATGACTTTGATCGTCTCTAAACACCCTCAGCTTAGTTAATGCTATTTGATGCCGACTTGTGTGGAGAAGGGAACATCTTGGTTTTTGTTTCTCAGCTTGACAAATCTTTCTCTTTTTTCCAGGTGTCATCAGCTACACAGAGTACCTCTTCCTGCTCTGCATTTTAACAAGTAAGAATATATTTCAACTAATTAGGCAGAATTATCCCGAAACATATTTAGAGATTAAAATTCAGTGTAATTAGTTGTTGTTTGATTTCAGAGCCCCACGCAGGCTTCAGGATCGCTTTCAACATGTTCGATGCAGATGGGAATGAAATGGTAGACAAAAGGGAGTTCTTGGTGGTACGAGTCTCTTCTTGATAATCACATATAATAAAATGCGTTTGATCAGTTACATTCTGGGTAATAATTTATCGTCTTCTCACCAGCTGGAAGAAATTTTCCGTAAGAAGAAGGACAGAAAGGAAGTTGCTGAAGACATGATCAGATTTGATCAGCAGGTATGAGCTCCTTTTAAACGCCTGCTCATGGTCATTAAAGCTGCTGTTTTCAATATCTCTTATATTAAGGATGGACCAAATGACTATGCGCAATGTAAAAGGGGTTTTTTGTTGGCAAGTATGGACCCACAGAGGGTTATTGCAGACTTTGCAGTTACCCTCGTCCCTCAGGAGTTGGGGTAGACTAAAACAGAGCTGACAGAAGAGTGAACATTGGACTTGAAGCCAATTCATACTTTCCACATCTGCATATCCATCAGGGTCCTCTTTGGTCCACATGAAGTGAATGTCGTCATCGGCCCATATCTGAGAGAGTCCAATCGGACCCCTAAATGGATGTCTGCATGCAGCCCAAAATTTATGACCATGTGGACTGTATGCATAGCAAGTGTGCCAACTGCGTGCGCTCCTCATCTATGCTTCTCATCTCTTGCACCACTATACTTTAGTCCCAGTCCCTGGTCCTATGGTGTCATTCGGAGGTTGCACATTATATTTTATCTTTTTGCGTTTTTCTTGTTGTTCAGCCAAAAACAACAAACACAGGAGCTCTTCTTGCTGCTGTTAGGTCGCCATTTTCTTTCTTAGTGCTTCTCTTTTTCAACCATTTGATGGTTATGCTGATTGGCAAAAAACTTTACGGTGCATTACTGCCACCAACTGAAATGCAGTGTGACTCAGGAAATGCACACGTGTGTGGGACGCCAGACCGACGTGGACCCTCATGGTGCCATGCAGTGGTGTAGTGGTAATTGATGAGGTGGGTGTACTACTAGGTAGATAGTGGGCATCCTCTCCTATGTATTACAATGGCTTTTTAGCTCATAGGTGGGTATACTGTAACTGGATAGAAAAAGAAGTGGGTATACCCTGTATACCTGAGTATACCCTCCACTACACCACTGGTGCCATGCATGTTCACGTCTGTGCGACAGGTACAAGTCCGCAGCATATCTGAGCCTTTACTTTTGTCAGATGACAAAAACAACATTGCTCTGTCGGCTAGATAAGTAACTGCTAACACATTTGCTTTTAACAACTTTATATGTCCGGTATTGCCTTTCGAGTTTGGTCTGCTGCCCTCAAGTGGCCAAACAAATGTGCAATTTAAACCTGCGCTAATTCATTTGAACACTTGGGGCAGCGCAACAAACTGTAAATACAACAATGACATATTATCACTGTACAAAGTTGACATGGCTAATGTGCTAGTAATAATTGGCCTCATTCCCCATCCAGCAGACACAGAGCAACTTAGCAACTCTCGTGGAGTTGTGTTCCTGCTAAGCATTTTCACATTTAGCTCTGTTTAAATCTACAACAACTCTTAAGGGAGATATCCGGCTCTTAAGCTTAGATACAACACCATGTTCACAATATGTCTAAATTTGACCATTAGTCTTACATGACAACACAGGCTGCACTGAGGTGAATGTGGTCGTACAGGGTAAAACATGCCTGAGGCTTTCATCTCTGTAGGGCTGTCTTGTGCCACATGCAGGTGGATGTAAACAAGCAGAGCTGAAAAGAGCGATAAGAGCGACTCTTTGAGGTCTTATCGCACAAACACAACATGGAGGAGCTTATGCTGCCGAGACACATGTTAGCATCTTTGGACAGTCTTGCATTAATCTGAAGCCCGTATAAGCATCAAAAAGATCATTAGAATGGGTACTCTAGATTTGGAAATATAATGATGCTTTGCAAGGAGACAAAGTTGAGGGTGAAGACTCGGGGTGCATTCACAAAGCTTAACAATAAGAATCTTGGAAGTCATGTCACATAAATTTGATGGCTTTGACTTTGTCAATTGAAGCTTGAAAACTAACCAATCATTTCCCTGTCCTCAAACATTTTGTGAATTATAAATGAATCTTCTCCCTCTGTGCTGAATTTCAGAGCCTGCAGCTGTACGGTCAACGTAAACCCCAGCCGCACAGTGTATGTATTTCCCTGAAGGAAAATGAACTGTTCTGCTTGTTGCATGTATTTTTGGCATGCACTCTTCCTAGCCTCTTGCAGAGTGCGTTAGCACAGGAGACACACACAGGGGCTGACACCACCCGTATTTGTTTCTGTTAACACCAGATAACCTCAGTCACATTCACTGGAATTGAAATACACCACTGTGTACTTCAGCATCATCTGACACATTGTCTTTGTGTGTGTGTGTGTGTGTATGCGTGTGTGTGTGTGTGGTTGTGCAGATGATTTATGTACTCGCCTTTTGTCAGTGAGAGATTCCACTTCAAAAAGCTCTTACCTGAAGACTGACAACGCTTCGCCCGGACCCCCATGTTTTATTTTTACAGTTTCTTGAGGAGTGGTATTTGGGCTCAGGTTACCTTTTGTGATGGGTTTGACCATGAAGATGCCAGTCAGAGAGGAGAGCTGAGAAAAGCACTCAACACACACACGCACACACACACACACATGGAAGAGCCCACAGCTAACAGAGGGACAGACCCATCTGTTTGAAGACTTCACCTTTAGGTGTGTCTTTTTTTGTTTTGATTCCTTCTGTCGTACTGTAGGTATCTTTCCAGCAAAGAGTTCAAAAGTCAAATCTTTTTCAAAAAGACATAACAGGCATGTCTTAAGTGCTGCGGTCGGGCTTTCCCCTGCATATTCTAATTACAAGTGTATCAGGATCTTTTCATGGGATGAGGTGGGAACAGCGCGGTGCATTAAAGAGCTGTTCCGTAATTAGCTGTGGGATCATGTCGTAAATCTCTGTCTCTGGTGAAAAGCGATGAGGCGCAGAGGAAGAGCTGTTTTATCAGCTGTCTCACATTCCCCCTGAGGGTTGAGAGATGAAAAAAAAAGTTGATAAGATAAATAAATATTATGAAACGGAGCAAGCCATACCTAAGCGCACGTGTGGACAGCGGCTGGCTGTTTCTGGTTGGCTGTGCGCTGATGTTGCTTTTGAGTGAGGTGATGTTGAGACTTGAGAAACATTTAAACTGAAGAATTGATAAGTTGAAAGACAGAATGAGAGCAAGAGGCACCGACATGGTTTGGTTTAGAACTAGGAGTTAGACATCTTAGTTTTTACTACCACTCAAGATGGATTTCATGTGATCTTTCCATTGCACAAATTACAAGAACATTGTTTCTGACAGTTGTGTTTCAGTGTAGCTGTAGTTATAGTTGTACCACAGCAGCTGGGAGAGTGAAGGCAGCCGTGTAAACTGTAATAACGATAATGATTGGTTAATCCCAGATCAGGAGCCTGACCTCATTAAGAAAAATAACAGTGTCTTCTATTTCCGAGGCAGAATTGAGCAGGAAATTGGTATTGGTAAAATCTGCACCATTAACTTTAACGTTCAGAACATATTTCACAACAGTGGATGAAATGTGTCTGATAACCTGCATTTACTTTACTGCTTGGCATCAAATGGCATGAATCACCCTTCAGCTCTCACGCCCTGCATGCTTTGGACATGTGCTAGCTGTGTTGGCTCAGTGACCTGCCAAGAGGCTGCATGCATGGCTGCAGAGCAGGCTCACGTCAAGGCTGATGGGCCTCAGATACACTGGATTCAGCCTCGGTCTGTTTCTGCCTGTTTGAGCGTAGATGGATGTCAGTCTGTCTGTCCCTCTGTCTCTGACTTTTTATGTTTTTATCTGTTACTCCACATGTCTGACTCTTTATCTTCTTTCTAGTCTGTGCATCTCTGTTCTCCTGCCTACCTCAGTGCGTCCATTAGGGATGGTAAAGTTTAACCCTTTAATCGTTAACCAACAATAAGAATTTTTGATCAATTAATGCAATCAAATGAACACTTAAAAATATATTTTAGATATAAAACTGTTGCTACAATGGGGAGATGATGAGACAGGGAAGTTTACTGCAGTCCAGGCTGGAGTTGTACAAAGCCACCGGGGCAATGCCATGATGTTGCTCCTGGAAGATGACTAGCGAATGACCCAGAGACAAAGGCTGACACCTATAGGCGTGACAATTTCCTTCACTGGATACTTCAACTTTTCGCAGTACCAAGAGTTTAACGTCTGCCCAGTTAGCCCAAGCTAAGGATCTATGTCCACATAGTGTTTTTCTTCAGCAGAAAAGCAGTGGCAAGGGGGCGTCGGTGGCTTAGTGGTAGAGCAGGCGCCCCATGTACAAGGCTGTTGCCGCAGCAGCCCGGGTTCAACTCCAGCCTGTGGCCCTTTGCTGTGTGTCACTCCCCCTCTCTCTCCCCCTTCACGCTCATCTGTCCTATCAATTAAAGGCTTAAAAATGCCCAGAAAATATCTTTAAAGAAAAAAAAAAGAAAAGCAGTGGCAAGGTGCTGGGAGCACTCATACAGAAATGCTCCTGGTGCTTTTTTAAAGTGATGCACTGTGCATGGGTTTTGTTTCTATGACAACAATAACTTGACGTTGACATTAGCTAGGTAGCTACTGCAACACTATGTTAATAGATGGTTGACTACACAGTTAACGACAAGCTTACAAAGCGAACTGTGATAAAAGCACAACACTCACCAGCAACGTCCCGTGTCCGCCGGCCGATCTGCTCTCACAAATGGGCTTTTCTATCTTTGTTGTGGCAGTAGCCCAGCTTAAAAAGCGGCAGTGATGACAGCAATTTCTTTCTGGAAAGTTCCTAGATTTTCAACTTGAAGTGCTTGGAGCTACCACACAAAAAAGGCGATGCGCTTTGATAAAAAAGACGCTGGTTGCAGCACTAGCGGCTGCATACGCTCTCTCCTCATTGGGAACAATTAAAAAAGATGCAGGTGCTGAGAAAAAAATGCTATTTGAACACAGGCCCTAACACAGCACCCATTAGGTGATGTCACCTGTCAGGTAAAGTTAGCCATGTGATACTAACAGTTTGCCCTATCACTGTGTGTGTGCCTGTGTGGAGCTCACACTCCTGCAGCAGTGGCCTAGTGTCATGACAAACAAAGAGAGAGCGACAGCAGGGCAAATAGACGTGAAGTGAAGCATTTAAAGAGGTACAGCTCTAGATTTTAGCCACTTCAAATAAATAAAGAAACAAAAGTCATGTTTTCCCCTTGAACTTGTCGGTTAACGGTTAATGATCGGTTAACAAGTGTCAGTTATCACTCACTAAAAACCAAAACAAAACAAAAAAATCTAGATTAGTATCCCTAGCCTCCTGCGACCCTGCGTCCTCATATGAGGACATCATGTTTTGGGATTACTGCACATTATACTTCATTCTGCTTAAATTAGACCTGTTGAGGAGAGCACAATACACTAATCCATGTAAAAACAAGATGGCAGCCATCTCAGCCAAATTAGTCTACAGCCGATTCCAACACAAAAGTGGACAAGGTACAAAACCTGATTACAATTTAGTGTTGAAATATATTTATGTATGCTTAATAATGTTTGTAGTTTGATATTGCATTCAAATTTGAGCAATTTTTAGCAATAGTGACAAGCTAAGGAGCCGTTAGGAAGCCGTTTGGAAGTACTCGTTTGAGGATGATGGGACTTTATTATTGTATTATCAGCGCATTTCACACAGTTAGGTGTGACAGACTGCTGCTACAGACAGAACGGACAATCTTAGCTTGGAGCATGAAACAAAGAAAATGAATCCAGAGTTACAAAATGAACAAATCACAAAGCTTTTAGATAGGTTGCATTATTTGCAATTTTGCTTTTGCTCAGCCATGTTCAGGCATTGAAACAGTTTTGAGCAGTTTTAGACTTGAACAGTGACCCCTAGCCCACAGAGTTACAGTTGTTTTTGCACAACAATGTTCAGGCATTGAAACAAAGTTTTATACTTTATTGCACACTCGTGACTATTAAAAATAAACTCAACATTCTCATATGAAGACATCATTTTTCAAGAAAAAAGCCTCTTACTTATAAACAATGCTTTGTTTTTGATACTTACCAGATCTTACTCATCCCAAATAACAGGAGAAATTAAAAATGTATACCAAACAAAAGCTTGGGTCTCAGGAAGCTAGTGTCCATGTTTGTTGGCCCGTCTTCCTCCTCTTCATCTTAGTAACATGTGCCAGATGTACTTTGTCTTCTAACAGCTGTGCTTCAACTGCTGCCACAGGTTCTTAAAAAAGACAGTCAGCATGTGGAGGCCCGGGGCATGTGGGATGTTCTCAGACGTGGCACAAGTCAAGTTCTGTTTTCTGATCTCGCTGAGGTAGCCATGCCCTCATTACTTTAGTTATACAGTAATACTGTGTACCAGGTTCTGACTGTCCTTACTGTATGTTCCATGTTACTGAGCACAGAGGAGCAAGTTCTTAATTTATGCATCTATCTTCTTGTTAGTGAGAGTAAATAAAGAGAGCTCCTCTAATGTTTCCTCTGTGGCATGTTTAATTAATCTGTTGCATGAAGTGTGTTTGTATCGTGCAGAAATGAGAAATGCTGCCGTGGTTGAAAAATTAACCATTAACTCTGAGTAATTATTCAATAGCAGAATCTGGGTATGGCTGTTAACTAACATCTACTTCAAGCTTTCAGCATGGTTAGATAGATGTCATTGTTAATGTTTACCCAGTGTTACCATGACAACCGAGATTTTGTGCAAATTTGGTTGAGTCATTACTGTGATGGATATTTAAAGCCATGAGGAGTCATAATATCATATTTTTTTTAAATAATAAAGTCATAATTTTCCCTCTAATAGCATATGGATGAAAAGACGGAGACAACTCTGCTGGTGCATTTCTTTGGGAAAAAAGGCAAAGCCGAGTTGAAATTTGAAGATTTTTACAGGTGAGTTAAAAAACCTTTTGTCTGCTCTGTAATAAATCACAATGTCCCTGAGAAAATGATTATCTCACAGTGTAATATGGCTATTAATCATTCCCGTACCTCCAACGGCTAAACCTGTAGTGGTTTTATTTGTGACTATGTTAAGTGTTCCTTTGTGAATGTGAGTTTCTGGTGGTGGCGTTTCCTGTCAGCAGTCCGTCTCGCTCCTCCAGGTTCATGGACAACCTGCAGACAGAGGTGCTTGAGATAGAGTTCCTCTCATACTCCAAAGGCCTGCCCACCATTAGCGAGGAAGACTTTGCTCGGATCCTCCTCCGCTACACCAACGTGGACGACGTCAACGAGTATTTGGAGAACGTGCGCCACTGCATCCCGGACGAAAAGGTGAGCTGGTGTTTCCTTTGAGCTTTGTCATCAGATCATCGTTAGCTCTGACAGCTCCCATTCCTCATCTTATAGTACAAGGGGTAGACAAAATATGATGTAATCCAATACGACATCAGAGCTGGATCATCAATCAGCTCCTCTCCAGCAGTATAAGATTTACAAAAGCTGTAGGTCTATTAAAATGGACATTATTATATTGGTGTTCAGGATATTTTGTCAAACCCCTGTCATGTAACCTTGTCACTACCTCTGTTCTTAGTTCTTCACCCTCCCTTAATGGTTTGGTATGTTGTTCACAAAACACAAATTAAAACTAAAAAAGAAAATTTTGAATAACTGTTTGTAGCTCTAGTGGAGTTACGTGTTGGCTGACTGACAGACAACAGTTTATCTGGTTTCCGAGTGTGGTGTCTCCGGTTATAGTTTGGGTTGCAAAATGCAGTCAGTTACAATACCAAATTGCCATTTTACATGTCAGTGTCTATACAGCGGAAAGGGGACTTATTATGCTTGTCCTTATTTTCTGTCATATATATAATGCTACAGTGTCAGATGTTCATATTAATCGTAGCCAAAGTTTCAAATAATGAGGTAAACATATGTAAAAGTAACTCCTGTGAGCAAAAGCTTTAGACCGAGAACGTTTTTTCTACTTTGGCTACAAGATGATGTCAGCTCATGGCGGATGTCTTTATATGGTCATCTCCTCCAGGCACATTACATACGCTGCTACATGTAGCTACATGCTAACATCAGGGAAACATGTTACCTTGGTTGCCAGTGTCGTTAATTTCTCCGGATTTTATTGGAGTTGAAGCTTTATTGGGGATTTTTCATGGTAGAAAGTGCAGTTACCCTCTGTTATCGTCATTCCTTGGGTGCAATGATGGTCAGGTGCAGAGACACCAAGCTAGCGGCCAAGAGCACAGATACAGAAGACGCGTTAACGCTGACCAATCAAAGCAGACTGGGCTTTTTCAGAAGGAGTGTTTTAGACAGAGGGTGACTACAGGTATATTCAGGCAGACTGTATGAGGATAACAAAGTGTTTCTGACCTTTAAAGCATGTAAACATGTTTTAGTAAAAGTATGAGCCTGCAAATGATCAAAATATAATGTATTAATTATTGTGGTTTACAGGTGCTGCTAGAGATATATTATTTTTTAACTTTAAAGAGACGTAGGGAAACTCTGCCCCTGTTTCAAGTCTTTATTCTTACCTAACAAACTGCCTGCTCGTTATAGCTAAATAATTGGCATACAGACATGAGAGTGGTATCAATATTCTCATCTAAGTCCCAGGAAAAAAGTGAAGAAGTGTCTTCCCCAAAATGTCAAACTATTCCTTTAAATTAATTAGTTACCTTTACACAGACTTTGAAGCAACAGGAAGACACAGCAATGAACAATTCCCATGAGCTGCAGCAGTTTGGCCTAAGTGTCATGCTCAAACAGAACTAGTTTATAACTTGTTCAGCTGTCATAGAGACGTTTAGATATGTGATTAACAGCACACATTTATGATATTCATGGTGTTGCACTTTGTTGTTTAGTGTGAGTATGAGAGTATTTTATTCCTCCGTTTCTTCTGGCACAGCCCTGTGAATAAGCTGTTGAGTGAAGCATCCTCATTTTAGCTTTAATTTGTTTTTCCTCTTGGCAGGCTGAAAAGAACCCGCAGCTCCCCAGCCACCTCGAGTAGCCTGTTGCTAGATCTCCATTGACAATCAAGTGGGTCTCATCGTGAGGCTAAGAGATATTTTATGGCCCTCACCTTGTTAAAACAGCAAAGCGTCACAGATTAGTCATTACTCCATTTGTTAGGCTGTTGTGTGTTGCCTGTTTGGCGGGGCCTCCGGCGAGAGAAGGAGCTAGTAGCTGCGGGACGGTCGAGTGGAGATCAATAGGCTCAATGTTTGAGTCATCAGCCAAGCCTGAGATGTTTGGGGATTCATCACTTCTGTTGTTTTTGTTTATTCAAGTATCAGGTTAATCTGCCTTAGAAAAGTCTGCAAACGACCTGACCTCTTCCCAAAAGCTACAATCCTCCCCCCGCTGCTGACAGCTCAGCGTGTCCATACTGCGCAGGGAAAATCCAGCAATGTATACTTTGTCTGTTTGGGTGTGTTATCTACCTGATGGCTTCAAGGTCCCACACACACTAAAGGATTCCCCCCGCAGGATGAAAGGAAGCAGATTATGTGTTGTGTGAATTGTAGCATTATCCTTTGCGAAGTGTCGACACATGCAGCCGTTTTTTTTTTTTATGTGGCACTTTATGATTTCTCATGTTGCATTTCACAAGCTTTATGTTTCATACATAAAGGCGTTTCCTTATTGTCGCAATCTCTTTGCAGGGAATCACCTTTGAGGAGTTCAGGTCCTTCTTCCAGTTCCTAAACAACCTGGAGGATTTTGCCATCGCCATGCAAATGTACAACTTTGCCAACCGCTCCGTTGGTCAAGGTAAAGTCTCACAGTTTGTGGTCACATTATGGTGGTACACTTAAAGGGAGAGTTCACCCTAAAATTAAAAATACATAATTTTTCTCTCGCCTGTAGTGTCATTTATGAGTCTAGCTTGTTTTGGTGTGAGTTGCTGAGTGTTGGAGATGTCGGCCGTAGAGATGTCTTCTCTCCAATATAATGGAACTAGATGGCACTCAGCTTGTGGTGCTCAAAGCATCAAAAAAACACACTTGAAAAACTCAACAGTAATGTGTCTTTCTTTCAAGTCATGACTGTGTTACTCAAGATAATCCACAGACCTTGGTTTGAGCAGTTTCATGTAGGAGCTATTTTCTCTCTACCAAACTACCCCCGCAGCTATATCACTGAGCAGAAGGAAGTGTGCATCTACTCATGGACTAGAGACTCCTGCTCGTCCAAGGTATCCTTAACAGTTCCTATGATATCTAATGAGTTAGCGCCCCACGAATGATGTTACATACTTAACGTTATGTTACACAGATAAGGTTTAGAAAAAGAAACATAGTGAGGGCCTACCTTAAAATAACTCAAAGTTTACTTGGTCTCAAATGGTACTTAACACTGGTCTCCCAGGGTGAAGTCCTGTGTTTATTTGACCTATTCATCACCCCAACCTGCCCCATTTCGCAGATATTCACTCTTTATACTACTTCGTTCTTTACTCCTGTCAGTGCATTGGTCATGTGATCAAAGCCTTCTTGATTATGTGTTTTATACAAATTGTGGTGCATTACTTTTCCGTAGGTATATGTTCAGGTATGTAGTGATGTAAAAAAGGAATGGCATCCTCCTCGGCTGAGCTGTAACATAAGCTAGCTTAGTAGTGCTAAGTGAGCTAGCAGTAGACACATGCTTCCTTCTGTGCAGTGATAACATTGGTGGGCGTAGTTGGTGGAAAGGAAATAGTTCCTACATCGAACTGCTCGCAACAAGGTCTGTGGATTATCTTGAGTAACTGGGTCATTATTTTTGGAAAGAGACATCGCTGTTGAGTTTTCAAATTTTTTTTTTTTTGGGGGGGGGGTGCTTTGAGCACCACAAGCTGAGTGCCATCTAGTTTCATTATATTGAGAGAAGGCAGACATTTGAATGGCTCATATCTCCAGCACTCTGCAACTCACACCAAGACAATCTAGACTGATAAATAGCACTACAGATGAGAAGTAAAATATACATTTTTGACTTTGGGGTGAACTGACCCTTTAAAATTGTGTCACTGGATACTTAAGTTTTGAGGGAGTTATTCTATTTTTCCTGTATTTACAGTGAGTCCATCAGTTAAGGGAAGCAAACTTCCCAGGTGACCTTTATCATGTGTCTCAAGCGAAACTTCTTGAAAACAAAACAATCTGTTTGAAATACAGATAGAAGAAATAATTCTAATATTCAGAACAAATACATCTGTAATAAAGAATAATCTCTTCTTATGTGGTGATTTGTTATGAGTATCTGTTTTTCTTCACTCTCAGATGAGTTTACCCGCGCCGTCTACGTGGCAACAGGCATCAAGCTGACCCGCCACTTGGTCAACACTGTCTTCAAGATCTTCGACGAGGATCGCGATGATAAACTCAGCCACAAGGAGTTCATCGGCGTCATGAAGGACCGGCTGCACCGTGGCGACGGGGTGAGAAAGCAGAGGCCATTTAGATGCCATCTATCTCTCTTTTATGACTCTGAAGGTGACAGAGGTGTCGGTGTCTGGACTTCCACAGCAGCGCTGGCTGATGGGAAAGATACCAGCACTGTCAGTCTTTGTCAGCTACTTCTTAATGTGTAATCTGTCAGGGAGGACACCACAAAGAGCTCACAGATAAACACATGGATGCAAAGTCAAGCCAGATATAACAAGATGCAGGACAAAAAGGCAAATATGGGTTCATGCTGAGCACAGGGATTCATGTTTATTTTCACAACAGAGTACTTTTACACAATTAGCCCTGCTTAAGCAGCTATTAGCATCACAAACACCAGCCTTCCTGTTTAATTACAGCTTTGAGTTAGCACTAATCATGTCTGTTTTTTTTCTTTAGGTTGTGGTATACTTAAATACATCCATACCATAATGTCTAAATTACACTCCTGCCACTTTTTATTACTGAAACACATCCAAACTCTCAGTTGTTGATTAGGGATTTTTGTGAAATTATGCTGCCATCTAGCGGGACATCATGAAATTGATCTTCTTACAGTACTTCTCTCTCTTTCTCTCTCTCCTTCTCTCACACACTCCCTCACACACACACACACACACACACACACACACACACACACACACACACACACACACTCATCACAGGGAGTCCGAATGGAGGAGAAGTTCACCTCCTTCAAGTCCTGCATGAAGAAGGAGCTTTCAGGCAAATAGGTAAAGTCTTCTCACACACTGTCAGCATTCTCTGTTAAATGGGGCAAAAAATAAAAATACACTAACAGTGCTTAAGGTGAGGCTGAAAAATGCAACATGATTATTTTAAACTGCTCCCTAGCAGCGTTTCCCACACACACTATCCCAGCATAGAGTCAGTCTTTTCAGATGTATTTGAGGCCCACACTCTGCTCGCCCGAGGCATCGAGTTACACTGTAATATTAACGCCTGATCAACTGCCACCAGATACCAGCTTAAGTCTGCATACATGAGCAGTGAGCAGTGCAGTTTAAAGCCATATAAATATTTCAAAGGAAATGCACCTCCTGGGAGAGGGCTTGATCTGGATGTTTTTGCAAACAGCATCGCAATATTTAAAATGCCTATTTTGAGAATTTTAGATAAAATAGAAGTTGTCTCAGTTTTCCCTCATTATTAATCATCATTTTGATCAGGATTAAAACGCAGTAAACAATCAATATTTCACTTTAGTACAGTATTTATGTTTTCTGACATGAGTGTAAGCAGTGTCAGCAGTTAAAGGAATTTTGTGACATACGCTTAATCATTTTCCTGCTGACAGTTAAATGAGGAGATTAGTACCACTCTTACATCTGTCTGTTTACGGCCAGCAGCAAGTTAGCTTAGCTTAGCACAAAGACTGGGAACAGAGGGCAGCCTAGCCTGACTGTCCAAAGGAAACAAAATCCACCTGCCAGCACATCTAGAGCTTATAGAGCTTATTAATTAACCCACTGTATCTTGTTTGTTTAATCTGTCCAAAAACCTAAATGTAAAAACAGCAAGTTGCGGTGGTTATTATCATCTTTACATTCGGTTTAAGCTACCTGGCATATTTCCAGTACAGACATGGGGCATTAATCTTCTCATGTAACTCGGCTAGAAGGCAGATAAGTGCATTTACCTGCTGAAAAGTTTTTTTTTAAAGGTACACTGTGTAGGATCTAGTGGCACCTGGCGGTAAGGTTTGCAGATTGCCATCAGCTAAAACTTCTCCCAGAGCCAAAATACATGCAGAGGTCTCTTTCACTACAAAAACAAACAGACCAGGTGATAAAAAACACTGATTAAAGCAGTTTCATGTAAAAAAAAATCTGTGTTTTTCCAATGCTGTTTGGAGTATCACAGAGGGGCTGCTAACTACAGTGGCTGATGCAAAAATCAAGTGCTCCTATCTAGAGCCAGTGTTTGCTTTGTCCCTTCTGGGCTGCTGTAGAAACATGTTGGACTCCATGGACAAGGACCTGCTCCCTATGTAGATACAAACAGCTCATTCTAGGGTGATGAAAACAATACAATTCTTATCTTCTGGTGATTACACATCAAATAGTACATAATTATATTATATTCCATTTCTGACACTATATCCCCCTGAATACTGCACACTGGACCTTTAACTTTCAGCATAAAATGCCACAGTAATTTGGATTTTCTACCATGTATGATAATTATTTTTTATTATTAGTTTTTATTGTCATTGTCATTATTGTTATTATTTATTTAAAGTAAATGAGTGAAAGCTGTAAGCATTTGGGAGAACTATTGTTGGTTTCTGCCTGTGTGCTGGAGATCCACAGCTGTGGTCACTGCAGAGGACCCAGATCTGTTTCTGCATACTTGCAGAACTACTGCTGCACTTCATGACTGTTTGATGAAGGAGGTGTAGGCCTGTAGTTTTTGTTCCTCTGTGGTCCAATATGATGTTGTTCCTCAGTATATAATATACAAGAAGGAATTAACTGCAGTTCTGTTGTCAGAACAATGCAGATGATAATCATAATGGCTGCACAGTGTGTTGGTTCACATTTACAAAGAGTCACACTGGACTTGTAACTATCCTTCTCTCTCTGTTTTGTCACCAGGTGAAAATCCCATCATCAATGCATGTCTTAACTGGACGAGCTGGGCCTCCTCTGTGCTCTCTACCAGGACGGAAGGGGTTAATGCATGCTGCAGCATCTTATTGCACTTTGTTAGAAGTTTTAAAACAAACAGGATGTGGCAGAAACAGGATGTGTTCAGCCTAATGGGAAGCTGTTGCAAGTGGTCAAACAAACAAGAATGACCCATTATGAACATAAATCCACTTAAGGAGCAGTTGAAGTTGTTGTGATCAGTTTGTGTTTCTGCTTTAGCCTGCTCACAACTATTTATTGATTCATCTTGTAAATATATTTATCAGTTTATGAATGTTAATGCCTATTTTCTTTTTTTAAATCTAGAAGTCCGACGCTGTCTTATTACTGCTCTGTCAGTGTATAATGTTCAGTTTGAGCCTCCCTTTGTCCCAATCCTGATTCTGTACGGAGGCGGCATTGCTCACATACTTTGTCCTTCTGTCAGCCCTGCAGCCCCCTGCACAGATCAGCTTAGGACAGCAGCTCCCCTCCTCCCTATCCTCCTCCTCCTCTCTCCCAGAGCGCTGCAGCTAAAATCCTCGAGGATCCCCAAGAGCCAGCAGGCCTGAACAAACTCACCCGGTCAGTGGCTTTTTTACTGTTTAACTACAGGCAGCTAACTGTGTTAATCATTTCTCAGTTAGTAAAGACAAGTGCTATTTTCAAGCCACTGACAGGGATGACCTCTTTATATAAAAATATAAATATGCAAAACACTGAAGCCATATGTTTGTTTCACTCTTGGGACCGTCCACTTAAATTAGTTTTGGAGCAATACATTAGAATCCCTTTAGACTCTGTGAGGAAGAGTTTACACTTTATCTTCTGCTTTATAAAAACACTCCACTTGTATAACTGCGCAGTTACTGAGGAATTCTTAATGGCTTTTTGTTTCCTGGCGTCTTGTTTGCTTTGGGTGGAGTTATGTACTGAAAAAAGAATGTTACATGCTGTAATATTAACCAGACTAATGTATGTATGTAACAGATTACTTTCTGTTTTCATTTTGGATGTTTGGATTTGTTAGTCTACCTCGTGAAGACTTTTGGAAACTTCTTGCCACATGTCATTCTTTCAAATCAGGCCTTGACTGTTACACTGACGCATTTATGATAACATGTTATAATAAATATCATGTAAAATATTTGGATTCTTGGTGATTTTGTGCTGTCTGTCCTCCTCTCCCTCACACACAAACACACACGTGCCAAGTCAGCTAATAAACTGTGAACTGTTCACACCGTCCTCGCCAGGCAAACTGCTGTTCTTCTGTTTTCTTTGCAGCTCCAGCAGACTGATGGCAGCCGCACACAAGAATAAATTAGCTGTTTTATTGTCAACCTGAAGGCAAATCATTAACAGTATTAATCATCAGGAACCTGAGGCTGTGTGGGTGTACGAGACTCTAATCAGGGGCTTTTTATCTTTAAATGATTAATTCAGCAGGGTAATAATTTGCTGTCTCGCACTCTAATCCTGAACTTCTTGAAGTGAGATCAAGGAGGTCCTTCAAACGCTCACTATATCTCACATCACTGAGATATAGAGACAAGTTTCATTTCAATGTTCATCCATTCACTCTCAGACATTGAATTCTTTCAGGTTTATCAAGATCGTATTTATGCAAATGATCCAGCAGTGTTATTATTGACTCAAAGTAAACCAATAGATTTACTGTTTTTTGACTTGACTCCATCTGGTCAGTCCTGCCTGTGGCCATCCAACTTTCCAACTCCTCTCTCACAGTGTCAGACACTCTGAGTCAATAGACTGGCCCTTTGACCTGAATTCACCCATTAGTATTTATGATTCCATGATTTATTTATTATTTTAATCAGTGCATTGCTAACTTAAGGGTACAATAATTCTGTGCAACACTGTCTGAACTGTTCAATATTTGGTGCAAAAATTCAGCTGCTGCTACACTCTGTACAGTTATGGGTAGCAGTAGCTCAGTCCACAGGGATTTGTGTGGGAACCGGAGGGTCACCGGTTCAAGTCCCCATCCGGACCAAAATATGGAGCGTGGACTGGTAGCTGGGGAGGTGCAAGCTCGCCTTCTGGGCACCCTTGAGCAAGGCACTGAACCAACTGCTTGGTGCGCCTGTCCTCTCTCTGACATCTCTCCATTTAATGCATGTGTTCTGTTTGTGCATGTGTGTGTAGTTTGGGCCTGTGTGTATATGACAACAGAATGAAAAAAAAATGAATTTCCCCTCAGGGCAAACAAAAACAAAAAACAAACAAAATAAACAAAACAATAATTCGACTGTGCATTATTCTTTTTATTTGCTTAATTTATTTAAACTACTCTTGAATGTATATTTAACATAAGATGCACAAATTATACATAATTCCTATTCTTATTTTTCTATCTATACATAAATTGTGTTATACATTGCAGTTTGATACACATATTTTCATTTCTCTAAAACTGTATATAGGTTACTAGTTTTACACATTGTAGCTAAATGCACATATTTGTTATATTTTTACTATATATACATACTAGTGTTAAACATTGCGGCATAATACATATATTTTTTTAATTTTACATGCTTTCTATTTTCATACATCTTATTTCGTCTTTGTTTGAATTCTCAAAACTATATATCAGAGCAACTGTAATGTAACATAGTTTCACAAAAGTATTTCTGATTTGATTTTCTGTCATCATAATATTAAGATTTCTTTTTTTCCTGGTCCCATAGCTGCATAAAACATTCCTGATTCAGTGTTCTGAGCTTTGCCTGTTAGTTGAGTGAAGGGAAAATGAACAGTTGCACATGCTTGCCTATCAGATCCACACCTTGCTACTGATTTTCCCATGGACATCAAATCACCTACGCCTATGCCGTTTGTCTCACCCTCTGTCGCCCAGTTCTAGTTTGTTTGGATTGGTAAGAGGTTTCACTTTTGCCTAAGTATGAACAATCAGGTCAAAATAACAAAAGTGACCCCTGATGGGGAGTCTAAAGGGCGTCTCCAGCAATTTACCGCTGCACTTAAAGTTAGGGGACTTATAAGAGGAAGATTAGAGGGGAGCTATGCCCATTTTGAAAAATGATACATGTTATTCCTATTATCTAAGACAGTCCAAAAACATTAGTAAGAGAGAGCACCCAGGGGAATGATCTGAGTATATGGGTACATTTTCTGTTTCAGAGCTGAGAATGCTACAGTAGAGTAAAGCTCATTTGGATTTGAAAAAAGAAAGCAAACAGTCTGTGGGTCCACAAAATCAGGCTCCCATTCATTGTCTATAAAGCAGCTCCAGACTGTATACTTGACGACATCACAAGTTTTAGACAACTTCTGTCGTTACTGGCAAAGAGAGAGAGCAGCTCATGTTCACAAATATTAAATGAGCTTTCCTAGACCATGGAGAGAATTCTTAATTTAGGCAGTGTTCCCCTTTAGAGACAGAAAGAATAGTCAAAATTGATGCAGCAGAGGCAGTTATCTCTATTTTGTCTCTGTAAAAGGTGAAACTTGTGAAACACTACATCCTATAATTCCCATAATGCAACTCCGGAGCATCTTTCATTCAGCCCTCCCTGCCTGGTAAGTGCTCACATCATCAAGGCTATTTTCTGTACTTTAAAAAGATCTCTTCAGAGCCACAGAAGACATCATACAGCTGTTTTCTCAGGCTGAGTTCCTTGTGACAACTAAATCAATCCTCATGTGGAAAACCAGTGAAGTGCCTCTTAGGGAAACTCAAGGTTAGTGCTCCCAGATACTCACAAAGGTCAATCAGCGCTCATATTTATATAAATTACAGCTAAACACACAGGTCATATGGGGTCAGTTGTATCATATTTGGTCTTTTGTTTCGTAGCTTTTGGACAACATCAAGACTAGTCCAGTTTTGTGCTGTAAGACTGAGATGTGCATATTGTTCTGCATATTGTCAGAGTGCTGCAGTGCCAGCCGCCCACGTCATTGGCAACAGGTGGAAAAATCATAGCTTAATTTTTTCTTACATTCAAGCAGCATTTATGAAAATATTTTAAAGCCCCTTTCAATCAGAAAGCAGAAGCCAATGTGTGAAATGTGATGATTAAGAATAGTTAGCTTGGCAGGTGGGCTTGTACAGTGTGTTGTACTGCAGGCTTGCAGAACATTGTGCAGGTGCAGTTGTGCTCAAAGCAGCAGAAGCAGGTGGATCTTGCAGACCTCCACCTACACTGTCACACAATATGTGAACAGCACCTCTGGCTCAAGGAAACCATTTTACTGTAAACAGTAATCAGACCGACTTGATATTGTCACACAACACATGTCCAAAATATGGTGTCAAAGGGATGAAATATAAAGAAACCAGAAATCAGCCTGTGTGAGTTTAACTTGTTTTTGTCTTTGTGTGCGAGTGACACTGTCTCCACATATTAAAAGGGAATAAAATCAGTCCTGATTAGAGCTCCCCTGAAATGATTTTGTGTGTGTGAGTGCGTGTGAGAGAGTGCGCGTGGGTGAACAGACCCCCGTTTCAACACTCGCGAGCATGAACTTATTGAACCCATCTGCTCGCGGTGAGAAATGTGCCAGGCTTGCAGCATCCCGCGGACGTCATGGCAACCTGTGGGGAGGCAGCAGGGGCGGCGCTGTCTCTGCGCGCGTGTGTGCATGTGTGAGCCGTCTGATATTTTGTTGTAGTCTGTACCAGTGATCTGAGCAGGACGATCAGAGGGGAGCAGTGCAGCAGCAGCAGCAGCAGCAGTGGCGGCAGCAGCGGCGGCGGCGGCATCAGACACGGGCGGGAGGCTGGGACTGTAGGATGTTGCGTCTGAGCTGCCGATTAGGCTGATCAGAGCCGGAGCAACGATGCAGTGACAGTCTACAGGAAGACACGGGCACACACTCACACACATACACACACACACACTCACACACATAGAGTGAGAAGGAGGGAGGGAGAGTAAACAGACGAATGCGCACGAGAAATGATCCGCTCCTAGACTATGGCACCGTCGGGCTCGCGTAGTATCAAGAAGGGCTGTCAGAGAGTTTTGTACTGGATCCCGGTCCTCTTCATCGCCCTCATAGTGGCGTGGTCATACTACGCCTATGTGCTCCAGCTTTGCATAGGTAAGACCTCAGCTGTCTGGGTAGTATGAGGACGAGGTGTGTGTGTTTATGTCTGTGTGAGTGAGTGAGTGAGGGGGAAATGCCTCTGACTGGTGTGTGTGGTTTTTTTGGAGATGGGGTGGGGAGACATTAGTGTTTCAGCAGTTTGTGGTCAATGCTGATTTTTTTGGGGGGGATGCAGACGACTGGCTTGTTGTTCATGCAGTGTGTGGACAGTGTCAGTCACATGACAACAACAGTTCAAGCAGGAATTGTCAGCATATTGTTAAAAAGAAGTGCCAGTGTGGTTTTGCATGCCAAACCCAAGTTGAATATTTCCAAATCCTCATCATCTCACAGAATAAGAAGTGTTTTAACAACCTGTTTTTATTCTGAAGGAGCTTTTGTGACATATACATTAACACAGGGTGTATAAAATAGGATGAGTCCATGAGATTCATTATCTGAGTCCACCACTACCACTCTATCAGCACTATCTTAGAGACTTACTGTAATAGCTTCAGGCTTATGTAGTTGCAGAGCTTCATTATCTGAATTTATATCCTCCACCACAACACCAGCAGCATTATCTTTTGGCAAGAGGTCTGACTGTGATGGCTTTTGAGTCAGGGCTGTCTCCTTCCTTCATGCTCCCTCCGGCTGCTGAGCGTTAGATGGTGCGGTTACAGACAGCGAGCCTTCTTGGTGAACGGTGAACACAGAGTTGACCTGGATAGTGAGTAATGGATTCTAGGATGTCTCAGAGGAGTCTCAGCAGCCTACTCATGTGCTCCATTTGGCAGCTTGTCAGACCACTAGGAAAGCAGATCTCCTCTGTCAAAAAAGGGGGATGAAATGGAGATGGTTTAATGAGACCAAACAGAGGAAAACACAGGGAGGGAGGGGCTGTTCCTAAGTCTGAGCTCCTCCAAATGTAGCAAGACATGATATCCAGCTTCAGCTGAAAGGGTAGTTTTTCTGCTCGTCTTTACACCTGAGATGTACTGTAAGGAGTCACTGGGTTCACTAGCAGGACTGGGGCCAGTGGGGTGGCCAGGGGTGGCACATGCCCCTCCTGAAATTTGATTTAACCCCCCATGGTGTCACCCCTCCTTAGTCAGACGTTGCAGTGTATTCTCATAGAATGCTTTGTATGATATCCTATCAAAAATGCATACACAACAGTTGGTATGATATCCTACAAAGTAGCGCACCATGAGTGACATTGCATCTTTGACATACAGTTACGTAATTAACGTGAAATTACAGAGGTTAGGTTTAGGCAAGTTAAGTTACTGTGGTCAAGTTTAGGAAAAGAAACATGGTGAGGATGTTCCCTTAAAGGAGCTATACGTAAGAACTCTAAAGCAAATAGTCGTAAAATCATCCTCAAAGGTCACAGAGACTAAGGAATAATGTTCATATAACATACTGATCTCACCGACAACAATAGTACAGCCAGAATATTCGCATTTAAAAAACATTTTTGCAGTCCGCAAATCATGTTTATCTTTTGAATTTGTGTTTTGGCCTGTTGTGCCACCCACCGCCGTCTACCAGTCACACAGTCAGTAGAGTTTTAGCATCAGTTACAGTTACGACTGAGCTACAGCAGCACGGCAAGCAGCATTAGCAGTGTCCCGGTACATAGCATTAGCAGCCGGCTCCTCATGAGCTGTATCCCGGCAGCAGCGTTAGCAGCAGAGAAGCCGGACTTGCTCGAACGGTCCGCTGGAAAACCGCAGATCAAGGACGCGACGACGCGGCCCTGCCACGGCAGGCACCCGTGGGCAAACAAATCAGTCTCCAGCGTGCCGATGTCCAGCAACCTCGAATCTGTAGGGGAGGGGGGGCGGACATGACTCGTGGCAGTATTTTGAATTTCAGTATTTTGAATTTGAGTGCAGTAACCGTTTTGGCCACATTCTTACATACAGCGCCTTTAAGTGACTCAAAGTTCACACAGTTATGAACACACGACTCCAGGGGAAGGTCTGTTTTTGGTGACCCACCCCAACCTACCTCCTTGCAAGACCGCTCAGGACTGCTTCCTTGTTTCCACTGTCAGCATATTGGTCACGTGATCGCAGCCTTTCAAAATACGTTGGATGTGTATGAATTTGGGCACATTAATTTTCGTAGGATAATATACAGAAAACAGTTTTTTTTAGATTATTTTTTGGGCCTTTTTGCCTTTAATGGACAGGACAGAGTGAAGAGTGTGAAGTAGGGAGAGAGAGAGAGAGAGAGAGAGAGTGGGGGGACGATATGCAGCAAAGGGTTGCAAGCCGGAGTCGAGCTCGCAACCGCTGCAGCGAGGCATCGCCTCTATACATGGGCAAAATGACAATATGACAATACTGAGATGCAAAACCACAGTGAGACAAAAAACAACAACCAAGAGATGCTAAACAACTGCAAAGACACACAAAACGACTACAAAGAAACACTAAACAGCCACCAAGAAATGCTAAACAACCACTAAGAGACACAAGGTGACCACAAAGAGACAAATAACTGCCACAAAGGGAAATAAAATGACCACAAGAAGACGCAAAAACCCCAGAGATGCAAAAACACCACGAAGAGACAAAAAATAACCACAAAAAGATGCACAAACACCACAAAGAGATGCAAAAACACCGCAAAGAGACAAAAAATGACCACAAGAAGATGCAAAAACACCACATAGAGATGCAAAAGGACCACAAAGGGATGCAAAACAAACACAAAGACATGGAAAAACAACCACCAAGACAAATAAATGACCACAAAAAGACCATAAAGTCACTCAAAATGACCACAAAGATGCCAAAGTGTCCCCCTTCTTTAAAACTGTGCCCCAGTCTGGCCCCCTGATTCAAAACTTTCTAAACCCGTCCCTGTTGACCAGAGAGGACAGCCAGCGTCTGTCCCGGGATGACCCTCTTCTCAAGTTACTGGACGCTGTGACTCTGTTATGAGATATTGAGACATCCTTCATTACTGCAGTGTGACAGAAAAGCAAAATCATTGTTTCACCGGGCTTTTTAAGACCATCTTGTTTTGCATTCATTGGAACAAGAGTGACATTGTGATGCGTCCGGGTCACATGGGACGGACAGATGAAAACAGCAGCAGGGGGGCAGGACAGCGGTCGCTCAGGGCCAGCATGTGCTCTGCAAACAGACACAGAGACAGTTGTGTGAAAGTATTGTCAGCTGATACCTCTCGTTCAGCAGCTGAGTTAATCCCATTGTCTGGCTTACATAATTCACCCCAAGCAATCTGCGGTTGACCCACTTTCTTTTAAAGCACCGAACGTCAGCTTTTGAACAGTTGGTCCTTTTTTCCAAGATTGTTAAAAAATGCGGAATCAGGTGCTCTTTGGCTTTTTGAAGTTCATTTATTGTAGGGGACTGACCTTGTTGTTGCAAAAATGCAAACAGGAGGAGATACAGAGCAGCACAGTGACCATAATGCACTCATAGACATTTTAATATATGTCTCTGCACAGTCTCTTAATCACACATACACTTATGCTTCACTGTCAGACTGTGGGGCTTTTAAGGCTGATTTCTGGCTGCATGCCTCGATTTAGCTCCTTGGCTCACCTTTCCTCAGTTCCTGCTTTGTGCGTGTGTGTGTGTGTGTGTGTGTGTGTGTGTGTGCGCGCGCGTGTGTGTGTGCTGCTTCACAGGCTAACAGCTGAAGATGGATGGCTCTGTATGCTCAGCTAATCATTGCTTAGATATTGGGACAAATATAACAGTCTCAGCTAATTTCTTCCAACAGGTCTCTGCTTGTCTGTTTTTATGTTTGACTGTTTCACTGTGGGTGTGTGTGTGAGGGTTTTGGGGTGCTCATCAAGTGCAGCACGCTCCTGTTGTTTCCAGTGCTTTTTGTCAATGCACAGTTATGCTTGTCTACATGAGAGGATCAATAAGTCGAGCTATTCGATTGGGAGTGTGCTGTGTATTGATTTTATGACTGGTGTGGTATTAAGGGGTTACAGAGTCAGCATGTTTCAGTTTTGCTGATTTGAATTCAGAAGCCGACTGTCAGTCTATCATGTACGATACACCACGCAGAGGTGGTCTCTGTGCCAAGGATTAAAAAAAAAGAAACTTTTAATGTTGACCTACAAATGTGTGTTTAATGTTTCACCTTCTTAATTCAACAAAGGCCTGACTGTGTCTTTTCATTTTCATTTTTCAGAGTCTATTGAAGACACGGGAGAAAAGGGTAAGTGTTTTGTAATGCTGTTTAAAATCAAGAGGAATCACAAGTGTCTTTAGCTGTTCTGCATCTGTTAGATGTTGAGTTTAGGCCAGAGGAGGTTCAGCAGCCTTCAGTCTGGCAGAGGCAGCCCACATCAAAACACTATAATCAGCTTGTATCAGCTGGAAGTGTGTCATAAGATTTTTTTTTCCATTACCCCAGTTATATGTATAAATGCAGACTTTTATTCAGAGTGCATTTTGTAGTGTATAGATGAACTGAAAGATACCAGAACACAATTACATTTTATTTTTAGATGTGCTAGCAGCCTGGCTGTAGGGATAACAATGTTGGTCTGTCAGTGAGTCGATGCACCACTTTAGTGCAGAGTGAAATATATAATAACTGTTGGATAGATTGCCATTAGAAATTTACAGAAGTGTGCACACATTCATGGTCCCCACAGGATGCATCCCACTGACTTTGGTGATCCCTGACTTGCAAAGATGAGGTTCATTTTTCAAGGTGCAAGGTTATTTATTGTCAAATAAACAATAATTACAAGAGCAGTTATTGTCAATAAAAAACTAGGGTCACAGATTCTTCCAACAATGCAATTTAAGTATTTATTAAACATAGTAATGATTTAAAATCACACAGGTAGAGAAAAAGAGAAGCTAAATATAAGGATATAAAGTAGTGCAAATTTAAGTAAATGATAAATGTAACATAATTAAGATATGAAGGAAGTGATATACAATGTACAATGTATGCTTTGATTTAAAGGAAGGTACACTGTCTTTATGTAATATACAGTGATCAGCCAAAACATTAAAACCACTGGTGGGTGAAGTGAATTACATTGATCATCTTGTTACAATACAATGTTCCATTGGGAAACTTTTGATCCTGGCATTCATGTTAATGCTACCTGATGCACTCCACCCACCCGAACACCGTTGTAGACCAAGTAAACCCCAAGTAAATGGCACTTGTCGATGGCAGTGCCCCCCAGCAGGACAATACACCATGCCACACCACCTTAACTGCTCAGGAATGACCCGAGGAATGGGACAAAGAGCTCAAGGCGTTGACCTGACCTCCAAATACCCCAGATCCCAATCTGATCGAACATTTGAGGGACATGCTGGTACTCCAGAGGTACCCCCGATCCATGGTGGGTCCTCCTTGGACAGGACTTGGTTCTGACCTGTCAAGGCATGAACACAGGACCTTTGGGTGGTATCCTATAGTTTCTGGCACCAACGTGTTGGCTTCAGATCTTTTGGATCCCGTTGGTTGTGAGGTGGGGTAATAGCACATCCCACAGATGTTTGATCAAACTGGGATTTGGGGAATTCGGAGTCCAGGTCAATGCCTTGAGGTCTCTGTTATGTTCCTTGGGCCACTCCTGAGCAGTTTTTGTGGTGTGGCATGGTGCCATAAGGGGGGGTACCTGGTCTGCACTGATGTTTAGATGGGTGGAGCGTGTTTGGTGGCAACCACATGAATGTCACAATTCAAGGTTTCCCAACAGAACAGTGCACTGTAACAAGATGATGAATGTTGTTCACGTCACCTGTCGGTGGTTTTAATGTTTTGGCTGATCGGTGTAGAGTGACAGCAATCTGGAAATCCATCGGTAAAAAAAAAAAAAAAAAAAAAAAAATGTCTTCCTTTACCTCTGGAGGCACAGCCCGGAGTTTTTCGACTAACCGGAAGTGAAGGGGCCTCATGCCCTTCACTTCCGGCGGTGCCCCCAGGGAATCGCCGTGTTGTTTACAAATACTTCGGGTAGAAAACCAGCAGAGTTTAGCTATATATCACATTTTTCACGTCACTATATCACCGTGTAGACTAATCTGATGTTTGTTAAGTCTATAAACACAATGACTGAACAAACGTTACTATTTCTGTGTGCACGTAATNTCTAGAAAGCAGCAGTGGCTGCAGCTGACAGGGACAGTTAGCAAAGCTAACATCAAGACGTCATCTGTTAAAAGCCTCCTGTTGCCGGATACGACATGAAACTACTCCAGTTAGCTCAATCATGTTGTAACTCAGACATCCGCTGGAAAAAATTTTTTTTTTCATGTTGACGAGACGGCATTACTGGAGCGGTCGCTATGGGCGCGCTATGGACGTGGAGCTTGCTGTTTCTGTAGGTACACATTTCCTGTGTACCTACACCCCCACCCCTCTAGTCGTCTTTCACACAGGGCTGCCAACAGATTCTACAATGTAGATTGCAGAATCTGTCTTGAGAGATTAGAGTGACAGTGACCAGAGTGAGAGTTCAGAGTTCAGCAGTCTTACAGCCTGTGGGATGAAGCTGTGACATCTTGACAACTATTGTATGGATTGCCATGAACCTTGGAGCTAGTCCCCCTCTGGATGAAATGTAATCACTGTAGTGATCCCCTGACTCATCTAGCGCCACCATCAGATTAAAATATCAGTTTGTGCAAATACTTTGGTTGATGACCAGATATCTGCAAAACTAATAAAACTCTCATCAGCCTCTGCTGTATTTTGTGTTTGGTGCTAATCAGCAAATGTTAGCATGCTACTGACATGCTCAACTAAGATGGTGAACACTGAAGCTAGGTCTACAAAACATCAGCATGCTGGCACTGTCATTATTAGCATGCTGATGTTAGCATTCACCTCAACGCACCACTGTGCCTAAACACAGCCTCACAGAGCTGCTAGCTTAGCTGCAGACTCTTAGTCTTGTTTATTCTGGGAATGTAAAAAAAAACACGCTGTCACTGCCTTAAAGAAATACTACACCCACAAAATGACCATTTAAATATCAATTAGCCATGCTGTGCTATCTTCAGTTTGTGAGGAAAATTTTGTTTTTCACATGCCTCCATGGAAAAGGGCGAACGTATTTATTTATTGATCACTGATATCCATTTTTAAATCCTTCGTTCACCATGGAGGCATATGTGAAAGTTTTCTTCACAAATTCAAGGGTACACCGTATAACCAATTGATTTACAAGTGATCATTTTGTGGGTGAAGTATTCCTTTAATATGCAAATTTATGAACTAAACATAATATGTATTTTTCACTCTCATAGTCAGATTTAAATGCAGCTACACGAAACTGATATCTTTACAAAATTTTGCAGCAATCAGCACCAGAGACAACACCAAAATAACTGCTCAGAGTCTCAAATACTGTAAATCTATCTACTGCAATAATATTTCTCCCACCACACAATTTTAGAAATTATTAGATTCTGAATCAAAGTCGTGTTCATGTGAGTGCTGAGTTATTAGAGCTGACTTTGTGCATTTGGTCATATGTCTTTTTACATTTTCATACTAACCCAGTGTGCATCACTAATGATAATGATGAAATACTGATTGTGACATCAAAAATTAAATTTTTTATTTGCTATTAAAAACTAAAGAAATTACACTGACTCACACCAGTGTTATTATTGCAAATGAAAATGGTTAAATGCTCACCACTGATGATAGATGACGATGACTTGTTTATGTTTGTCTGCTTTCAGTTATATACTTGCTGGTGTACCATGTCATCTTCATCATGTTTGTGTGGGCGTACTGGCAAACCATCTTCACCAAGCCCATGAACCCCCTGAAGGAGGTGAGTGTGTCTGTCTGCGATGCAGTGTTACTGTCGGCTGGGATGATGAGGCACGGTGAGAAGTGCAGATGTAGGTTACAGCCTCCCCGTGTGATTGAACACTGCATTTAGACTAATAATACTTTCCAGTGGAAGTGCCTGGAGCTGCTCTGTAATGGCTCTGATCCTGACCGCAGCACTTTGGCTCTGCAGGGTGAACACACACATGCATACATCTTAGAGAGGGCGCCGAGAGAGAAAAAAAAACAAAACAAGCCACCTTTGCATTTCAATTCTAACCGAGGCGGAGCTCCTCATATGAAGGCTTTCTTTTATGAGATGTGAAAACTGGATCACTTGAGGTTTTGGGATTGTAATAAAAGTCACACTTCATGTGTGCTGTGCTGTTTGTTATCATCAGAGTTATTTGTTTCCAGTGTTCAATCATAAATTGCCTGAGTGGCTGAAAGTAATATCTCAGCTCTGTGCTGCTTTGCTCCCATTTGCCTGCTGGGGCAGAAAGAATCAAAACAAATGGAAGACACAGAAATTCCCTTCGCAGCCTACTGAGCTGCGGCTCCACAGCGACAGACATCCCTGCGTAACTGACACTAAGACAGCTTGTAGCTCATCTGACCAATGATTTGACTCTGTTTGAAAAATGCGAGGATTTGATTCATGAGAAATCAACAGCACTGCTCACAGATTGAGCTATTGCTAAATCGCAGGTGTTGTTTGTCTTTCCCTGTGCGTTCCGCCCTACATAGTTTCACCTGTCCTACTCTGACAAAGAGCTGCTGGAGCGTGAAGATCGGGGAGAGTCTCAGCAGGAGATCCTGAGGAGGATAGCCAAGGATCTGCCCATCTACACCCGCACCAACTCTGGAGGTACAGTACAGCGCGCACTGCTGCTGCTGCTGCTGCTGCTGATGCAGAACAACAGGAGCAGTCTAGACTGACATGCAGCTCTCAGAGCTCATTTCACCCCCGTCACCTTGTAAGTCTGTGGTCAAGTGTTAGACAGGCTGCTGCTGACGGCTGTGTGATTGAATTGGCTGTGTCTCCTCAGCAATCCGTTTCTGTGACCGCTGCCAGCTGCTGAAGCCTGATCGATGTCACCATTGTTCAGTCTGTGATAAGTATGGCTCTCTGCTCATGCACCTATAGAGATCAGACCACACCATATATTGCATTCTGGCAGGCAGAGTAAGATTCAATTACACTGACGTCTGACCCTGCTGTGTTACAGATGCATCCTGAAGATGGATCACCACTGCCCGTGGTATGTAGTGGCAATAGGATTTAAAACTAACATCAGTGGCACTGCACTGATGTACCACTGTACTCACATGGTGTTGTTATATCATTGTCATTAAATCATCTCCTTTTCATTAAAGGCCCCAGAGTATTCAGGCTCCATGGTTTCATCGGGGGAAAAACAGTTTTTCTTTAGCATCACACTTCACAGTCACATTCCAGTTAACGGGGCCTGTAAACACACATCACATGGAAGCACAAAGAGCTTGTGTACTGGACAGATTTTAATACAGTAACCTCTCATCCTGCCAGATGACACGTTCTGGCAGCAGAGGGAGACAAAACAAATCTGCAATAATTCAGCTTCATGAAAGAATCTGAATAGAAGCATATGTCATAAAGCAATAGGTGGTTTTCTATAATGCTCTGGTGTGAGTGTGTCCTCAGGATCCCTGATTGGTTGAGAATAACAGGTCTTCTAATTCACATGAAACAAACCTGCTGATTGAAGGTTTCCGTATAAAGCTCTGCCAGTTGTGATGCATTTACCTGTTTTTCAGGCTCAAACAGGACGGAAAGTGGGTCATTTAAAAAAAATGCCTGGAATAGTTATTTGCACATCCACAAAACCCCCAATATTTACTGTTCCTCTGCTCCACTGTGTTTCTTCAGTTCCTGTATCTCTGCATTAAAGGAATACTTCAACCACAAAATGATTATCTGTATATCAGTTACTCACCCTGTGTCACAGTGAATTCGTGAAGAAAACTTTGTTTTTCTTGCATGCCTCCACGGTGAATGAAGGATCTAATTATGGAGACAATTTTTGATGAACTGGAGTAAATAGGGGCCGTGTTAACCACAGCAAATCTATATCAAAACATTTGTTTACGAAATCTCATACAACTTGTTTAGTATAATTCAAGTCTCATGGTATCTAGTCATGTGCTCAGTACATCCCCCAAACACATGCGTTTTGGCGAAAACATTATAATATAAAACACTTTGGCATACTTTAAAACTTAAATCAATAGCCAAGGCTATTATTTGCTTAAATCACTGAAATCAGGAGGCCTATATATGGGACAGGTCTTTAATTCCTTTCACACAAAACTGTTGCTCAGCAAAGATGAGAAATACGATCAAATTGTTTATTTAAAACAGTATGAATATACAGCACATCAGAGAGAGAGAGTGTAACGGTGCTCCAGGATTATGACACCCGGCATACCGTTAAAACAATACTCACAGCTTGGATTATTTATTATGAAAAATGCTTGAATATGAATAACTTACAGGGTAATCGAGGAATGGACACCTAATTTGAGGTAGCCAACAACCCGGTTTGATTCGTCCGAAGAATGTCTATAAAAAAAGAACTACTGGGCCTCTAATTGGGACTAGGCCCTCCAGTCACTTGGACAAACTATCAACATTCAGTGACCAGCGCTATGGCAGGTGTCACAGTACACGGCATTTCGCAGGAGGCAACTGATGATTTTTTGGGACATAACGATCAGATTTCATTCAGAAGTAACCAAAAGGGCCTAAACTATGCACTGCAGGGATATATTCATCATTTTATTGTTGAGAAGGTCGATGAAAAGCTTAAATTACAAGCCAAAATTTACAGGTCACAGTGTACGCTTGTGAACCGCATCTCGTTGCCACTGAAGTTCAGGTTTTTGGCTCAGAATATGAGAAAAGGATAGGTTTTTGGCTCAGAATATGAGAAAAGGATAACGGCCTTTTTACCATCTTTACCAAGAGTGTCTCTCCGTTAGTTTGGTGCTACAGTATTTACACTGAATCATTCAGCATAACGTTTGCCAACCTTTGTTATCTCTGCCATTACAGATAAGTTAATGAAGCTAAGCTCCAGAAGTTAACGTTAGCTTAACTAGAGCCCTTTGGACAACAGCTAACAATGATGTACGATCACCAAAGTACAAAACTAGAACAAAATAGGCTAATGAACTCCCAGGAAACAAGGTGACATGATTAACAAGGCAGCTAGGACCATTTTTAAACCTCAAATCTCAGAAAAAGCTCATAAAACCAAACAAAACTGACTTTCTGTAATGCATTTCAATGAACGTCCAGGCAGAGAATGTCTGAGTGTATGGGAATGGCTATACGCACTGTGATTGGCTGATCGCGTTTGAGGGCGGGACTTAGCCAGAGGTTAATTGGACTAAATAAGACTTTGATCATACTGTATGAGTTGATTAAGAGTTTTTAAACAGATGTTTTGCGATAGTTTTGCTGTTGTTAAATGTGGACCCCCTTTCACTCCAATTTATCAAGAATTTTCTCCGCTTTTGGATTCATCCCTCACTGTGGAGGCATGCGGGAAAAGTTTTCTTCACAAATTCAGTGTAACACAAGGTGAGTAACTGATATGCAAATGATCATTTTGCAGGTGGAGTTTTTCTTTAAGAAAAGCTCTGAACATGTATTAATGATTATATTCCCAAACTGACCTGCATCCTTTCATTCGTGCTACAGGGTGAACAACTGTGTGGGATTCTCCAACTACAAGTTTTTCATGCTGTTCTTGTTGTATTCGCTACTCTACTGCCTTTTTATAACTGCGACAGATCTTCAGTACTTCATCAAGTTTTGGCTGGTAAGTAACCACCATTGATTATACTGTTTTGTTTTGTTTTCTTTAGAAAGTGTTGGGTTAGCACTAAATATCTCTAATCAAATCTGAAAAATGCAGTCTGTGTTAAACATTTGGTATTTGATTTTTCTTTTTCACAAGGCTGGAGGTAGAGCACATTTCCGTCTGAGAGAATACCTGGTATGAACTAGTTAGTGGCACTGAGATAGAAGCACTTCAGTGAGCTCCCCTAGAACACTTGAGTAGAAATCTCTCAGATCCTGCTCAGTCTCAGAGTGTCTTAGTGTCCTGTGTGTGTTGTGTTTTCAGCTGTGTTGATTGTCTGGTTGTTATTTCCCCGTCAGAACGGCCTCCCAGACACTCAGGCCAAGTTCCACATCCTGTTCCTCTTCTTCTCGGCCTCCATGTTCTCCGTCAGCCTGGCTTCACTTTTCATCTATCACTGCTGGCTCGTCTGCAAGAACAGATCCACTCTCGGTAGGTGGCGTGCGTCGTACCTACATGTGTGTGTGTGTGTTTGTTTGTGGATGCAGTAATTATATAGCCTCTGTAGGACAGCAGCTCGCTCAGCTCTGTGTATGCTCACTATCTGCTGCTTATGGTGTCGTCTTTGCACTAATGATGAAGGATGTTTCATTGCATTTTTCCCACCGTCAGTCACCGTCCTCATCAGTGCAGTGATTTGATGAGCCTCTCTGGGCCGTTATCAGACGGAGCAGTCTCTCATTATGTGTGCACAGTGGCACACTTTGTCTGTGCGTTGAGGAGAGTGGATTATCCAGAGGAGTATGTTACAGTGTAATGCAAAGACACAAGGCTCAGAGCAGTAAGCAGCTTAGTAACAGACACTGCTAGGAAGAGAAGTCACACATGGTGGCACAGTCCTCAGATCTGCTTCTCCTGCACAACAAAGACACTTTCATTCAGAGTTGTTTCATTGACGCAGCCATTCAGCGGGAGTCGTTCATGTGTTGTCTGAATGGGCTCCTGCTATTAATCTGAATAATAGATTACAGAAAGACTGAGAGGGAGTGCTGCATGTATTCATCTCCATGTCAGACTGACTCTTCTTCTCCATGTGTGTCCTCTCAGAGGCTGTGCGCGCTCCAGTGTTTCGCCACGGCACCGATAAGAACGGCTTCAGTCTGGGCTTCAGTAAGAACTTCCGCCAGGTCTTTGGTGATGAAGTTAAATACTGGCCTGTTCCTGTTTTCTCTGGGTAAGGTCTCATGGGCAGCTGTCAAAGATATTCAAAAGACATGAATATATATCTTATTTGCACCCCTCTGTTATCTAGTTTTATATTTTGCACCTACTGTTATGTTATTTTAGTCTTTTTGTATAATGGAGTCTTTGTCTCTGCACTCTCCAACTTTGCACTGCAGCTGCTGCACAGCAGTTTCCCTCAGGGTATAAGTCTACTTTATCTTATCAAATCTTATTTTAAATCTTCTTAAGAAAATCCTTTAGGTTTATTTATCAAATAAAATTATATTTAAAAAGAAATATAAGATTAAGAAGGGCAAACTAAAGAAACAAATTCAATAAAGCAAGTCTATAATTATTGATAACTTCCCCCAGCAGGTTGTTTGACAGTCTAGCAGCCCTCATGACCTGTAATTTGAGTCTAGACTGAAGGACAAGCAGGTCAGAGACTTCCGACTCTGCTTCAACAACCACAACCCAGTGCACCTGCGGTGTGGCTATGACTAAAAATGGGATCAGGAAAATCAAATCTGACTTTCAACCAAGCTTCAAGAAGCCACAGATCAGGGTTATGGGTCTCAATAGAGGACTTTTATTTTGACAAAAGACATTTACGCCATACATTGATGCAGAAAAGGAACAAAGTGGTGCAAAAAAATTCACCAAAAAGTACAAAATTGAATGTTTGATGCTCTAAACTTTCTGGCAGAGGACAATAGAGCCCCCCGTTTTAAAAAACCTGAAACAAAACCTACACCCTTGGCAATGCGTCAAAACATGATGTCAAGGGCATCTTTTCTTTCTTTATTACACACTGATCAAGTGTACGTGAGTGCATTATGCTGGTATGTCCAGTTTATGAATTATTAGGAGTTATATAATGCATTAATATTTATGGAGGCCACTTGGTCCAGTTGTATTTTTAACACACGCATCTGTATACAGCACAAACTCGACTCAGAGTTCAAAAAGGTCTAGTGTGTAGGATTTAGTGGCGTCAGTGGTGAGGTTGCAGAACTGAGGCTTCTCCTGTGTGCCAAGTGTATAGCAGATGGCTTGCAAATGCAAAAATGTGAAAGAGCCAGTGTTTGATATGTCTATTCTGGGCTACTTTAGAAAAATATGGAGGACTCAGTAAAAGAGGACCTGCTCGCGAATTTGTGTTTCCTAGGATGCCGAAGGCTTGACCCGCCATACTCTGCCTTACACTGCCTCTAACTGGCTAACTCTGATATTCTTACCCTGACCAAGCAACAAGTACAAGTCTATCAGAGGGAGAGTAAGGCAGGTCATGCCTTTACTGACATAGGAAACACAAATTTGCAACCCGCTTCGTATGTAGATATAAACAGCTCATTCTAAGGCAACAAAAACACAATTTTTTTTAGTGTGGCACGGTGGTGCAGTGGTTAGCATTGTCGCCCTTATGTGCAGAGCTTGCATGTTCTCCCCTGTCAGCATGGGTTTTCTCCAGGTACTCCGGCTTCCTCCCACAGTCCACAGACATGCAGGTTGATTGGTGACTGTAAATTGCCTGTCCAGGTTTAAGTTTAAGTTAAGTTTAAGTTTATTTACTTTATTAATCCCCCTGAGGGGAAATTCAATGTTCAGTGTTCAGTGTTTCAATGTTGGCTCCATTCTCCCCGTGACCCCCATCATGAATATTATGTACCCTTTCTGCCAATAGGTGGCCCTAAATCCTACACACTGGCCCCCTTTAAGGTCATTATGATGATGATGTACAGTTTTTAGGTGCTATATCATATCATGTTAAAATCTAATACTGTGTTTCAAAGTCACGATTGCATCTATAACTGTAATTCATTCATATTGATTATATAAATCCTGTCAATCAGCATCAATATTCACAGCGATGGTACACATCACACACTTCTTCAGTGCCTCTGTAGTTGAAATGATCTGACTCAGGGTGTCAGAGAAGTGCTGAATGAATGAAGTCGCTCCTCAGCTCGGGGATTAGAGAGCCCTGCCACTTAGTTTGAAACAAAATGGTTCAGAAGAGGGGAAAGTCCCAGAGGAGACAAGAGAGCACCATCTTCAGTAAACAACAACAACAACACCACTGTGAATTCATGCCGAAGCTCCAGTTTTGCAAAAATTAGTAATTCATGCTGACAGAATGAATAATATTATGAATATACAGCTTTTTGGCAGTCGCAGGCAAATTATTAAAACATAAACCCCAAGTTTTTACAAACAAACAATTCAGCTCAGATTCAGCTGCTAATGGGAGACAGAAGCTCATTTTGTTGCAACAACTGGTTACTATGGATTTAATTATTCTGTAAACTAAGCCCCCACTGTGATACTCAAACTCATGGGAAGCTTCTTCTCTTATGTTGCTTTGCAAAACAATTTCTTTGTGGTAACAGTGAAGTTTACGCAGATTTATTACCTGCTAGTTATCTAAACATCTTTCTACTGTGTTTACTGCTGGCTTCCAGTTTAGGTGACGGGTGCTCGTTCCCAACCTGTCTGGTGAATCTGGACCCGGAGCAGCCTTCATCACCCACTGGCTCCAACCCTGCCAACAAGGGGTGAGTAAAACACGTAGAAACACACACACATCACATCACATAAAGTAAAGCACAGAAACAAAAGAGCTGCACAACTGCAAGTCAGCCCTCTGTAGTTAATTAACCCTGTAGGTTTAATGATGCAGGGAAATCACTTTGAAACAGTCACAGCGTTGCAATTTTAATTAATAATTCAGATCATAGAATTATGATGATAAGAGAATTTTATTCAGAGAAGAAAGTGAGCCCAAAATACTCCACAGCTGGGGCCAGGATTCCTGGCTTCACCCCTGCTTATGTGTATTTGTGTTTGCAGTGCAGCAGAAGGCCGCCAGTTCCCCTCCAAGCCGCTGAGGGAGTCTCAGAGCCGACTGCTCACCAGCACCCCCTCCTGGTCAGAGAGTGACAGTGCAACAGACAAAGACAGGAAGGGTGAAGTTATATTTCTTTTAATAAGTTTCTCAATAGCTGCCTGCTCACATAACCCCGAGAAAACTTTTTACTAAGAGAAACACTGACTTTTAATGACTTAAATGTTCGTTCAGGTGCCAGTAACCCAGGGATGACCATAGAGAATGAAGCGTAACCAGAGTCACAGATGGAGGTGACACCTTCAAGAAAAAGTGAGTGTTTCAGTCCTATAGAAACTATCCACGTATCAAGATATAAAATCATCATCTATTACCATGTGTTTCATCCAACAGGTCTATGCCACCCCCTCCTAAGTGTTTGTGCCTATCAGAATGTGACGTGGTGACATCATCAATATTTGTTGTTTTCCGTACTGCACCCTGCTTCTGAGAGGTTTACATGACTGAGATCAGACTTATATAGGCCTAATTATCATCCATCAGTATTACTCTTATTGCAATCAGCAACAACTCCTGCTGCTATCTGAAAGTTTTTGGGCTTCAGAACAAATTGCATTCCAACAATCATGTTTTGTTTGTATATGAATAAGCACAGAGCAGCCATGGACGAGATGTTTTGCACTTTGTATACTAGAAGAACTATCTGAGCTGCTTTTGTATGTCCCAGTTCATGTCACGGAGACAGAATTATCTACATGTTTATTTGTTATTTCCGTAGCTTAGCGCAGAGGTAAATGCTGTTTTGAGTTTGCCAAATGTTTGCACATGAAGTATAGAGTAGTAGTGGTGTTGATGTGATGTAACTGATATTCCTTTGGCCATTTTTTTTCCCAGTGAAGTATTTTGTTTTGGAGGGGGGAGGGGGGGACAGGTGTTCCACCCACCATGTTGAGTGTCGTGGAAGTTGAATCGATGCATGCTCTCATCTCAGGATGTCAACACAAACACACCTTGTCGTAGTGAACTGTACCACAGGATGTTCTCCCCTTTGCTTGGATTTATTTACAAAAAAAAAAAAAAAAGTGTAGTCGTTAGTAATTACATTTGAATAAGGGCTCTTCTGACTTGTTATAGCATGAGTGAGGACGTTGCTGTCACACTGTAACACCTGAAAGCTGGTGCTGAGACAGCGTGCGTCCCCTCTGCCAAATATCTAATCAGCTGTCTGGTAGCCTAACAGTACACGTCAAACTGCCGGCCAAAAGCTTCCTGACTGTCTCTGGAGGGCCGGCACACCGGCCGCCAGCAAAAGCCTCTGTGTAATGCTGCAGATCTGTTCACCATCACAAAGCAGATACTGTGGAGTGTTTTTCTAACTCACAACATGATGTTGTGGATGTACTACAGAGCAAAAAAACAAAGATAATCAGCTCCAGCTGCTTTGTGCAGTATCTTTTCACCTTCTGAGGATTCTGTCTGTTCTTGTCTCTGACTGGAAATGATTAAACCATCACTGAAAATTTGGTAGAATGTATGCTTGTTTAAAAAAAAAGCTTCATTGTGACAGTCAGTGTCAATCTATATTTTTCTATTCTTCTGTCTGTATGACTCAAGAGACAATATGGATGTGTGAGGCAATGTACTGTACAGTTGTGATGCCTTAAAGAATAAAATGAGCTCATCTTCAGCCTCCTTCAGCTCCTTGTTGCACGTCCAGAAGAACTCTGAGTCATTAAAGGGATGTAACGGGCCAAGAGCATTGTACGGTAGAAAAAGTTTCAAGCCTTTATTTACAAAATAATCTAAAAACAATCCTCTTGTATATTGCATATTCCTTTTTTACTCCATTGCAGTGTGGAAGATGTGCTGCAGAAAGAAGGAGAAGCGTTTCAGTTATCAGTCTCTGACGCTCGGGGAGGTTAAAAGAAGTCTTGAACCTACACGTCAACACACACCTATGGAAGTTCAGGATACTACTATAACAACACAGCATTTATTCAAACATTTTAGTACATGCGGCTGTTCTACGCAGCATGAATGAACGGGAAAGCAATACATGAAAAAAAAAAAAGGTCATTCAAAAGGCCAGAGCTACAAGTGTAGTGAACTCCACTGGAACAGAAAGATGCATGTTAAAAGGCAATGCTATCATTTTTCCATCGAGTAACAGTTTTCTCTTATTTTATTACAACACTAGAACTCTACAAACCCTTAAATTCAACTAAAATTTACTCTTAACAGAGTAGTTCAGGGTAACCTCAGCATGTCTTACTGCAGGCAAGTGTTTTTATACTTTTTCAGTTTTTTAAGGTCTGGTGAATTTGGTTGAAATCAACTGCAAGACCATGTCGACAAGGTGATGCATGTGTTCATATGTGCTTGTGTCAATGAGGGTGTTTACATGCACAAACAACCCATATTCCTCTGTATGCACCTAGTACATACTGTAAATATCCTTGAAAGCAATTATTCTGAATGTTATCATGAATACAAACAGGAAGAAGTAATGGTATAAAGGAAAATGAGTTCACTTGTTTTTTAGTATCCCCATCTGCATACTGTATAAGCAGATTACACCGGTTAGTTAAAGGCTTCTCACAGTGGGATTAGAGCTTATTCAGGTCATTACAAACATTATCTTTATATGAACAAATGAAAAAACTTCAATGAAATATTAATGTGCACATAAACACACTCCCTTTCTCGTTATCACACAAGAGATCCAATGACAGAAGGGGACATGTGATGTCCCAGCGTCGAGTGGAGCGTCTGTTGGATGTCAGATAACCAAGACAATAAATTAAAGTTTTAAAAGAACAAGAAAGCAGCTAATATTAAGGCTGAACGTGGTGAGAGCGGTTGTTGTGATGCTAAAGGTTTATGTTCTCAATGTAAAATGGGAACGTAGAGAAGGCAACAAAGAGGAGAAAGACACCAGAAACATTGTTTTCAGCTTTCCATATAAAATCAGGTTAGAGCTTTAAAGTGCAAAAACATTTCTACAGAACATTTTAGGAAAACTAAAATCCCATCTTTTCAAGCATGTTAAATTCAACTGATTTACACCGCTTCGTAGGAATAAAAGACTAAACTCACACACACACACATGCAGCCAGCAAGGGCATGTGTGAGGACAGCTGGGATTTTTTTTTTGACCATCATATTCAGTTGTCTAAGGTGAGCAGAGCCTATGAGAAGCAGTTTGCTAAATGACGTGTGTATGTTTTCTTGTTTATCCATTATCGTTATCATCATCCGGGTGGCGAAGCTTGGCTTTAGCGCCGCACCGATTGTGCATGTGAACCGCAGGATGGGAAGAGTTTCAGAAGTGATGTCACGACTGCTGCTTGTTTGCCTCCTCTTCGTAAGCGTTCCCTGTTCCGTTCTGGACGTAGGCTGAGCCGGAGCCGAGCCCATACAAGTGACCACAGTACTTGGCATCATCGATATGATCCTCAAAGAACATCTGGGGGAAAAGCACAAAACACAGGATACTGAGAACAGACACATGTTCATTTAAAGGAATACTCACCTCGTGTTAGGTTGAATTTGTGAAGAAAACTTTGGGATTTTTCTTTGCATGCCTTCAGTTAATGAAAAATCCAAATATCGGAGCAAATTCTGGATGAATTGAAGTCATAGGGGTCTGTGTTTAACAACAGGGAAACTATATCCAGATATCTGTGTACATACTCTCACACTTCCCAAAAAGACAGCTATTTCTGCTGGGGAACTGAACTGAAAGAAAAACGTACCTATGCTCTCTTCAAAGCCAGACTCCATTGAAAAAAAACAATAATTTAACTTTGCTGAACAGGAAAGCTGCTGATCTACCACTGCCTTGATTTGTAGTTTGTTTGTGCTATTGTGTGACTTTGGTAAATCCAAACTAACCCTTCAAAACACCAAACTCACACAATAACATAAACAAACTACCTATGGAGGCAGCAGTAGACCAGCAACTCCTGTGTTCTGTGTCGTAAAATTGCTGTCTTTGTCAATGGAGTCTGGCTTTAAAGAGAGCAAAGACAAGTTTCACTCCTAGTTCAGTTTCCCTTCGATAAAGGTCTGTCTGTTTGGGAAGTACTGAGCATACAACTGGATAAATGACACTTAGATAACACTGCACAAGTTGTGTGAGAGTTCGTAAACAGATTTCTTGATGTAGTTTTGCTGTTGTTAATGCGGACCTCAATGACTTCAATTAATCAAGAATTTTCTTTGTTTTTGGATTCTTCATTTACTGGAGGCATGCGGGAAAAGCAAGATTTCTTCTCGAATTCAATGTAACACATGGTGAGTAAATGATGTGAAAATGGTAATTTTGCAGGTGAAGTATTACTGTAATGTCGTATTATGAAATACATCTGGTTTAAATCATATCCACTGGAACTGGTCATAAACTTACGCTTATGTTAACATTATGTGAAATACAGGCACTGGAGTGTTTCTTCACAGCTCTATGTGCTGGTAAATTATGCTATAAAGTGAACTGCACAGCCATTAACGCGGAATCGTTTAAATCTGTCCGTTTTATATATTGTCTGTCTTTTTTTTTTTATCATTTACAGCTTTGCAAAGCACTTTTTTTTTTAGAAACTCAGATTTCATTAGATGAGTATTCTGAGAAATGTACACATCTCACTGTAGTTTCCAGAGAGCTGCACTGTTTACAAAATAGAAGACAGAAGCAAGCGACTGGTTCATTAGTCTAAGAGAACATAAGTTAATTTACAAAAAAAATCTATTTTGATAGGCAATTTATCACTGAAGTTACTTTGTCCAATATAAAATGCTAAAAGACATGAAGTTTTCTGTTCTCAAAATGTGAAAATTGTGTGAATCTGCTTCTATTAAATATATTCAGGTTACATTTAGAGTGACAGCATATTGTCATTCAGACATGTCACATGATGTTTGTGATGACTTCACTCAGACATGACCAAACATTAATGTAAACTCTTGTTTAAAGCTGGAGAGCAAGACTTTAACCTAGAAATGAAAGTCATGCCAAACAAGGTCACACAATGCTGATTACGCCTATCGCTGCCAGGGAAAGCTCTCTGTATTTCGCAATTTCTAGAGCTGTGGTGTCTGTGTCGACTTTCTCATGCCGGTGCACCAGAGGTGACGCATTTTATGTTAACCAGCCAGAGCTGAAGGGGGCGGGAAGGGGAAAAGACCATAGCAAAGAAGCAGCAGCTACGAGTGCTGCATATTTATTAAGTCATTAGTGCAGCTGACATAATTATACATGAATAATATCGAGAGAAATTGTTGGTTAGATTATTGCTGTTTGTACTGTGTGTTTTTTTCAATTCTTTTTGTACTCTGGTCTGGTACGTGAAGAATCCTCAAGAACTGGAGATTAACTCTTCCACGGTGGTTCATAGTTTATCAAAGTGATTTTGAGTATAAAAGATGATTGCTATAAAAAATTGTTAAAGGGATCTGTCTCTTAGTCTCTGCATGTTTTATCTTGTGCTGCAGCAGCCTTTGTTTATCTGATTGGATTGCATTTAGACTTGTGCCGCGTTGAAAGATACTGAAATGTTACTTCGTATGGCTATTATGTAAAACTGACCAGGGTGCGTATTCAGATATGAGACTTTCATGTTAAATTGCCATCAGATTAACAGTCTAAAACGGTTTAAGTAACACTTTGACCTGGCTTTGCAAGGTTTGAGTTTCACAGGGCTCTCCTCTCTGCCCTGAGGAGCCTACCTCTCTCATCTTGAAGAAAGCCATGCCTGTGAGTAAAGAGTCAGAGCCGGCCTGATGCTGTGGTCCGATCCTCTCCAGCTCCAGTTGCTCAGCTACTTCCTGCAGCCCTCCCTGAAAACACAACACCGTCTGTCTATCAAGTCAAAGTAAAACCTGAGGGCCACACTCACAAGAGATCACAACAGACATCAAGGTGTGAAGCTTTAAAATGAATAAAACAGGAGAAACTGAGCTACCTGCTGAAATATTTATCTAGGTACCTTCAGGTTTTTACAACTCTTCATGAGGTACTTGACATCATAAATGACTGGAAAGTACAAGCGAAGAATCTCAAAGAAGTCCACCTCCTCCTCAGGCAGGTTTGCGTTGGACAGAATCTTGATCAGGTATCCAAAGTCGTAGCCACTACAAAACACATATACACAAACACGTGCACAACTCTTAACTATGTTCTTGTATAAAGCAGACAGCAGGAGGCTTTGAGATATACTGTCACTTCCAATCTGCCATGACACGAAAAATAATCAAAGACAGGCAGACCGGCTGTCTTGTTCTTACGCCTGCACCTGCACACGTAAGGGCAAATAACAACACCGAGATCTCCTTAAGGAAACCTCTTCCCCTGCATTTTACAAAAAGCTCAACAAAGGCAATTTATGAAACAAAAGTTAAGGCGGCTTTGAGGGGAGGCTTGATGGTTCACCTTTAAGGAAGGGAATTTGAACTACTGGCATGGTGTTGCCAGGGGAACAAGTAGGTTTATATTGTATACTGTTTGTTTCCATCGATCTGCCATGCCATGTATTGTGTTTTCCATTGAGGACTATGGATGCACGATATTGGATTTTTTTGCCAATGTCAGATATTCCGGTATTTAACAACTTATTTGGCCAATAATCGATGCTGATAGATACAGCCACTATTTTCTCCACCTAATTTTAGTGATTATGAAGTCTCTTTAAATCTGACACCAGCCAATACAGATGACGTGCCAATATTATCGTGCATTCCTATCGAGGACTCTTGGAAGTAAGTGCTTTCAGTAATGCTTTTAAGTGCTATCCTCAGGGATTTTTGTGTCATGATACGTCGTTGTGCTTTTATTTTCCCCTAATGAACAACAAGTCAAATAAATCAGTGGCTAAAAGAAACTAAAAACGGTGAATAAGACGTTAAGTATACTCACAACAAACCAATTATCCACTAGCAGATAATTCACAAAAAATCAGTTACAATTAGGATGACTTAAAGGTATACTATGCAGGAAATGCTTGGGCTACTCTTTATAAACAGTATCACAAGTGAAAGTGAAAGCAAAATCCAGCTTTGTCCGCTTGGCTTTTGCCTCACTATATTTGCGTTTTTGTTTTGTTTTTCCCCTGCATTGTGTCCGCAATGTTTTTAGCTTCCACCTGCATGCCTGGCTGCTGCTAACATTGTGGAACCTGTTCGCTACCTCCTCCTGCACTCTGTGCCCCCAGACCGTCCTGAACAAAGCAAAAGAAGAAGAAAATACAGGCAGAGAGCAGAGTCTCTGAAGATAAACACACTGTCACACACTTCTAGCGGGTCAAAGGTGATGATTGAGAGGGATTATGTGTATAGTGACAGTAAAGATCATTCTATTCTATTACTTTAGTCAAGAAATCCTGCATAGTATACCTTTAAAGAAATAGGATTTCAAAAACAGAACAAACACAAATACGCCAGGAAACAATATAAATAAAAACAACATGACATTAAAGCCTGTTGGTAAAAATGTGTTCTAAATACCTGAAACAGATGACAGTGGTGTTTCATACCTAAGCTTTGTTTATTTTTCCAAAGCCTGGTTATCTTTAGCCTCAGTTTGCCATGGAGACACAGTGGGAAACTGAGTATGAAATGAAGATGTTAAGCTGCAGATTGTAGAAAAAACTTGCAAAAGGCTGCTCGTCACTAAAGACCAAATATAACTATGTAAGTGTTTATTACAACTGACCAGGACACTTAAGCGGGATATTTATATCCAGTTTAAATGTATATTACAAAAAAAAATCTTAACGCTTTTCATGGTCCTTCTGAAAGGCCACGGCAAATATCATGAGTAAACATTTAAACACAGGGGGATGCCTGTGTGCAGACATAACAAAATATACTACACATTAGCACACTTATAATATAGAGGATTTGGATAAAAGATACTGCGTATCATGAATATGGTGGTGCACAAACACAATAAAATAATACCCTATTATACCAGAATGAACACAATGTGTCTGATCAGTGTTTGATTATTAACGGACATGCAAAAAGTCAAAGTAAGAGATGTTATACCTGGGAGAAAAACTTTTGCAAATATGAATCCTGTTGCTGTGCAGCTCTCTACTTTATGTACAACTGTCTGCTTAAGAAAAAACGTTAAAGGCAATATACCTGTGAAAAGACAGCCACTTGACCCCATCACAGAGCACCACTCCTGATGTCATCAGCAGCTCGGCAAAGTACAGCGTCTCGATGCCTTCGTCCTCGTGCTTCTTGAACTGAATCCCTGAAGTGGTCAAGAGCTCAATGGAGTCCTGTGCGTACATATCTTCTCTGATGAAGACAAACACATGTCACACTGTTATTATTTCAACCACAAAAGACAATTGAGCAAGTATGAGAGCAGTAACTGCACGTCATAATTATAAAAATAGTCTGCACTTTATAAGCTGTGACTCAGGTGCTGTGCTCTGTCAGTGTGTGCAGTTCAAAGACATCTAAATTTTGCCCTCAGGCTTCTAAAATGACAATCTGCATTTGAAACACTGCCAACTAGATGATTTGTTTTGAAGCTAAATGTGTAACTCTCTCTGAAATCACCTCTGTGCATGCTGTGAGCAAGCTGAGATACTCTACCCAAATACTCAACTACATGCTATGGATGAATCGAATGGCACATAAGAAGTAAAAAGAGTGGGAGAAGTCATCTTACGTGAGGTTAAACTTAAAATTGAACTGCCATGTCGATGTTCCCGGAGGGTACTCCCCTTGTTCGTTCATAAACGTGAGGCCCAGCTGGATTATCTTGAGCAAATCCACATTGCAGCGCAGCAACTGGTACTGATAGTCAGCGTTGCTTCTGAACTCTCCGATCGGTCTGGCTACTACACCTGGAAACTCTGTGTCCTGTGAGAAGACAGACAGCTCATGATGCAGAATGTAAATCCGGCTGCATCAGACAGTTTTCATCCCCTGTGCACCACTCACCATAGCAATGTAGTTGTATTTTCGGATGACATGTCGGATCCTCTTCAGCTCTTCCTCCAGGTTGTTGGCCCAAACCTCACATATTCTTTGGCTGTGATCCACAGTAGCTGCGGGCATAGTGCCACTTCATGTACAGAGATAAGACATACAGTAAGAAGAGACGACAGTTGGTCATAGAGCTGCCCCAACATGCTGACCTGTGACAGATCAAATGGTAAGAGGTGGCAGGTCAAAGGCATACAGCATATGACACCCAAGAAGTGCTGACAGACCATTTTGGCTTACAATAGATAATGTTGCAATATTATCTGCATAAAAACAACTTGCTCTGGGTGTCAATTCACTGATACCTCCATGGCAGTTTCAACACTGAAGCTAGTTCAACCTCAGAGCGGATTGTGCCTCCTCTCAGCTGGGACACTTTGCCTTAACTGCTCAATTAACAAGTTATTTAGACGCTAACAAATGTGCTAACACTTGACTCATGACATGCTGGACGCGCTTTGCTTGCTGCTATTAACATTAGCTCGTCGCAGGCAGTCTGTAGCAGCACTTTGGGCTAGCTAGGTTACCTGTAGCAGTTAGCAGGCTACAGACAACATGCTAACATGAGCAGGACAGTGCTGGCTGTCATGTGGGAGGCTGTGTGACACACTTCTCAGGTACACAGCTAGCTCGACAGATAAATATGAGTGTGTGCAAAACGTGAAAGAGACGAGTTAACTAGCTGCACACACACACACTCACTGACACACACTCAGCGCCACTTTGACACTGCAAAGCTCACTGCAGCCTCGTGAACTTACCGTTCCCCAAACCGGGCGGGTGTGTGTTTAAGTGTGTACTATCTGAAAACTGTTAGTTTGTTCTACGTTATTGTGTCGGGGTATTTTCCGCTAACTTTTAAATAGTTTATATTCTGTAATGTATCGATGTCAACCCACGGCTGCCATCATAGCTGAGCCTACAACACGACGTCATCACGTAAGACACACACGTCATGTGCGTATGCGTCCGCGTTCTATTTGTCCAGTGCTCGTGCCTCAATAACTTCTTATGTGTAAAAACGAAAATTAAATATTTAAACATTATCCCATTTCTTTTTGTCCGCACACTGTTACATTTTTTACTCATATTATTAAGCCTTATTTTTCAGTTTTATTTTTTATTTATTAGTCACCTGTTATGACACAAATACATTGTGAATATCTATCTATCTATCTATCTATCTATCTAGGATCTATCTATCTTGGATAACTTTTCCTTTATGTTCAAACATAAACTGTTGCACATGTCTTGCATCTTATATGTGTATGGTGACAAAATTAAACAGGAGGGGGACATAACTGGATTTCATCCCTACTGTTGAATAAAAGTACTTGGTCATCGGTCAACCTGTGTGAGTTCTGTATAGATTTTACCTATTGTAAAGTAAGTAATTTGTCATTTGCCACTTGTGGTATATAGCCACGTGAATTGTGTCGGTTTTATTTGTCCAGGTGATTGGACTGCAATTTCTGCCTACCCCAAAAACACAATGGAGCATGAAAAATCACACTATAAAAATTTGACACAGCTTATTTTTACAATCAGCGTCCCAGTCACTCTAAATAAAACTACTTTCTACTTTCTAAGTCAAGAACACAAGAATGGTTGAACAATACAATTGACAATAACATATTTATTTATTTCAAAAGAAAATTGACACAAATTACACAACTTTGCATTGAGATAAGTTTGACAAATTTGGCTCTTATTCCACCTGAACACATAAACACAGCAATATAAAGCTCTTTCTTTTTTTACAGGGTCAGAATCCCTTATGACCGGACGTTTTAGACTCTATCATATAAATAAAAACAACATGCATTAAAGCAAGTAGCCAAAAAAATATGCCATAGTACAAAAATATCTTAACATGCTTTGCTTGATAATCTTTGCATTGTTCATTAGCAGTATTGGAGTGTACGTCGTGTGTACTGTACTATTAAAGTCAGCAGTTTTAATGCTAATCGAGATGGCACTAATATTCAAAGACACTCTGTAATCTATATTTGTGTTCGCATGCTCTCATCTGCTGGTTCAGTTATCAGTAGTCCTATCACTTACTGCTTACTGAATGAATGCATGAATATTTTATTTTTGTGTCTGGACTCATCACTATTTATACCTGTAGAGGGTCAATTCTCTGTGGTAAGAATGTTGGTTTGTTCACAGCAAAATATTGTGGACAGAAATGTATAAAGTTGCTATTTTTTATGTCTTGAAGTGTAAATTTAAAACAATATTGTCTATCAAGTTGAAACGACCCAGCTGTGGACCTCAAGGTGCCAATCAACCACAACTCACCACTGGCTATAGCTGTAGTGTAATGGTACAAATTCCCAGCTGAGGTCACTGTGTTGTGCTGAGTGAGTTTAGTTCGGTCCCAATAAGTCCTTTGGGGTTGAAACACTGCTACTTTGCCATTTGAACTAAAATTTGGGTTAACTGCTGGAAACTTGACTTCAGACTGACTATGGTTGAGCAGCAGTGCCCATGAGGTGCAACAGCATTTAAATCAGCTGCTAAACAAAATGACTAAAACACAGAAAAATAAAACAAAGTTTCTGCAAACACTGCAACAGAGATGAGTCATTCGAAAGCGTCCAGTTTCACTCTGGTTAACACCGTTAGCTCTGTTAGAACTGTTGCCATTGTAAGCACTTTTGGCGCTGTTAACACCGTAGCTGCTGGCTGCCAGCTCAGCCACCTCCATGATGAGAGCCATGTGGAGACAATCTCTGAATGATATGGTGCTTTCCATTTGCACCGGGAAGTCAGAATTTGTGGGTTTTGGAGTTGGAAATTTTAACTGAATTGCCTTCTGAAGCCAGATTTTCGATTTGGAAAGAAGGAGGGACCTCACCAACCCTGATCTTAAAATTCAAGATGGCTGCTCCGCGCCTCAAAGGTAGTGAAAGCTGCAGTAATATACTGCTTATTGGCACTTCTCTCTTATTTAAGTCTCATTAAAACAGTTTTACACACAGTTCTGTCCAAGTGGAAATGTTGCTAAGGTGCAAAATACAGTATGATGCATTGTTATCAACTGGTATTGCTAACAACGTCTAGGTGTTGTAACTTACGTATTGGAACGTGGTCAACTCAGGTGTGACGTCATTTCCAGCTCAACTTCCAGGGTAAACGGGAACGCAGCAATAGATACGCTCTGATTATCTTATAGAGCTCCTTTAAGTGCAAACAATGCAACTGAAATGATGATTTGGTCTTGTTGGAGCTCTGGTTCTTGTTTCAAGTTGCTTTGAAAACTCAATATCAAAGTGCCGCTGATGACAGCATGTTTAAAAGGTGTACACTGTAATGACAAAGTCCTAATGAATGAAAGTGTGTGGAAGATCATAGTAAAAAGCAGGCACACACAACTAAATGGCTCACCAATAATTTGAGAGGACACCCTCTGCTTACATGTGCACTGAATTGTTCAAAATTGTTCTTAACTCACTCTTTACTCTCGTAAACTTGTTTTTGTTCATCTTAGGCTTTCAATATAATCGTGGCTGAAATATCTCCAACGTTAAACTGTTCACTGGCCATGGAGGCATCAAACTATTTTCAACTTTTTGTGGAGACTCTTATGGGTTAACTGCCGTCAACAAGATACATGACAGTGAGCAATATCCAGTTGTGTTATCACTTTTAGCATTGTACCGGGATAAGAAGTAAAATGTGGTCAGCTACAGTAAATAACTATTAACTAGTATGTATGTGGCAACAGAGAGGGCCCACCACACCACATGCAAACAGGAGTGCAAGTCACTTGTGTAACCCAGTAAAACTTTTCACTGGAGTTGGCCAATAGCTGGGTTACTTGTTGAGTGTAAAAAAGGTACAGTAGTGTTTGTTCAGTGGCACAGTGGACGGAGGGTTGATGCTACACCTTCCACTACGTGCTACATTTGATCAGGCAGTTGAGTAGGCAGCTTCATCAGAGTCTGGATCCCTGGTGCTGTCCTCACTAAGAGGGGAACGACAGCTCACGTCTGCGATCCCTGACTCCTGGTCGCTGCCGTTGGAGAGGTTGGATTCAGATGTTTGGTTCAAGTCCTGGGTCGGCAGAATCAGGCTGCTGTCTGGTGCTTTGGGCTGACAGGGGCTGCTGGTGAAGAAGCCCCCGGTGTAGTCCTGAGGGGTGTTGGCCAGACCGAGGTCGTTACCCAGAGCCCACGCTGTGGGGCTCTTATCAAAGGCGGCTGCTTTTTGGGTAACACTCCACTCCTGCTCCTGTTCCAGCTGAGCAATTTTCTATTGATAACATAAGGCATGAAGACTACGGTCATCCTCTAAAACCAGCAAAAACACTGCAGTAGATTTTTTTTTCTCAGGAGAAATGACAAGCAGAATGAATTTACAGCCCTGTCCTACCTGTTTGTGTGAAGCCAACTGCTCCTCCAGCTGCTGTGTCTCCTCCTGGATGGCCCTCAGATAATCCTCCACAGACTGTCGAGGATGCATCCCTCGGTCAAAGCGGTTGTACAGCCCTCTCCAAAACCTACAAGAAGCAAAAGATTTACAACTCTTACATCAACACATCAACTCTTGCTCCTTCCTTTTATTTCATATACAACTTCTGGTGAAAACCTCTTATTGTAATCACATCTGTCCGGGTCAAATTGATCACTATAAGCTTCTTTTTCTATAAAGGTCCAGTGTGTAGGATTTAGTGGCATCTACCAGCGAGGTTGCAGAACTAAACCTTTTGCACCAAACGTGTAGGAGAGCTACAATGGCTGAAACGCCAACACAAATAGCCTTATCTAGAGCCAGTGTTTCGTTTGTCTGTTCTGGGCTACTGCGAAAACAACATGGCGGAGTCTGTGGGAGAGAATCAGCTCCATATGTAGATATAAACGGCTCCTTCTAAGGTAATGAAAACACAACGATTCTTATTTTCAGGTAATTATATACTAATGAAAACATAGTTATAAATATTATAAACCCTTTCTACAAATAGATGCCTCTACGCCCTACACACGTACCTTTAAATGCAGATTACCATCTAATTGACATTTTTTTGTTTATAACATGAATATAAAGTAGTAAAATGGACAGCTGCTATTTACTGAACTTTATTAACTGCTTCAAAATACAGTACAAAAGCTTTAAAAATGACCGCCAGGTACTCGGCAATAAATTCCGCTCTCATCGGCATTCCAAATGTTTTCTTCAGTGTATTCTTGTCTCATCTGTCTCCACTGATCCTCAGGCCAGTCATCCTGTGACACTGTGTCAGCCTAAGCAGCCTCCTCGTGTAGTTTCTTACACACAATGTTCTCTCCTTTTAATTTTGCTCAAACCAGCTTATGGAAACCCGGGATCATTGCCAATTCTTTTGCCTTTTCCCTCACTAGATGTCAATCAACAAGAGGCGGCTTCAACCACAGATACTTTACCCATGTAAGTAAGGTAAAAAAAAAGTTTTAAAAGTCCTTCCTACAAGAGACCCTAAATGAAAACTGTAAGTGGACTACTTGATTATGATAGGTGAATTATTTAAACATTTGTATAGAAATGAGTCTGTCTCAAGCTTTTTGATTCATGTAAGTGTTTTATCACTGTAACTGTGATTACTTCAAATGATTTCCACTGTGAATGGATTTATTACAAGACAGCTGAATGACTCAGACCATTGTTTTCAACGTACAAGTAATAGGAAATGCGTGTACCAGGCTTTAATACCTAAGTTGTATGTGGTGTGGTTGTTTGTGAGGACCTACTTAAAGCAGTAGGGGGCAGTAGACGGCCGGAGGAGACCCTGTGTCTGGCTGTGGTCTGGCCGGTACAGAGGGTTGATGTAGTCTGCCTGGTTCTTCCATAGATAACTCCACAAAGAGTGAGTCCTCTCACGCAGTCTGTTTGAATGTCAAGAGATAAAGACAACATAAAATCACGCTTGATAAAAAAAGAAATCAATTTAGATGAACATTATGGCACAGAGTCGCCTTATTTGCAGAAAGCGGGTTATGTGATATACTACTGGCTATCACTTCTCTTCAGTAGTCAGTCTTGGTGGCTCTGACAAGATGTCTGTGCTGTGAAAAGGAAAGGAAAGTGATGGTGGCTGCAGGTTTAAATCTCACCCCAGCTCTATCCTCTCCCACTGGTTGTTGCCAATGAAGTTGCCATACTGGCAGGAGTAGATGTGGCTGTGAATGGTGATGAGGAACCTCGCATTGAACTCAAAGGCACAGGGGAACTGCTCCATGAGCTGCCACACGCACTCCAGGAACTGATCGATGATGGGAGACACCTCCTTAGGGTCTCCGACCAGGTGGTTGCACCTGGAGAAGAGGTGAGGATGGTTAGATGAAATGAAACATCTAAAATCATGGAAGCTGTGACAGTAATATTTTTAAGTCAAACCTGTGGGAGAATTTGTGTCCAAATGAGATCCAGTCTTTCTCAATGAGGACCTAAGAACAGAAAACACATTAATATCCCAAAACACAAACAGGACCATCAGTTTCTGCACAATTTCAGTATGTCACGATTAAAGGTTCAGACATAGCCCACAGATAATCCCTGCAGAATGACTGAACCTCTTCACCGTCTGTGTGGGGTCATGTTATTCTGAATTTAGAGGCAATTCCCAAAAGCAGGCTTCTCTGTTATATTTATTTTCCACAGTGGCTCCTGGTGGATTCCAAGTCAGCCTGTGCAAATCCTTCTGATCAAAGAAACAAGCCTTAGGAGCCCAGTGTGGGCTACTGTCAGCTGTAGCCTGAATGCAGCTGGATATATGAATATGAAACAGAGGGTAAGTGACATTCACAGTGCTACTTAAAAAGATGCAATTCTACACTGTAGCTTAAATACAAAAAGGTTTAGTATCTACCATGAGTCCTCTGAGGGTCCTGTAGTACGGATCCAGCAGCACACTGGCCACTGAACACACCTGAGCAGTGCGGTCCCAACCGTCTGAACAGTGAACCAGGACACTGACGCCCTCCTCTGCAACAGCCTGCAGACACACACAAACACACACCATGCAGTGCCACAGCACATTCAGGGTAACATAATACATTTAGAAACATCTACTGTCGTCAAAGTGCAAATATCTAGTATAGGCCATGTGTCGAAACACATGTTAGAAATGTTTAAAAAAAGCACAAAAACAAAGCAAATTCTTTGTTGTTGTTTTTTATGAGAGGGTGCCCATTGTGTACACCATGCATGTGTATGCACAAGGACACACATTAAAGACAAATTCCTGCCCCTGGTTATATGCTATTCCACTGATCAATGCTGGTTTCAAAATGTACCAACATGTCAGAGAAGGCGAGGAAGAAGAAGACTGCTAGCAAGCAATCATGGATGGAAATATTGCATGATCACCATTGTTTATTTATATAATGATATAGTATAGCGGTGTCCTGAACAGAGAATGAAGCCGCACTACCTGTTTATGCGTTGTAATCTGAACTTCTCTGTTCTTTGTTGTGCCAGATGTGCATGTGAAGCCCTGTGTGTGTATTCCACTGGCTAGCTAATCGCCACCACTCTGCACTGCGCTCCTACAGTTGTCACTGCTGTTAACACTGTCCTGACCCACGGCGTCATCGCAGAAGGGTAGCGCCCACCCTCTGGTTCGCCGCCAGGGTAACACCGTTAGCTCTGAATTTTCTACAACTAAACACAGACAAAACTGAGATAGTTGTTTTTGGCCCCAAAGAACAAAGATCAATAGTCAGTGCTCACCTTGACACCATGACACTAAAACCTACGAATCAAGCCAGAAATCTTGGTGTAGTTCTGGACTCAGACCTAAATTTCAATAGTCACATTAAGACAATTACTAAATCAGCCTACTACCACCTTAAAAACATAGCAAGAATAAAAGAATTTCTGTCTAAACAAGATACAGAAAAACTTGTTCATGCTTTCATTTTCAGCAGGCTGGACTATTGTAACGGTGTCTTCACAGGCCTGAGTAAAAAATCAATCAGACAACTGCAGCTCGTCCAGAACGCTGCTGCCAGAGTCCTCACCAACACCAAGAGAGTGGAGCACATTACACCAGTGCTTAAGTCACTGCACTGGCTTCCTGTGTGTCAAAGGATAGACTTTAAAATCTTGTTACTTGTCTATAAAGCACTAAATGGTCTCGGGCCTAAATACATCTCTGATATACTTGTACGTTATGAAGCATCCAGACCCCTCAGATCATCTGGAACAGGTTTACTCAGTGTTCCCAGGATCAAAACCAAACAAGGTGAAGCAGCCTTTAGTTTCTATGCTCCCCGCCTGTGGAACAAACTTCCAGAATATCTGAGGTCGGCTGAAACTGTCAACTCATTTAAATCAAGGCTTAAAACATTACTATTTACTGCAGCTTAGCAGTGAACTAGATATGTAACTTATTGTTAGGATAATCTGTAGCTATTGTTTTTATATTTGTCTGCTGTTGCTTTTGCTTTATGTTTGCTTTTTAAATGCATTTTCTGCACTGTTTTAACTATTTATTGTCTTGCTTTTAGCTTTTGTTTTTAATGATCTCAAACACAATTTTATTGTTCCTTTAATGTTTTATTTTGATGTGTTTCTCTTGTAAAGCACATTAAATTGCCTTGTGTATGAATGGTGCTACATAACTAAAATTGCCTTGCCTTGCCTTGTCTTGCCTCTGTCAGCACTGTCGGCATTGTTAGCGCAGTTTATGGAGTTAGCATTGTTAGCTGCTCATTGCCAGCTCAGCCACCCCCATGGTGAGAATGTCATATTAAAGATTATTTAAGTGTTTGACTGGTGGAGCCTGAAGGCAAGTACTGTCTAAGAAGTCAGAGGGGACTTACTTGAGTAACTCATTTTGGAGGCTGTAGTTTGGGATGTGGTTGATATACTGATAAATGTTTCTATTATTTTGAGCTGCCATGAGGGTAGCCTTAAGTATTTATTGCAGAACTTAAGTATCATAATTTCTAAGTTTTGGTTAGGTAAAGCTCATAACTGAGTGTTCACGGACATAGAATATCTGTATTACACACACAGGATACAACACATACACAGACACACACACAAACATACACACACCTAAGCTAATATTGAGTGCTGTGGTGAGAGAGACAGCGGGGATTAACCTCCAGACTGACCTTGGCGATGAAGATGCCTGCATCCAAAACAGCTTTGATGTGCTTTAGCCAGCCTGAGTTCTCCAGACCTTCCAGGAAGTCAGACATGGAGGGGGAACGCAGCTCACACACTGTAACCACAACACAGCTGTCTCACCAACAGGAAACATGGAGCATACCTGATCATTGGACTTTATTAAACCTCACATTCACTTTCACATCACTAACATCACCCACAACAATGAATTTCTAGGGAATCTGTGCACAGCATGAGAAAATATTGTCTGAAGTGCTTTTTCAGAACAGATTTCCTTCAGCTTCTCACATGATGGTTCATTTGGACCCCAGTCAATGTTTTTAGTCACGCACGGTGGCTCTAGGGATGGCAGTCTGTCTCTCTATCAAACACTTTGGTCCAGACTAAAATAGCTCAGCAATTCTTTCATTTTAAACAGATATTCATGATCCCCAGAGGATTAATCCTACTGACATTGGTGACCCTTGGTTTTTCATCTTGGCCCATCAGTAGGTCAAAGTTTTCACTTGCGATTTACTCTCTGTACATGTGCTACATGGATTGACAAAAAGTACAAATAATAATAGTTCCTAGATGATAATCGTAGTGCTTTTGGGGACACCTAACTTTTCTTCTAATGCCACCATGACATCATTTGTGGTTTTGAGTTAAATGTCTTAGCAACTATTTAATAGATTGCCATGATATTTGGCAGAAACGTTCATATATTTACCTGATGATGAATTTTAATCACTTTGGCAAATCTTTCAAATCACATCACATTTTTTAATTTGTCCAGTTCTTTGGTTGATGACTAAATTCATGCAAAACTAACAACGTTCTAATCAGCCTCAGCTGTACTTTATGTTTAGTGTTTATTAGCTGGAGGTGTGGAGTCACATGAGTTGGACTCAAGTCAAATTCAAGTCACAAATTCTATTACTGTAGACCGGACTTGACAAAATCAAAAAAGACTTGCAACTCGACTTGGACTTGAGCCTTTTGACTTGAAAATATAAATATCTTTCCCCGAGCCCAAAGATTTAAAAGAATATATTTAAAAACGTGCCATAAATCAGTTAGTTTCCCATCATATCCTGAATCTTAACACTATTCATTCCCTGCAAGTCGACACTTAAATAAAATCCACCTGTTTGAACCAATCCGATAGCAACCAATCAAGCTGCAGGAAAGAGCCATGAAGACCAAATGATACAAAAGATAATTTTGTTGGTGAAAAACTATGCGGTAGCCAATAAAAAACTAATTGCAACTTGTTTTACCAAATACATACACATTTAAAAGGCATTTCTGTAAATTTAATATATAACTACTCTGTTGTTAAAATGGCAATACATTTGGTGTAGAGTGCATTATGATTAGTTTAGGACTTGTTACTCAGAGTTTAGGACGTGGACTTGCCTGTCTTGACTTGGAACTTGAGACTTGCTTGACTTGCAAAGCAATAGCTTGGTTCCACCTCTGTTAGCATGCTAAAGCGCTAAATTAAGATGGTGGATATGGTAAACATTATACCTGCTTAACATCAACATATTAGCATTATCAGTTAAAAGTTAGCATTTAGCTAACTAGAACCACTTTGTGCTGGTATAGCCTCACAGAAATGCTAGCAACGCTGTAGACTGTAGTCTTGCTATTGTGTATTTTATGATATGAATGTAAGACTTCCTGTCTTCTGTTTATTTATCTTGTAAAACTGAAACCTACAATTCATTTCTCCGTCCTCAGGGTTCAACACAAATATTTGCAAGTTGACTGATGGGCAGAGTGATATGAACCTGTTTCTCCTCAGCTGACATTTCATAAGCTTGGGATCATTTATCACATTAGCATTCATAATTTAGACACACTTTTAGATAACTGTGTGAAAACATCTGCTCTCTCTGTACTCATTAAGGTGTTGACAGAGGTGACAAAGTGGATTTTGCTGACACTTTATCAGTGCGCTGACCTGTAAGCGCTCTCTGAGGCCACTGATAGGGAGCGAGCAGGTGACTGGGTTCATTCGACCTTTTGTAACACTTAGCAGGGCCGACTTCCACTTAGAAGAAATGTTTGAGCTAATGCTGCCAGGCGGGGGGCCTTCGAAATCTCATTGAAGTATGCAGTGAGGTAGAGAGAGAGCCGGGCAGGCTCTGAAGGGCAGTCGCTGCCTCCAGCATTTAGAGACTTCCCTTGTGCTGCCAGGGGGCAAAGAGTTATCACAACTAAGAACGGCTATAACTTTTCAGACTTGAAATCACATCATTCTCACGCCCTCGGTCTCTCTTTGGGGGATAAGGTCCCGGATTGTCCACTCCGGGAAACCAAAATAGCTCAGAAATAAAATCCAGATGGATTCAAAGTCTTCCTAGGAGCACCCCTGCACAATACCCAGAAATTCTCCTGTGGGCTCATTTGAGGCCTGATTGCAGCACAGTCCAGTCCGCATGAGTGCATATGAAAGCCACAGGGTAGCATGGGGTCCTGCTCTGCTTTAGTAATGTGAAGAAGCAGCGGACTTTAGACAGACAATGTCAGAAAATATACATTTCGTTCCACAAACACTGATGTGTTGAAACACTTCTGACACAGTGATGAATGCACTGCTGTGGCTTCCAAATGGTTTCTAGAGTAAATAAATCTCAAATCAGTATGACAAATCATTTCAGTAAGACAAGATAATTACCTTCCAGCATTTTTTGTTGGCTGTTTCTCATGACGTGGATGTTCTCTATGCCGATGAACTGGAATTTAATGTTGGAGTAGTTGTCTTCGTTTTCATAGCCTTTTCCTGCAGCTCGGTTTGCGATTGCATTCAGCTGAAAAGACATTTCATAAATCATCAAAACATAGTTTTTCAAGAGCAAAATAATAAACTAGAATTACTGCCTCACAGTTGTTTGCCTCTGCCAACCAATCCGGTTGTAGTTTACATTCATGTCTGTCCAGACTCATGTATGCAGTGAAAACTTTGAAGGAATTTAATAATGTGTATTTTTATAGTTACCACTATATTGACGTGTATGATTCCAGTGAATTATTTCCAGTGATAAACAAGCTGTTTGCATGTAAAGATTATTTTTACAGAGTAGTACAGAGGACTGATAGAGAGCTCAGTCATATGGTGCAACAACAAACACCTGAAGCTCAGTATCAGCAAAGCCAATAAGCTTGTGGTGGACTACCAGAGGAGCAGGACAGAACTAAGCTGCAGCCTCTGGGGCTGAAAAATGAAGCGAATGCGAAAGTGACAAAAACTGCATTTCCTCGAATGGCCACTTGGGGCTGGCTCCAAAAGTGAGTCAATCTCCATCAACCCTATGTTAAAATGCCCAACTTTACAACAGAAATAAACGTGTTTACAGCCTGGTACAAAAAATGTTTTGGTCTCTGTAGCTAATTTCCCCATTCATGACAACTGCATAGGGGGTGAAGTTTTATATGACTCATCCATTTACATTTTATCATGACTTAAAGTTATGCATAATTAAGGGTGTGCCCACTTTAAGTAACAGGAGGGTGCAGCCTGTTGACAAGTTGCTACCACAGCGACAACGTTGGTTAGCTTATGGCCCCAGAGTTGCAGAGTATAGGTGTAGCTTTTGCCATTTTAGTGTGTTTTAATTAAATGGAAGGTAACATTTTGGTCATCTAAGAAAAGTCTTGTTTAGCTCTTAGTTGTACTAAAAGACCCTCTAAAAATTCAGATGGTCAGTTTTCGTGGTAAGTTGACTGTCTTTTAATAGTTTTAAGCCTGTGTTTGCTAGCAAAAATTAGCTTTAGCATTATCACAGTTAGTAATAGTGGTAAATGCATGTCAGTAACCAAGCTAGCAGCTAGCGTTAAGGTTAGCTCAACCCTCTCATCCAAATATGGTCACTTCCGGCTCAAAAAATCCAAAATGGCGACAGCCAAAATGCCAAACTCGAGGCTTCAAAGTTGGAGTCCACTGACCAATGAGTTATGTCATAGTAGCTACATCCATTATTCTATACAATCTATGGATAGCACACAAAGTTGTACTAATAACAGTAGATGATGTTTCAAATACGAATTTCTCTGCAAAGAATCTATAAATTGTAAAACGTTAATGCTTCACACACATCTGTAACCCGGTAGCACAGATCTATACATTCAGCACAGTTTCAAGTTGAACACCTAAGATTAGTGTCATTAATTCAGTATCTGATCAGATATCTCCCCTTCTGACTGAGACATGGCACTGGGTGATGGCTAGAAAAGTGTTTTTGCATAACATTATGATGTCACAGTGTAGCTGACCTTTGACCTTTTGAATATTAAAAGTCATCCTATTCTATTAGACATTTGTATGAAATTTCATCATAATAATTGTTGAGTTATGCCCAAAAACATGTTTTGTGAGGACAAGGTAACCTTAGACCACCAAAATCTTATCAGTTTATCGTTGAGTCCAAGTGGACGTTTGTGCCAAATTTGAAGAAATTCCCTCAAGGCGTTCCTGAAATATCACCCTCACAAGAATGGGATGGACGGACAGCCTGAAAACATTATGCCTCCGGCCATGGCTGTTACCGGCAGGGACATAAAAAGCACAACCCTCTGTTACATAATATTGATCACGGTTCAACTTGCACATAGCCAGGATGTTTTCAAGGCTTTTGCTGTGACACCATCCAGCTGGCAAAACGCCGTATGGAAAATAAAGCCCACCTGAACATACAGCATAGTACTGTAAGACTTGTATTTTTGCAGGCTGTTCCTTGGGCAAAAAGGGCTCACCTTAGGCCTGGTGTCCACCACATACATGAAGTCGCTGCGGGGATTGGACCTCAAGATGGCCTCCAGCATCTGTTCATCCTCTAGGCAGCGAGCGCTGAAACCTGACAGGGGCTGGCTGCTTCGGCAGATGGCAGCCTGGGAGGAGGCAGGGGGACAGGAATGTTTGTCTGACAGCTGATTTTAAGTGATTTATTACTTTGGATGACATCTAGAGCAAAACAATCCAATATATGAGAATCAGCATGAATACAGATTCACAGTACTTTTTCTTTTCTTGCATGTTCAATTTGAATTAATGAACCACACAGTTTCTCTCATCTCCATTTACTAGCCACAAGGGAGAGGGACAGAGAGCGTTTTGTGATTCTCCCCTATGGCTCATGAAACAGAGTGGAGCCCCTTCATACAAACTGAGCTCCACACACTGGACCCTCAAGCCTGGGAAGCTGACCTCACACACATAAAGCACTCCCAACTGTCCAGTCAAGGATTAATAGAAGGGATTATAGCTGTGTAGGCTTATTCTCGATTCAGATATAGAAAATGGTAATGATTCATGCTTTGACATGATGACAGAATAGACGTCTCCTCAGAGGACCTTTTGTGAACTTGACAAAGCCTCTGTTTAGATTTCATGGCTGAGGATCTCCTGTTTATGGTGCAGTTTCTCTTTCTATTTTATATCTTCAGTATGTGTTCCTTTTTTATTATACAATTTTGATTCCATGTCTTTTCCATATCCAGGGCCATTTTTAAAATCAAATAAAAACTGAAATGACATTAATAGCAGAGTGGACATCTGTTTATGCTCCGTATCTTCACAAACACAGTCTCATATTGCCTATGGCTCTGCTGTGTTGAAGCAGATGCACATTATTAGTAGAAAGCCCTTACCCCACGTGATTGGTCAGACAATCAGAGCAAATTATACCAAACCAAATAGAGAATCTGGTGCTACTTTGGTGCCATCTGAGCATCATCAGTTTCTCTTATTTCACTTCAGGCTCAGTGCCTTTATCTGATGTATGATTAGATTGTTAAAATCTGGTTTCAAATCAACAATATTTTTTACATTTTTACTTTCAAACTGCTAATGAAATGCCATAATACATCTGCAATACAGCACTAATGACTCAACAGCACTGGCTTGATGTTTATTTTGGGGGTTTGTGACCTTTGAAACTTCTGGTAGGGATGAAACGTTTACCAGTTTAAACTGCTGTAAAATTTCCCAATGTTTAGTATTACTGTTTCAAATTTGAACGATTGTTAAAATCTTGTTTGATTATCTTTGAAAAACTAACATTAAACACTGTCTATCAGCAACTGAAGATAGCAACTTTTTCCTAGATGCAGGCGCAGCGTGCAACATGGGTTTGGTTTACTATTCCTTTGTTTACAGAGCAGGCGTGCAGCAGGCAAGCCCGGTGATACTACTGGTCCCTTGTCCTCATCGACGGTAGCACCAACATTCGAGCAAGCATTTCAAATAAATGCTAATATTAATGCACATTTGACATGGTCTTCATAAAGTAATGGCAATGCTGTTGTTTTACCTTTAATGCAAGTAAAAAGTGCATAGTGCTGCTAATTTTATTTGTGATTTTAACCATAAAACTGAAAGGATTTCAGTGTGTGTATCAGTACTTTTTGGACATTTTAACAATATCACCATAATCGTGATATGAAATTTTTATACTGTTTCATCTCTACTTTCCTGCTTGCATTTTTTTTTGTAAAACCAGAACTTTGGCAGCTTAAACAAGGAGGAAAATGCTGAGGATGACTGATTTGTGTTGCAACAAAAACTGGCCATGCAAAGCAATAAAAAACAAGACTTAATGTCATCATGACATTTTCCATCTTAATATGTTTTTTTCTGCTAAACTTAGCTGCTTTAGGCTTTTCTCTTACAAGTTTCACATCATGCCTGTGTAGGTCACAGAGACAGGTTCTATAAGTGCTACTCATCACTGAGTTTGAGAAATGTCATTGACGCTTCGCAACCTTTGAATTAACATGAGTTGTCAAAGGAAGCATTTGAAAAATAACAAGTGAAAATGTATGCTGTCAACTTACATGATTTTCTTTGGAGTAGTATGACAGAGTGGGAAATCTGCCTCTGCTTCTGAACTTGGAGCTCCCCACTATAACTGGAGGTGTGGCGGACTCAGGCACAAACAGGTCAGCAGGGTAAGTGTCACTCACCTTTAAAAAATAACACAAGTCTAAGCTTCTGCCGTGTCCATATTAGGATAAAACAGTACAACTGGTCATAGAAGTTGGCTCACTGACCTTGTAGCGTTGGTTGACAGGGGAGAGTTTCCACAGGGAGTTTGGGAGTCCCATTCTGCTGTAATCAGCCTTAAGGTTCAAGAAGTCCCATTCCTGCCGTCTCTCCTCCTCATCAACGTTAGGCTTATAGGCGAAGCAATACAGCTCCTCGTAACGTTCTGCAAGGCACAACACCAGCTGACAGCTAAGGTTTGATGCACAAAACCTACACTGTGTAGAAGTTAGACGGATCAAAGTGTTGCAAAAGCACAGGGTGTTGAGGCAGTCACTGATATGGATAACTACAAGAAGATGTCTAGCATAAAAAGGTGTCATAAAAGCCAATATTGGACAGTAATATTAAACTTCTTATGTACTGATCTTGTCCTAACTTTAATTTGAGCACTAACCTCACCAAACTGATCTTAACAGATTACCTGGCTGGGAGAGCCGCTGCAGGGACAGGTGGACATCCTGGCACTCCCGCTCTTGAGGCAAGACAAAATGCAGAACCTGAAAGTTCTTGCAGTGAATGAGCAGAGAACATCCTGACGCTGTGGCAGCTTGTTTCTCCACACTGCACACTAAACTGTGAAGCACCTGGTTGGATATGGAAGGCAAACATGGATCTTTTATTGTATGTTGCAAACACAGTGCACAGCATGATGCATGTGTGCACACAGTGACTACAGAATCTAAACAAAGTAACATGTCATGTGCTTCATTGTGCAATGCATGTCTTATCTGATAGCTGGTGCCTACCCATGTTTCATTGCGCACTCCTGCCTCGTTCTCCACAAAGATGGTGTGTGTGGCTGTCAGGTAGAGGGTGCCCACCCTGCTCCTTCTGGGGGAGACTCTGTCAAGCAGCTTGACATTCTCCACCTGGAGGAGGAAGGACATCAAACAGCATCATCCTCAGCACACGATCAGTTACATACATGACACAGCTGTGTTCATGTGTAAACTGCTGCACTGATACACCAACACACCCAGCCGTCTACTGTGGCTGATAACAATAAAAGGACTCTGGCTGCCTACGTGGCTCCACACACCCTTTAATTAATCCTGTGTGTTTGTTTAATCATTTGGATTCAATCTCTGCAGTCATCCTGACCGCATTTGGCGGGTTTTGTTGGTGACAGATGAGGTAACGTTACAGTGCGGAAACTGTAGCTAATCACTGCAGCCAGAGCCGCGGTTACCTTTGGTAGTCGGATGTGCTCCATCAGCAGCTGAGAGATGAGCCGCAGCTTCCTGCGATCACTAACCCTGTCACAGCACAACTACCAGCAGCACAGCATGTGTACAGTAGTGTTACAGTGTGCTGTGGGTTAGTTTAATGCCTAGGTTTGTAGCGTGCAGGTAAACACTGCCATAATATTGCTACTGCCTGGACGTCTTCACGGAGCTGCACCGCTGGGTCCTAAAGCCCGCCAAATACCCAGCTGTGGCCTGTGTGATAAATGTTAAAGCTCCTCCTGACCAGAGTTACTGACCACACTGTAAAAGTAAGTCCATTCAAAATATTTACTGACCTCAAGCCATTTAAAGAAAATGTGTCATACTGCACATTTTCACTGGAACTACTAGTTAGATAGCATATTGATTGATAAAGTGGTTTCCCAGAGGAAATAAAAATTCAAAATAAGATCTCCTCTTTGTCCAGACTATTTCTCCTAGACATACCTGAGTCCAACATCAATATGAGATTTTGAGCATTTTCACATACTTCTCAAGTTCAGCTCCTGAGAAATAGCCTCCCACTGTCTAGGTGCAGTCCTGTTTTAAGAATGCTCATTTTACTCTCTTGCTGCAGTAATCTTCATTTGTCTGAAATAATCAGCTCTTGAGATAACAGTAAGATTCAAAAGAAAACTTGACTGGCTCATAAATGAGCTTGCACAATTTCAGAAATTTGTCTCAGTGATCACCCTCAAGTCTCATTTCTCTATGTATTGTGTCTGTTCTCAGTTGAGAAACCTCTGAGAAGCCTGTGAGCACAGCAAAAGAACTCCTGCTGATGTATTCTTTTGCTCCTTGTTTCTACTAAGCAGATGTTTATGCAAAACAGATCAGAAATTAGAAATATCCAAATAAGAAGCTGATTTATTTCTGATGAGACAATGAAAAGACTATTTTGAGGAGCAAAATATTGCTTAAAATTTATCGAGCCTGATAATGGTGAGAGAAAGTTAGCTTTATTAATATGATTTTACAGGTCTTTACAGACAGGACCATGGCATAAGTTAGGTTACTTATAGCAAAAGGACTCTGGTTTCATTCCAGCTATCAAACTGAGAAACAATTTACACCTAAGAGCCAGTAATAGATCCTAGAAACTTCAAAAGATGTAAGGTTACAAAGGCCCTCCACACTCACACACGGATGTATAAAGAGAACTAGATACAGTGTTCGAGGCAGGGCCCCATTCATTCCTATTAAAGTTGTTGCTCAATGGTACATGATGCCACAAAGTTCGACTCTCTGGGTATAAAATGATCTGGATCTTCTGCATCATTGGGCATAGCTAACGTCCCGTTAAGTCATTCGCTAACTTGAATGGGGATAAAATGATTGAAAAAATTAATCTTGTGGCTTTTCTAGACATCCAAATTGTTACACATTTCACAGGGGTTGTGGCGCTCAAAAAATGTATCCACTGATTTTCAGATTTAAGCCTATGGGAAAAAGTCTTTTTGGACTCAATGGCATTACGTAACCAAGTGGCAACCTCCAGAGCTGAAAAATTAAGCCAAAACACACAAGTGCCAAAAACTACAGTTCTTTGAATGACCACTTGAGGCTGGCTCCCGAAGCCAGTCAATCCCCATAGACTCCACATTGAAATGCCCAACTTTACAGCAAAAACAAACATGTTCACAACCTGCTACGAAAAACGGTTTGGTCTCTGTAGCTAATTTTCCCCTTCATGGCAACTGTGCGGGGGGTGATTTTTTTATAACTCACCCATTTATATTTTATTAAGCCTTAAAGCATGATTAAGAGAGGGCCGATAGTGTCCTCAGATCCACCTCTCACTCCTCTACAGTGCCATCCTTTCACCCAAATATGGTCACTTCTGGTTCCAAAAAATCCAGATGGCAATGGCCGAAATGTTGAACTCAAGACTTCAGAACAGGAGTCCACAAAACTGTGGGTGAAATCATGGTTACTTTGTCCATTATTTTTACAGTCTATGCACGAGACAGACCCATAAGTTGTAACTGCCACTATGAAAACTGGCTTTAAAGCCCAGTGCACGTCCTGGGGGCCTGGTGGCACAGGGGTTTTCATAGTAAGCTGCGACCAGCAGCTCTACAGCTTGCTCAATGGGTTGGTCCATAAAAATTTCCCCATCCTTTGGCAGCCACAGTTTTTGCCCTACGAGGCTGAAAGTCAGCATGTAGGTCATATGTGTGTGCATGTTTGTGTTCATGCCAATTGACTAAATGAGGCATGGTAATGGGAGGGGCCTATCGAAAAAAGGTGCATAACTTCCAAATGGATTCACATTCTTGCCCAAGATTTGTGGAAAAATTGATCACTTGCCAAAAGACATCTGACTGAGTGATGATGCCACCTGTCAAAAAGGAGCAAAGCATGGATGAATGTCAAAAGGACATTTAGTGTTAAAAATAAGCATTTTTAAAAGCTGTCATCAGGAGACATTCAGAGACACAGCTTAGTTTTGAGACAGGATGTAGCTGACCAACATTTAGGCTTATAACAAGTCCATCTGCATCCTGTAGAAAATGTCCTTATTTGCTCCCCACTGGCCTGAGACTGGTATCGTTTGTTGACTCAGCCTAAATGTTAAGTGGTGTGTCACAATGTAGTAGGTCAGAGGACAGTTTAAAATGTTATTTAAAGCCTAAATTCATTGGATAAAGTATTGTATATTCTGGCACTGGGCATGAAATATCCTGAGTTTGTTTAAGTGATTGTCGGGCTGTTAAACAGAGCGTGAGGCTATTTTGAGAAGCTCCCCAGTGCAAACACAGATGGATCACATATAATTTAAACTAGATGTAAACCCATTTTATCTGCACACCCACACTGAGCTGTATCAGATTATCAAGTTCTTCTGACATCTTTTTTTGTTTTGGCAAGACATATCAAATTTCAAATGTAATTTTATAGTCAGCAGCATTTTGCACACCAGTGAACGGAGCAGCCATCTGTTGCAGGACAGTAGACTGAAAAAAACAATAAAAGCTAGTAGTTAAACTAAGCAGAAGTGATTGACTTAGTGACGCCTGACAGCCCTGCTGCATGCCCACTCCTGCTGCGGCGCTACATTCATGGAAAGGAACTAAAAAAAGCTTGATTGTCCAATGATTGTAAAACACTATTCAGTTCTGACAGCATCACATGGATCAGATCACTCTCCACTGTTTAAATAAGCAATCATATTATGTGCATATTCTAATTAGGACAATCAAGCCTTGATATTTGCTCATGATTGATATGTGTTTTATCACTGGTGCACGCCTAGTGGGTGTAATTGCCTCATATAAAAGGCCAAAAAAAAAAGATATTAAAAAATTATGACACTGCAGAGGGACAGTTGGAAACCAAATATTTATTTAGGGTTGTAAACTTGTGAAATCCCCCATGCATATAAGCCAGTTTTATTTTAACGCAATTCACTGTCCTCAGTGTGGAATTCATTTTTGGAAGTCAGTGTATCCCGAGGGACTTGGAGTAAAGTCAGCTTGAGGCCACAATTAACCCGCAGGCCAAAAGATTCTTGGACATCACAGATCACATTTAAAGGAATCTGTTACTGCTGCCAAAGATGTTTAAACAAAATATACTGTGATATCGTACTCTAACTCACAGCCAAACCTTCCGCCAGTGTAGTTCCCCAAACCACAACACCAAATAATTGTATTGCATTCAGAATTGTGTGTAAAGTTCTGTACTGTACAAGGGTTGTGCACTGACCTAGATAGAGACAGGAAATCACGTTCAGCAGTGGAGGGAGAGGGAGTCTTCAATGAGGATGAATACATCCATAGATTATACTCCATCCTGCTACCTAATAAAAAGAGTATTAAGTCAAACTTAGAGCAGGTATTGTCTCCAGGCTTCGGTCCCCAGACTGTTCTTAAAATGTAATATGAAGAGACTTTGTGCCATTACGGTAAATTCAACGTGGCTAATACTGGCCTGCTAAACAAATTTCTAATGTAATTTATACTTTACTTTACATTTTTCCAGTGAGCTTCACTGAAACCCATCTTATCTGTGTCCTTAACTTGAGTTGAATAAACTGGTTACATTCTTGTCAGATTGAGGTCTAAGTGTTCTCTCACCCTGCCGTTTTTAGACTGGAGGTCAGTCTTGCCGTCTTGATTCTTCTCAGAGCTGTTGTCTGCCTTATCAGTAATTGTTCACTCTAACATTTCCTGGTGACACCAGTGTTAACTGGAGCGAACAGTCCCAGTGTCTGCAAGGCAAACACCACTCAATCTGTTGACCATATCCACGTTTTTGAAGCTGGGTCGCTCAGCCATCAGAGAGCAAATGCATTCAATTGGCTTCACAGAATTAGCGCATGTCAACAATGAGATACGGTGAGCCAGTGCCTCCTTTCCATCCTTTCCATGGTTACAGTGACCACCCGCATGTGAAACAACTCCATGCTCATTCCAAAAGCTAGTATTTTTATGGTCCAGGAGGGCATTATGGCATTATCCCAACTATGTAAATCACGTGTAATCCTGAATTTTCTCAAAAGTTTTGACATTTGTGCAAATTGTATAATATATAAAAATATATTTATATAATGGGCTTATAGATATAGTGTAATTATGTTTGTTAATTAATATTTCAAGCTATATTAGTGAAACTGGCACCAAGGAAACAATGGCAAGCAGCCAAAAAAAGTGACAAGGATATTTATCGTCTCATATTGATGGCAGGCCTCTTAATTTAATCAAATTAAAATCATATCGTGGCAGACTTCGTAATATCAGCAAGTGAAACTTGTGATTTCTTATTATTAATCAGTTTTTTCTCAGTTTTATGCTCCCCAGTCATTTAACAGAAGCCGCATTTTCCTGTCAGTACAGATTTTTGGCTGTATTTAAAGTCTTGTGAATGTTTTTAGGTTCATTATGTAGATAAATGTCATGTGTTTACGAAAGACGGCCAGTATTAACTGTAGTGACTCCAGCGTGCCCACTACTGAGGGAAAACATTGGCTTCCCATCAGCATGCAGGTCAGATAATCAACCCTGCAGCCAAGGTTTGGTGGGCGGTGGGCCATGATATTTGGCTGCTTGGCTGGATGGACAAACTGAGAAAGAGCTGGCTGTTGTCATGCCGTCGAGTCTCTGGCCTGTCGATTGGACAGTGTTTTCAGCAGCCAGCTGCCACCTTCCCACTGAGGTCTGAAGCTGGTTTGAGCTGGTCTTGGCAGATATTCTCTCCACTTCAAACTCAACCTTAGCTTTAATTCTCAGGCAGTGTTTGTTGGAAAAATTTGACTTACTTCTCCCTCCAAAAGCTCAAACTTGTAACTGAAGTTACCGTGGAAATGCCAGGCTGTTGGTCGTGTGAGCTGTGTTATTGATTTTGTAATGTCCACGAGTCCAATAGCTCAGGGAACATTGAGCAATACCTGTCTTCCATTAGGAGGACTTAACCCCCCCAGTACTGTAGCTCGTCCACCCTTCATTGACCAATCAGCACCCATGCTTTTAGCAGCACTCCTGTGGGCTGCACTGGGTAAACACAAGTGTCTGCCTCAATGTTTGTCAACGCCAGTTACCTAACCATTTATCAACTGACAGTAAGCATCTGGGCAGCTGGGATCTATGTGCATTAGAAATTATAGATTCTTCCATCAAGATTCGTTCCTCTGTCCTGCTGTGTGTGATCCCGTGGGAAGAGCTTATGGTGCAATGTTGTCCTCACAGAGTTTTTCTCCCTCAAAAGTCAAGCATGGAGGTGAATAACCTCCCTCCTACCACCACCCTAATTCCCTGGGGCCCCCTCCTCCCCTCTTGCCTCCCTGCTCAGGGGACGTCACTCCCCTGGCAGCGGTGGGACTGGAGGATGGAGCGTAGGGGCAAGACGAGGACAGATCCTATGAAGAAACAGTGTGGACAGAGGGGAGGCGTAACAGTGCTGCTCTGCTCAGTGTACATACCAGCATATGAATTAGTGTTGAGCACAGTGCTAAAGCAGAGTTTCAAGGCAGTTCATGGGTGCACTGGATCTAATTTGACTTTTACCTGTGCTTCATGTGTAGCTGATCTGCTGTGTGAGCTGTAAGAAACGCACTGACACTTCTGAAAGACTTTTTTTTCTTTTTTTTCTCGGTGTTGGACCCTACACCCGTTACATCTGCACAGTCTCGTTCTAACAGGTAGGTGCACGTCTCTGATAAAACTCAGTATTTGTGTAATCAGTATTTGTCAATCCTTTGTAGTATGTGTGAGTTGCTTGTGAGGCACTGGTCTTTGCAGAGAAATTCAACATGTTCAGTTTTGACCTACATGTTGCTGTCACTGCACAATGTAAAAACACACGACATTTATGAAATAATAATGCAGGTAACATTTTACCTGACAGGCTGATGTACAGTAATTTGCATTGTCAGTTTCCAAAACTGAATTTTCACTCTTTTAAATCTGATTTTGTTCTTTGTGATCTTCACTTTTACATCTACTGTATTCTTGGAGACGCTGTAATACAGCCCACATTGTAATGTTAATCAGCTGTCACGTCCAAAACTCATTTCCACCACACTTAAATTGAGATGAATGCATATTTGGACGGTCGTCAGTGTTAATATACGGTCAAGATAGTCAAGGTTTTTGTTCAAAGAAGAAAGCTTAACTTCAAAAGCAAGCCAGAAACTATTCATGTGAGAGCACATTTCCCCCTCATTTATGTTATTGTATTCATGCAAATATTTTAGCCAGGGTGTCCACCAGTCTTACTAATGGAAAAAGACATTTTTAGAAAGGAGACAATGAAAACAAAGAAGACCCTGCAGGTTGTCCTTTATGTCCTTTTTAATTTAATTACTAAAGAGAGATACTGGAATGTCTTTATTGTGTTCTAATGGTGCATTCACGGTCTTCTTATGAATGCCGCTCTTTGAGTACTTGGATCTGCACCATAACCCCAAACAATGGATTTTAATGGGACACTTACTGTATGAACTTTACCACGCTGAAGCACTCAGCAGCATTCCTACAATGCACGTCATAGTTTGTAGAGTTAACATTTTTCAACAGTCCTAATCCCACCTTTATTTCATCCTGATTTTGACAGCATTTTTGTCCAAGAGAACAAGCCTTAAGAGCTGCTCAAAACGTAAAGCACGTGGAGTTCAAACTGCTCACATATCTGATGACCTAGTTCAAATAGGTTTTGATGTTTATGTCCTAGTTAGAAGTTTGCCTCTAAGCCATACCTACGCTGCACAGGTATTTCCACAGTTTTCTTCTCCGTCCCCCCTGTCAGTAGGTGCCAACATGCTGGAGCAGGTTCTGTCGTTCGGCCGCTCCCTGGTGCGCAGGAAAGTGGTCGACCTGAGCAACCTGGAGGACTCAAAGCTGTGCCGCTGCCTGGGGACCGTTGATCTCATTGCCCTGGGAGTTGGCAGCACTCTGGGCGCCGGCGTCTACGTCCTGGCCGGCGAGGTGGCCAAGGGCGACTCAGGCCCCAGCATAGTCATCTCCTTCTTAATTGCTGCCCTCGCCTCTGTCATGGCTGGCCTGTGTTATGCTGAGTTTGGCGCACGCGTCCCCAAGACTGGCTCTGCTTACCTTTACAGCTATGTGACTGTGGGAGAGATCTGGGCCTTCATTACTGGATGGAACCTCATTCTCTCCTATGTGATTGGTGAGTTAGTGACATTCTTTGAATCATGTTATTTAAATGTCCAGTGTGTACGATTTAGGAGGATCTAATGCCAGAAATATTAAATGTGTTTTCCCTTGTGTATAACCACCTGAAACTAAGAATCATTGACACCTTAGAATGAGCCGTTTATATCCACATATGGTCTGGGTCCTCCTCCATGGTATCGACCATGCTGCAAACGGGAGAAGTTTCAGTTGGTTGCAATCTGCAATCCCACCATTAGATGTCACTAAATACTGAACTCTAAATCTTTAAAGGAGATGCTGATTCTCCATTGTTTTTGTTTTTTGCTTTCTCGCAGGTACCTCCTCAGTGGCCCGGGCTTGGAGCGGCACATTTGACGAAATGATAGGAGGGCACATAGAGATGTTCTGTAAGACCTACTTCAGCATGAACTCTCCTGGTTTGGCTCAGTACCCTGACTTTTTTGCCGTCTGCCTGATACTGCTGCTTTCTGGTAAGGCAGCAAATAAAGGCTGAAAATCATAGAATTTAAGTCAATATGATGGTGCAGGGGCTGCAGACAAAGAATGGAAACTAGGTTTGGTACATCTTGTTTAAAAAAAACAAACAACGTTCATGAGCCCCAGCTGGATTAATCCAATAAAGAGATGGCAGGACACTGTGTGATAAGTGCTTAATAGGGCAGGGCAATGTGAGTCCACTGGGAGACCATGTTCACCCTCTTCCGTTTTGAAAACTCCCTGATCATCCTGCTGGTCTTCAGCAGCACCCGCTTCTCTTTCCCACAGTTACACTCAGTCACATCTGGGAATGCCCAGTAAAGCTACAATCGCTGTACAACCTCAGGCAACTGAGAAGCTCCACTGCAGCAGCTGAGGGTTTAGTGTCCTCAGTAGCTGTTAATGACTTGGAGAGGACTCCATATTAACTTCCCGTGGTCAGATTCATGACAGTCCACTGATTCAAAGTGGACATGTTTTGGTTAAATCCCGTCTTTATAACCCTCAGGCTAAAACTGAAAACTTTATCATGCGTTGTATCCATTCGCCTGCCAATGCAATGGTCACATTCGGTCAGTGTGACCCAGAAACCAGCCACTTGTGTTTGACTGTTTTGAAGGACCACTGCTTTCAAACTTGTGCTACTATACCCATCAAAACCACAAAGAAATCAGATCCTGTTTCTGTGAAACTAAAAGAAAAATATAGGTTTGTAGCTATCACTCTTTTGATATAGTCTGAGGCACCCCAAATAATTTTCTGTACATTTTTTTGAAGATTTTTGTCAGTTCTTTCATGAATGTACACTACCAGTCAAATATTTTTGAACAAATTTGACTGAAATTCAAGCAGTTTAAGTCCAGTGAATAATGTGAAATCACACAAAGATAAGTGCTAACACAACTTAAAAAACAAAAGTTTAGGATACAAGAAGCTGAAAAACAATATAAATTTTATAGTTATAATTTTCAGGTAACAAGTAATGGCCTAAAAACTTACAGATGCTCTGCAGCAGTGGAAGTAAATGAAGCCTTAACAGCTGGTGTTAACTATTTCTACAGGCACCCCCAATGTTTGTTGATTACCCACAAATCCTCTCTCTGAATAAAAGCAGTGTTGGAACAGACTGTGTTACTACACCCTACAAAACATTGTTTGGACAATATTGCACTGCAGGAGGTACATTGCTGTCATACTGGCAAGAAAAAGGCAAATAATAAAGGAAGAGAGACAGACTATTATAAGCCTTAGGTCTTTCCTTTAGAGAAATTGCAAAGATAGCCAAGGTATCCGTAAGAACAATTTCGTCGACATCAAAAGGCGCCTGGAAACTGGAGGAAACTTTGACAGGGAGAGGTCTGGCAGACACAGTTTGTAACAGAATCAGAAGGCAAGTTTCTGAGAGTCAACAGCTCGCGCTGATAGGCAACTAACAGGACAACAACTTCAAGCACAGCGTAACAGTGGTTGAAAGCATAGACTTTAAAATAGTGGATGTAGCTGTCACCCATTGGTTTGTGGACTCCGGTTTTGAAGCCTCGAGTCAATTTGGTGCCCATCTTGATCTGACTGAGAACCTGAGGACACAATCCGCAGCCAAGCAGTCGCTCAAAGCATTCCTGCCCTTGAATATGCATAACATTTAAGCCATAATGTAACAGGTGAGTTATATAAAAAGTCACTCTTTGTTTAGTTGTCAAAAACGGTGAAATACGCCATAGAGACCAAAAATGTTTTTGTACCAGGTTGTTAACAGGTTCATTTCTGCTGTGAATTTGGGCATTTTAACATGAATGGGGATTGACTGGCTTCTGGAGCCAGCCTCAAGTGGCCATTCAGGGAACTGCAGTTTTTGGTATTTCTGTGTTGGCCTCATTTTTCAGCCTTCAAGGTTGCTGCCAAGTTAAAAACAAGGAAGTCTCTGTTTAAACTAAAAAGCTGCAGGTTTGACAGATTGAGTGGCAGTAAAAAAGTTATTGCTGAAATTGGTCAAGATAATCAATGTCTTTCAAAGAAGCTTTAACTTCAAAAGCAAGCCAGAAACTATTTACCGGAGAGTATATCTCATCCCTCATTTATCTTATTGTATCCATGCAAATATTTTAGCCAGGATCTCCACCTATCTTACTGACGAAGAAAGACATTTACAAGACAATAAAAACAAAAAAGACTTTTCAGAATGTCTCATTGTGTTCTAGTGATGCATTCACAACCTTCTTATGGATGCCGCTCCTTGACTAGTCAGATCTGCACCATAACCCCAAACAATGGATTTTAAAGGGACATTTACTGTATGGACTGTACCAAGGTGAAGCACTTAGCATTCTTATAATGCACGTCATAGTTTGTAGAGTTAACATAACAGGTTTTAACTGCAGTCTGAGTGACTTTTAGGTATTGAGCTTCAAAGTTTTTGCATTCCAAATAGCAAAAATGATACATGGAACAAGTCTCTTACATACATGAAAATGACACACACCCTCAAGTTATTCTGAATGTAAAATATCAAAATCCTGTCAGTTTTGTAGATGGGTTTTTTTAGGGACGGAACTTCTAATCCTAAGAAGTCCATTTCTACTTGGAGTTATAAGGTTTTATCTTACAAATCACGTAAAGAAGCAATTATTTTCAGAGAATACAAACAGTTTACTAATTTGTTTTAAACATAAAATTAGTGTTGTAACATAGTGTCTACCTATATGAGAAAGTTTGATTTAATGTTTTCTATGATATTTTTCCGACATTCATTTCTTTTTGTAGAACAAATCTTATTTTCATAAAGCACAGCAGGTTAGGTAAAGGTCAGTACTAAATATTTTTTTAAGTATAGAGGTCAATTTTAGGGAGAAATATGATTGGTTATTATAAAACACATTATTCCAGGAACCATTAGTTTAAAATTTGTGTGGCTCAGACAGCCAGAAGCTACTGTAACACATCTAACCAAGACTGTACTGCAAAGAAAGAGGGACAGGTAAAGTATAAGTCTACGCTAGATATATGCTGAATGAAAACATTTTGCTGCACTATACCCTCCGGTCTCTCTCTTCATCTACAGCAAGCTAAAGACCCAAAACAAACCCCTAAGCTACAAATGCAAGATATTGAGATTACTGGGAACTTCTACGACAGTGCTGGGAATAACAAAACAGTATCTGATTTCCATTGTAGAAAGAATGCTGCCAGTGTGTTCAGCTGTTATATCTGCAAATGGTTGCTACCTTGATAAGTCAAAAGATTAAACGTGTTAAAACAAAGATTTTTTTTTATCTCCAATTGTTTATTTGTTCTATGCTTCATTTCAGAGTACATTAAAACACGTAAATGCGTAAATGTCAACATAAACTGTTCAGAAGCTGTGAAATGTGTACCCTAAATGACAAATTTTATTAACTTTGGTGATCCTACTTGTAGATTTTTATGTAGCATGCTAATGTTAGCATTTAGCTCAAAGCACCACTGTGCCTCAGTAGGCTACTGCCTCACAGAGCTGCTAGCATCGTTCATCTGTAAGCTGTTTAATTTAAAGTCCATCAAGTGGCAGTGTCTTTTAAAAAAAGTATTAGGTTTTTAGGTGATACAACTTGATAATAATATTAATAATGATGTGGACAAAGACACATTGCAACTATTCGACATTCACTGATCAAATATTTATCAAAGTAGTGCTGGCATTTCAGTTAAACAGCAAACATCACATCACTGTGCTGAGCTCTGTTGCCTCTCTGCCCATCACAGGACTGCTGTCGTTTGGGGTGAAGGAGTCAGCCTGGGTCAACAAAGTCTTCACTTCGATCAATGTGCTCGTACTCTTGTTCGTCATCATCTCTGGCTTCGTCAAAGGAGACTCACAAAACTGGAAGATCACTGAAGAATCCCTTATTAATGTCACCATAGTTAGAAGGTAATTCATTAATTTAACCATTACAGTTATATGTTTGTAAAGCCCTAAACAACAGACATAACAGAACTATCAGTATTGCTGATAGTCTGATTTGTTTGCATTGATGCATTGGTCTCTATAAAACATGCAGGGCAGCAGTGGTTAAACTTCTCCTTATGTCCCCCATGTTTTTATGTTATGAAATAACAGTTTATGTGTCTCAGGAACTTGTCGGTGACAGCCAACGTGAGCAGTGATTATGGAGTTGGAGGATTTATGCCCTTCGGCTTCAGTGGGACCTTAGCTGGAGCTGCTACCTGCTTTTACGCTTTTGTTGGATTTGACTGCATTGCAACTACAGGTGAGCTACTGATCGGATGTGATAAAAAGAACAGTTCACCCCAAAATCAAGACCACATATTTTTCCTCTTACCTGTAGTCATGAACCAGTTACTCAAGATAATCCACATTCCTTGTTGTGAAGCAGTTTCATAAAGGAACTACTTTCTTTTACCAAACTACACCCACCAACCGTATCACAATCCAGAAGGAAGTGTGCATCTACTGCTGGCTCACCTAGCACCTCTGAGCTAGCTAATGCTACAGTTAAGCCAAAGAAGATGCCATAAATCTTAACATCTCGTGCTGTCACAAGCACAAGCCTCTTGTCCATGAGTAGATGCACGCTTCCTTCTGCACAGTGATGCAGTTGGTGGGTGTTGTTTGGTAGAAAGAAAATAGTTCCCACATGAAACTATTTTTTTGTGGTGCACTTTGAGCACCACAAGCTGAGTGCCTTCTAGTTCCATTATACTGAAGAGAAGGCAGACATCTCTATGGCCGATAACTCCAACACTCAGCAACTCACACCACAACAATCTAGATTGGTAATCAGCATTAAAGGTGAGAGGAATAATATTTTCCTTTTGATTTTGGGGTGAACTGTCCCTTTAAGAGTGACTTAAACAAAGCTAAAGATATTTGTGTGTCTGTGTGTGACAGGCGAGGAGGTGAAGAACCCTCAGAGAGCCATTCCTATCGGCATCGTGGTGTCACTGACCGTGTGCTTCCTGGCGTACTTTGGTGTGTCAGCCGCACTCACTCTGATGATGCCCTACTACCTGCTGGATGAGAAGAGCCCTCTGCCCATGGCCTTTGAATATGTGAGCTGGGGCCCTGCCAAATATGTGGTCGCTGCAGGTTCTCTGTGTGCCCTCTCCACCAGGTAAGCACTGGATTGCTTTTGTAAAACAAGTTGAGGACAAAATATTAATATTCATAGTAGACAAAAGCATTTAGATGTTGCATTTAGGTGTCTTTAAGACTTTCTGGCTGATGTGCATGCTATAAATGGGTGATAATGGTGGAGGAGATCTGGTCAAACTTTCTGACATTGCATCTGTCTGTCTTGTTATTAGATTGATTCCTGTTGCTTATCGGGGCATAGTGGGCGCAGTGCTTAAGCCTCTGTGCTGTCAGATACCTGCATGTGTTTGTAACATACTATTTATAATTGAAGTATCATACATATGGTGGGCAAGTTTGTCTATAAACAATATATTAGTGTAATTTAATTCTGTCTTTCTTCCCTGAAGTCTTCCGAAATCAGTTCTCCCTCAGTTTTCCATAAGCAAGCCCTGGTGGATGTCAGTCACAGACTTCACCTATGATCTGCACTCATGTGCATATTATCCAATTAGACATGTCAGTGCCTGCAGTTGGTGTTAAGGTGGTTACTTTGGGGTCCGCCCCTTGGCAGTTGTTCTCACAGTTGCTACTAGCTGTGAATCCCCTTTGACACACATTTTGGTGCTTTTATATATTTGGAATAAATGTTAATATTTCTGGGTACTGTAAGGACTCACAGGCACATGCTCAAAACAGGCTTGACTCCAAATCAGCTCTGAAAACTGAGAAAAACAACTAAAACCTACTTTCAAACATAAACATGTCTGTTTAAAGGCAATGGAAACAACAGGAAAGAAAGACACCAGTTGACCTCAATCATGCTCTGAAGCTTTGATGATGTGACTGTTAGTGTTAATTTGTGTGTGTCTGTGTTTTGGGCTTTGGACTAACTTTGTTGGTCTTGCATGTCTCTGCTGTCTCATGCAGTCTGCTGGGCTCCATTTTCCCCATGCCTCGTGTAATCTATGCTATGTCGCAGGATGGGGTGCTTTTCAAAGTCTTAGCCCGAATCAATCCTAAGACGAAGACCCCACTTATTGCCACTATGACCTCCGGTGTAGTAGCAGGTGAGAGTCGGAGAGCGTCCAGTGAGATCACTCCCGCTAATCTTTTTCCACTAATCAACTGTGAAAGACACAGTGACAGATGCAGATATTAATTTGCTTCTTTTTTCCTGAAATTGACCCATTCTTTTAAACCTCTTGTATCAATAATTCCCTTTATAGGAGGTAGTTGAGGGAAACCTCAATATACATATGTTGTTTTTCACAGTTGTGCAGGTGCTATGTTTTTTTTCCCAGAATGCCCTCAACTTAACCATGAACCCTCTTCTCCCTAGCCTGTTGGGCTGCATGTTCCCTCTGCCGCGCATTCTCTTTGCCATGGCACGAGATGGTATTCTGTTCAAATTTATGTCCAAAGTGAGTAAGCGCCAGTCTCCTGTAGCTGCCACCATGGCGGCAGGTACCACTGCGGGTAAGAGATGAGGACTCGCCTATTATGGGGTTGTATCGTGGACGTTGTTTGGTGTTTTGATCTGTGCACGTTGGTGGTGGTGACTGCATGTTAAAGTTAGTGATGGTGCTTCCAAACCCATGTGAAAAACATTGCACACATTATTTAGGCTGATAAGTTCACTAACATTTAAATAGGAAGCTACAGCCTGGCAACCTTAAAGTAACGGCAAGACTCCAGGAAGTTACTGCTCCTGGCACATAACACCCTGAAAAACACAATGTCTTCTTTTTTATCTACACCAGTCGTGAGCCTGGAGAGGATTATGTGTTTGGTTGTGTGTGTGCTGTCTGTCCTCAGCTAATCTCACATACTACTGGACCCATCAGCCTAATGTTTTTTGTGTGCACACAGTAATAACTGTATGCTGAAGGGCATCTCGTGGTTGTGGTGATTCACAATTTTTGTATTGACTGCTCTGTTTAATCATTTAATCGACTGATGATTCCTCCCTCCTCTTAACCGGCCGGTAGGAGCTGCAGGTAATCAACAAAATCACATAGCAAAAGGCATTTCCGACAATCGTCTCGACTACAAACAAGCGTTGCCTAGTCTGCTGCAGGCCACATTTTGGCCTTTGTTGTTACTCAAAAACTGACATCCAGAGAAAACCTTGGTTTTGTTTTGAACCCGAGCATGTGCAGATTAATTTCATACCCCATATTGTCGCTGTCCAATGAAAAACACGTATCTCCACTTTTGACGATTTTGACTTTCTACGCACTTTGATGGACACTTCTGACACCCAATGGAGATACGTGTTGAATAGATGATGTAATAAAATGTCTTTCCCTTGGTCATTTGGATACCCAACGCTAACGATTGCTAGGGAATATTATGGACACTCCATGCACTGTAGAAAGTCAAAATCATCAAAAGTGGAGATATGTGTTTTTCATCGGACAGCAATATGTAATTCACTAAAGCTACGTATGATAGGAGATGAATAAATCCCAGTTTTGCTGTCTTCGCTCAGTGAGATTCAACTCTTCTTTGTTTGGGAAGTATACGTAGGGGTTTTATTGGACATCTTGTTTAAGGTTTGTCTCCATATAGCCTGTCTACTCTGCTTACACTTTGATAATGTAACCTGCATATTGTCTCCCCTTCATTCCATTACTGTCATGTATACACACTGAACACACAGACTGCTGCACACTCCCTGTTCCCCACCCACATGCCTGGAGACACACCTGACAGTGATATGCACTTGACTTTCTAGTTACACCATTTTTGTACAGATTAAACAACACATGAAACTAGAGTACAGAGACGCTTACCTTAGTTTGGCTCAAAGACCGGGAACAAGGGGAAACAGCTCGTTAGTAAGGGTGTCGCGATGTACCAGTATTATAAAAAAAAAACTATTTCTTTCCGTTCTCGCTTGGTCTCCCTCGCCTTTGTGTAATTTATTTGCCAAAAAAGAGAGAAAACGCACAATAAGTTAAAGATAAATTTGATAGCATTACTATTATTTTTACTATTGTTTAAAATTTTCTTTTCATATCACGGTTATATCGTTATCGCAATCCACAATTATCGTGTAGTGAAAATTTGATATCATGCCAGCCCAAGTCCAAAGGTAACAACACCTGCCTACCAGCATCTGTGAAGCTGATCTATTAACACGTTATATCTGGTTTGTTGAATTAGTATAAAAACTGACGTATAAAAACACAAAACAAAAAAGGACAAGTTGTGGTTTTACAGGAGGTTGCTGGATTTCCTGGTTTGGAACAGTGACTTCCCGGGGTTTCATTGTGACTTTTAAGATGCCGGGCTGTATTCATATTTAGCACACATACATTAGAGTGGTGTCAATCTTCTCATCTAATCCCTGGCAAGACAGAATATACGCCATTTCCTCATATATCAAATTAAGTCTTTAATTCTGTAGGTTTGATTGAGATTTAGGTTTTCTTTCATAAAGTTTTTTATTTAGAAAAGATGGTCACCACATTGAAGAGCATTAAAGAACAGTTAGTGGTTAGTGGCTGTATTGAAATCAACTTCTCACTTTGCTGCAGTGATGTCGAAGTGTACTCCAGGGTGTGTTAGTACACCGTGACATCACTCCAACAGAGTGCACTTCTGACCACGCAGTGAACAGGATTGAAACTTTCAACCTGAAAGGATAGTGAAACATGTCTTTTTGGCCTGCTGTTGAGTCAGTCTTAAAGTTAAGTAAAATGACTTAAACTGAGATGTTCTACTTCCAATGATAAAATAAAGTAGAAATGCAAATGGTTGACCTTTGGGGACTGGTAAGGTGCTCACTGCCCTCAGGTGTTGGGCTGAGACCTGTAGGATGAATGATGTGAGTAAAAATGGCAGGCAGATGTGAACACTGGGTGTACAGTGTATAGTGCAGCTGATAGAACAGGGCAGGGGAGCTTTCTTTGTTATTTCAATTTTAATATTATGTTATGAGGAGCAGTGGACATACCACGGCTCTGTGTTTGTACTGTGCTGCTGAGATCAAATTCATACCGGAGTCTGCTGCTGAGATACAAGAGAGGGAACACCACAGTGTATCTCACATCAAACGACACTCAGTACGCAGATGATTACAGCTGTCAGCCCAGGGAAACATTTGGCTCCTTTGTGTCTTTTTATCATGAAGACATGTCTGCGTGAAATTTAATTTGCATCTGGTCATGTTTATGTTTATTGTTGGAGTGTGCATCTGAAAAAAAAATCAACATTTTAATTGCAAGAATATTATTGTTGTGGGTGTAAATGTAAATGCATGTATTTTGTGTAAATGATTGTCTCCAGTAATCAGTAATGATCCCATGTCTTGTAAATGTTCTTTGTTTGTGTTAACTACATTTTTGTTTTGCTTGCTATAGCCATCATGGCTTTCCTGTTTGACCTCAAAGCACTGGTCGACATGATGTCCATTGGAACTCTGCTGGCCTACTCGCTGGTTGCTGTGTGTGTCCTGATTCTCAGGTGGGTACATTTATAAATATCGAAGGACTCTTATTTGAGCCACATTGTGAAACAGTTTACCTTGTGGATTTCTAAAAACCCACCACAGGTATGATCACCTCGCAAACGCCTCCTGTTATTGCATCACATTGGTGATGTAAGAGCTGTGAATGCTGCCATTGTGTGAGTGTGAAGTGGCTGCTTGAGTGAATGAAGGTGTTTACTGTAGTTTCGCTGAAGTCTGGACCTGCTGTACACCTCTGCTGGGTGAACTGAGGTGACTCATCACCACAGCAGTAGTAAACATGAACACAGTGTTTGTTACCTGATTGTAACTGGATTTACAGGCCTCGGTTGTTTTGTAAAGTAAAACTAAACACAGTGACAGCGATCTGTGGCTGTATAAATGGTACTGTATATAAACTAGGGATGTACTGATTTATCAGCTGAATTTTGGTATCAGCCAATATTGGCCTTGTTAACTGCCATTGGCCTACAGTCATGTTAATAAAATGACGTTCACCGGTCATCAGTTTTCAGACATTTTCCCCATAGACCACTATTGACATCTATAAGCTGTTGACAGGACACCTTAAACTGCAAACAAGGTCAATTATGACACTTTTTATTATGAAGTTTTGGTCCATGGAGGTTTTATATTTGTAAAACTTTCCTCGAGCCGAGAAAAGCGATTTAAAAATCTGTGATGTCATCACAATGTTAAGTCTATCAGCTAAACAGAATATCGTGGGCACAGCTTGCAGGAGAAACACCACTGCTACAAACTGTTCCAGTTACAGCAGGGGTTCGGTATCTACATATTATTATACATCTATGATTGTGTTTACATGGACATTAATACCCTGTTCATGATCGGATTTTGAAATATCTCGTTAATGTATCTGAGCATGTAAACACTATACTCCATTTATGAGATACCCTAATATGCTGGAGCACTCTAAAAGAAACAAGAATAATGAGAAATAAGAATAACCCAGTTTTTCTGTGGTCATGTAAACACAGTATCACAAATATAATCATAACCTGGATAAACCTTATAAACAGGTTATTAATGTCCATGTAAATGCACTTTGTGATTGCTTACATTATGATGCGTTCAAGCTCTATTCAGTAAAAATGATTATTGGGTTAAGGTAAATTATATTGCTATCGTGATGTGTTCAAATGCAATCTTGTAAAATTGGGATTTTGGGTTTTATTTAAGGTTGTTTCATAAATTTGTATGATTGTATTTGTGCTTGTTCAAAGATTGTGTAATGAAGGGCTGAATGACTTTAAAACAGCTCAGTTATTATAATTTTTTTATAATGAAGATTTTTTTGTTTCCCTGGCACAAAAGGGGAGTAAGTAAAAACAAAAACAAAATAAATAACAACAACAGAAACATCACTATGGGCCAAATTGATATAAACATCGGTATCAACCCAAAATTTCACAATGGGTGCATCCCTAATGTAAATAGGTTGTATGTAGAGACATTGAAAACACTGAACATTTTGCTGTGGTGAAATGCAGACTTGTGACCTTTAATGTCTGACGCCTCTGTGGTCCAGGTACCAGCCAGATGGAACCCTAGAGCGGCGAGCAGGCACCAGTGAGAGAGACTACCTGTCCTCTGAGGAGGGCGAGTCCGACCTGACAGAGTCAGAGTCCCACCTCAACATGCTGAAGGGTGGCAGCTCCACCCTGCAGGCTGTCCTGCACCCTGCTGTCTCACCCTCTGAGCATTCCTCCAGTGTGGTCAACATGTCCATCTGTGTGCTAGGTGAGTGAACCAAGGTTATATAATCTTTCCTTTTTTAAATGGTGTGACAAAAGACGTCCGAATTAAGTGTGTGTTTTCAAACCACAGTGCTGGTAGTGTGTGTGGTCAGCTACCTCACCACGTACCACATCTACTCCATCCTTGGTATGGAAGTGTGGATTCTGGTGTTGCTGGCCGTGTGTCTCCTCATCTTCAGCGGCTGCGTCTTCATGGTCTGTAGGCAGCCTCAGACTAACAAGAAGGTCTCCTTCATGGTGCGTGGCAGCTCAGTAACTTCACCACTTTCATACCAAACCCTGAGTTATTGAGTGAGATTGATCCAATATTTTGCTTGTTGTCATCACAGGTTCCCCTTCTGCCCTTTCTGCCCATTCTGAGCATATTTGTCAATATTTACCTCATGGTCCAGCTCAGTGGAGACACCTGGATACGTTTCTCTGTGTGGATGTTTGTGGGTGAGTGTCTTTTAACTGCTGGTCCAAAGCTGATCCCATCCGGTTACAAACAGCCATGATCCATCGTGGACATTTACAGGAGTAGTTTGACATTTTGGAAAATATGCTTATTAGTTTTTTTTGTCAAGAATTAGAAGAGAAGATGAATACCAAAGGTACTCTGCCTCTGCTGACCAGATACAGAATGTTGATTAATGAGCTTTAGAGGCTATTGGATGGATTCTGTCTTTCGGACGAGCAAAGCTAAGCTAACTGTCTCCTGCAGGTGTCTAAAACCTGCAGTCTTTCTATTGGCCAGCAGGGGGCGACTCCACTGGTTGCAAAATAATGTCTGATTGTGTAGACATCAATGGGAAAATGATACTACTTTTTGATTGATTTATGATCTCAATCTCGAGTTTCAAATATTCTTCGATAAAGCATGAGGTTCATTTAGTAAATTATGGTCCTATTTAGAATAAAATATACGTTAAAGCCAGCTACACGTAAGGGCGTGGCTACAAGTCAGGTCCATCCCTCGCTCCTCCACAGCTCCACCCTTTCACCCAAATATGATCCCTTCTGGCTCAGAAAAAAACAACAACCAAAATGTCAAACTCAAGGTTTCACAAACCAATGGGTGACGTCACAGTGACTACGTCCACTTCTTTTATACAGTCTCCTGCCTGTGGCTTCATATTTACGCATATGAAAGTGGTATCAGTGATATCTAATTCTTGGCAAGAAAGCAAACATGATCTAAAATGTCAAACTTAACCCTCAGAGATGCAACGCCTGACACCTCTTCCTAACTGGATGCGAAGGAGCAAACAAGCAAACATCAGACTGTTTCAGTTTGAAGATGCGGATGTCCTAACCTGCTCCGTGTGTCAGTGAACAGGCTAAGCGACGTGATGCTTGCTCAAAAAAACCCCACATATGTTCACCCTGGCTCTATTTTTGTGAAGCTTCCGGCAAGCTGTTCCTTAGGCTCGATCAGGGCTTTAAAAGGCTCCCTGATTGTTGTTGGCTAGTTTTTGGTCCTCCATCTGCCAGAGGTTGCCCGCTCACTGTATGTTAGAAGGAGGTGTTTCACTGTTTTTTTTCATTAGTATTTCATATCTCTTCCAACATTTTTCTCAGGCTTCCTGATCTACTTTGGCTACGGCATGTGGCACAGTGTGGAGCGCCAGCGTAACCTCCAGAATCCTTCAAAAAGCAGCAGCACCACGGAACACAACAAGACTGGTGGGGAGAAGCAGGTTGCTATGGGTGCAGTGGGAAAAGACCAGGAGTCTTTCATCTGCCCAGAAAAGACCAGCCAGTGTTAAAGCGAAAGACTCTGCGAGGCGACGGATGCATAAAAGCACACAGCAGCTCTGCCTCGATGCACCTGTTTATACAGCTTCGCCATGTGGCGCCTCAGTCACAAGCACATTCAGCCTGCAAAGGCAGCGTCAGTACTCTGTATCAGCGGCCACACGATGGGGAGCCGCTCTATCACTGTGATGGAACCACATCCTGTAGGTCACATGGACAGCATGGAGGCAGAATTGAAAGGACAGGTAACACACTGGAGAGTGATGTTCATTTCTTTTAACGATGAAGCAGTCAGCGCACGACTGCAGCAAAGCTTTTTCATTATGGACTTCTTAGTGCTTGATGCTCATTTTATTTTTTCTGTTACTCTTTACATTTTAAAGCAGATTTATACAAGTGTTTTTTTAAATGTAAAATCTGGGAAATCCGTCTCATCCATTTAATGGCACAGAGTATTATTAGATTTTGATACAACACTCGTGTACATTAGAAATAGTGTTAGTTCATTGATGTTGACGGGTCTCCAACGTAGTGAGTCCCCGGGACTCACAGGTGGGAAAGTTAGTGGGTCCTCATGCTGCACGACAATGGCCAAAATGATAATCACGATTATTTTGATCAATGCTGAGATCACGATTATTTATCACAATTATTAATTGATTTTAGGCACAAAATATTTTTATTGCACTGTCACATTTAAATAAACAGAGCACTGCTTTCACTTCCATGTTGTGCTACTTCCTGCTAATGTACAAATCTTTACATCTCCTAGAAATAACATGTAAATAAAACTGTATCAAAACATTAAACCCAAAAATAAATCCTTCGCCTGAATTCAGTGCATCTCCTAGGAACAAAACATAAATATAACTGTACCTAAAATATAAGCTAGCTAAAATTAGATGTGCCAACACAGAATGCAACCAAATGAAAACAGCCTTTATATTGGACACATATTTTTAGTGTAATGTGATTACAGTTGTTATTTCAGTCTGTCTTTGTGAGCTGGTTGGAGTCTGAGGTGATGCTGGACAAAGACAGGGATTCAATGAGGTAACTTAAGTGACTCTTCACCTACTGCTCCAGGCATTTGATTTTCATTTTGCTCGTCTGCTCTCTGCTGTATATTACTTTTTGCCTCTGCTGCAGCAGCAACATTCAGGAAGGTTTTTCACAGGCTGCCGCTGCAGGGTACACACGCAACCTCCAAAAATAGAGGCTGGCTGTTAGTTTAGGAAACGCTTGATTTGATATGCAGTGGACTTTTCTAAGAGTGGAGCACACATTGTATACATCAGTAGTGGTTTTGTGGCTGTTTCTGGTCAAATAAAAAGGATCTTACTTTTACCAACAAGGTGTATCTCTGTAGGGATCCTTTGCATAATGTTGTCTGACACTTAGAATAACAATCTGAGCCTGTCAGTGGCAAAAGCAAGTACTTCTAGTGGACATACATTGACGGTGCAAACATGCTCTGAGTTATCACATTGCAGCCTGTGGGGCACTGCTGGCTGCAGCATTCTCGCTCAGTACCAGACCAATTTAGAATAATTGTTGTTCCTATTGGTCACAAATAAATATGGAGGAAAATAGTACTGTCTTAACCGGAGTACCTTGCCACCAAAAAAAAGCACAATTACTTAGAAATTGAAGTATTGTATTACTGTATAATACAAGATCTGTCTTGCCACATAATTTAGATGGCCTTGACATTTTTTGAGGTTTATTCTGTTGCATTCAGTGTCGTTCTTAGAAGACTGGAGTCTGCATTGCTCTATAACCACCCTGAGGAGCCTTTTTGTGCTGCACTGAAGACTCAGTTCTTACATTTTTCCCTCTGGGCTTTAAGGGGCCATCCTGTTTTTCCTGTACTGCCAGTGATTTACACTAATCCTACACTTTTCAGGAGGTCAGATACCGAGGCTGTAAGACGTTGGTGAGTGATAGGTTTGATTGATATCTGCAGTGCAGCGTTTTACATGAATGTGGAAAATTTCAGAAGCTTGTCTCAGCAGGAATAAGGTAAGTATCCTACTGTCAGTAGTGGTGCAGCCGGGGGAGAGTGAGTGTCATGGCCACCCTGATATAATTGCAAAAATAATCAAAATAATTGGAGGCCTCTGTTTGTGGTGTTTTTTTTTTTTTTTATTTGAGTAGGTGTGTTCCCAGGAAATGCTTTGTTCCTTACAATCCATGTGGTCATTCAAATTAAAGCTGTATATTTGTCTTTTTAAGGAAAAGGACAACCAGCCCATCTGAGGAACAATGAATCATCTAAAGCCCAGTTCAGACCAAAGACTTGCAACGGGACAAGTTGAAACAGGCAACTAATTGCAACGTGCCATTCTGCAATATTCTAAAAAGCTGTCGGTTCACATCAATACAACTAGATGAGATGGAGTATCATTTCTATGCAACAACTCTCTGTACTTCCGTTCTAAATTCCAGCTTTACAGGCTCGTTTTGTGGCTGAATATAATTTATAGTTTCTTAAAATATGAATGAGGAAAGTGATAGGGAGATACTGGCTACAGCTGCATTTGTTGTACTGATAAAACTGCAAAAAACAGAAACAAAACGAGCATCAGATGGACTGTATTCAAGATAAATACAACACAATAATATTTATAACCAGTGCCAATTAATCAGTCAATGAAATGTGTTTGTGTGTGTCTGTGTGTGTGTTGGGGCACTGTGAGGACAAAAAACTGAGGGCAAACATTCCATCTGCGGTCATTTTGACTTGACCAGTGGACTTCACTACAAGCCGATTGGCTGTTAAAACAGGTGACGTGCTTTATATGCTTTATGTTCTAAAAGCAGCCACCGTTGATCTGAGCATTGGAGTTGCGGGTGACACCATCAGCCGGCACACACCGTTGCAACTTTTGTCTGCAATGTTCTAAAATGGTTTCGTCTTGTTGCGAATCTTTGGTCTGAACTGGGCTATAGGCACTGACACATTAAAACAGGATTGTTGTAGAACTCAAAATGTTAACTGTGCCAATATTAGTCAATGTACATCAGAAAATTAGTGACATTAACTGTAAATTAAGAAACCAAAATTTATCAGTATGAGATTCTGTAACTCTTGACATAGTTTTCAACCAGCCTTTATACTTCTACAGCATAACAGAATAACTGAAATTCAGTCACAGCTTTTGGTTTTGGTGTGCCACCCCAAGATTTTCAGTGGCTCCATCTGGCCACCCATATAAAAAATCTCTGCCGTTGCCCCTGCTGAACTAAGCTACATTAACAGTGTACAGTCTTCCAGTGCTGTCACAGGATGAAGTACATAGAAGTATCCATGATGTCATGATGTAGTATCACTTGTTACCAACTGCGCAGACAATTACAATAAAGTCTTATTTTTCAGTAAGATAGTGTTTGGTGTTTTTTTTGTTGTTGTTTGTTTTGTTTATTTACTATCTCAAGGTAGTTGTGTTTCAGGTTTATTTATCTGTTAACAGGATGTCTGAAAAACTAAGGAACTAATTTCACATCTACATGGAGAGACACTCAGGCATAAATCAGAGAATAACTGATTCATTTTTTATGTAGATGATGCCACCATGTGGCCATTTAAGGACTTCACTGTGAAATAGTCAGCTTTTTTTTTCTTGTCCATACAGTACACCAATCTCATGGTGAAGTAAGGTTTAAGTACTTATACTGCAGAATAAAGAGAAGATGTCAGTGCACTTCCACAACAAATTTGGTACATACAAGTTAAATTAGTTTCAGACTTGTTTTGGTTTGGCACAGACCTTTTGTAGTTATTTTTTGCCCTTGTGGAAAACAAAGTTGAATGATTTAAGGACACAAACACCAATTCTCCTCAAAGTAATCCACCATCTCAGGCTGAATTATGTCCTTTTGCCATTGAAATTCAACTCTAATTACAATAAACTGATTTAAAATGACACATGAAAAGACATCGCAGCTTTATGCAATTCCTCCAGACCCTGGGACATAAATAAACTTGAAGTATCCACTGGTATCCACAAGTATCCACTATCCACAGTATCCAGGAAATGTCTTTGCAATTTGTGTCTTGCTTTGCAGCTTTTTGACAGTACCATGAACGGTTTTGAGTCACAGATGATTTGCATGCAGTGTATATGGACGGTATTACAGCACATTTTTTGGAATATCTACTTGTTGGCAGAGTTTGAAAAATAGAAAAGAAATCCTGATTAAAGAAATTCACTAACTGAATCATTGCTGTTCAGGAGCTGTAGGTACAGGTTTAAAAAAAAATCCATAATATCTTTCTAACGAAGCCTTAATAGAAAGCTTTAAATCAGTGTGCAAGATACTCTGACCATATGCATGTTTGAAAACAACAACAACAACAACAACAACAACAACATAACATGTAATCCTTATTTCTGCAAGATGAAAGTATCCAGGTGCTTGAGTTTATGATGCTGTTAAAATTAAGTGGCTACCTTCATAAAGCTGGTGGTCTGTTCTGGATGCAGCAGACACACGCGCAGCTTGTTGCCTCTGTATGGCATCTCTAGCATGTCAAACGCCAGCGCCTCGGGGACTGCGAGCACCACAGCAAGCAGCCAGATCAGAGTCACCTCCACTGCTTTCCACAGAGGGATCCCAAGTTAGTTCAGACCTATTTAGACAACTTTGTATGTCTGAACTAAACTGAAAATAGAATTAAATAAAATGCTTATATGTTACAGCTACAACAGTAACTGAAACCTAAAGTAGAAAAAAGGGTGAATTACAAATGGGAGAAAATTGCTGCAGTGCTGGCCACAGCTATGGTGGCTAAGACGTTTCAAATGTAAATGCAAACTCGAAGAGAAAACAAACAAACAGACAAAACCATTAACAGAAAACACAAATGTAAAAGTTTGTGTTGTGGCTTTTGCATTTGTGTTTTTTTATTAATGGGCTTGTATTTTTCGAATTTGCAAAGTATCTTAGATATTCATTCAAAATGTCTCTGCCACTGTATAAATCTTTTTTTCACTGAATCATAAATTGAAATTTCTGTTGAGTGACACTCATCAAAAGCGCTGAGCAACCTAACTTTACCATGAATCAGTCTTAATATTGCTGCCTGCATGTACAGGTACAACTTAGGTTGCATTCACCTTATTGGCTAACGTTAACTAAATTAAGTAATGCTAGCTGCTGGGTAGTTAGATTTATTATGGCTCAACATAAGATGCCAGAGTGCATAGATGTGAAAATATAAAGACACTGAACAACACTGTTCATTTGTAACAATCACATAGCAATAGTAATCATAGTTAGCTACCAAACAACGTTTCACTTACTTCTCAACAAACAGGGAAGAACTTTCCTCTTCCAGGTGTGCAATAATAGTCCACCGGCAATGAGGCTCTAGCGAAAGCTCAGTCAGGAACACAATACTTTTCATTCTCAAGCTGTAAGTTTTTTCTCACCATGCCATTCACCCCTTGCACATATGCTCACACACTATCTCTTGGTGTCATTGTCTGGGTAGGTTAATTGAGTCATCAGCTGAGACACAACCAACCAATAAGACAGTGTCAAGCCTTCTCTGTCAGCCTATCATCTTTCTGCTCCTCATTTTAAATGTGGTTCTTTCTCTGCTGTAGTTCTTTCTTGCTGTAGTCGTGCGCGCCCTTCATCTCTTCATCACCACCTAGCCTTCATAGATTCATCAGCCAAATCTGCCTCAGCAGTCAGCAGCCTCAGAGTCATCAGCCACCACCAGGGTCTGGACTCCATGGCNAGCAGTCAGCAGCCTCAGAGTCATCAGCCACCACCAGTGTCTGGACTCCATGGGGGGATTTATCCTGCTGCTTGATCACAAAATATCTCCCTCTGGTATCCAAGCGCCAACAACTTCTGTTAAATCTTAATCAGCACAAATCCTAAATATTATCTTTACTTCATTATTTTGTCTCTCCTGTCAACATCCATTGATGCTTACTTCCATAGTCATTTTGGATTTATGTTTTCTGTTAATGTCCTCATTGTGTTTTTCAAATTTGCAAAACATTTTGGATGTGCAGCTTGTACAAAATGGCTTGGCAAATGTATAAAAACCTTTATTTCACTGAACCATAAATTGAAAACGACACACAAATGTTTAATTTTTTTTGTGTTGAAAGTGTTGATGACCTAATGTTACCATAAATCAGTCCTAATATCACTGTCTCCATATAGCCTACAGGAACAGCTTGGGTTACATCTGATTGGGTAACGGTGGCTGAATAAAATAATGCTAGTGTCTGTATGGTTAGATTCATATTAGTCTGACATTAGATGCCAGAGTACATAAATATATGAAATATAAGGACTTTAGCTAGCGAACTTCACTTACTTCTCAAACGAGCATGAACTTTGCTCTTCCATACGTGTAGGCACTAATAGTCGGCCCAACAACCTCAGTTGAGGCTCTCTTCTGTTGTGGTTTTGCATTTGTTTTTGCCATTAATGCCCAAATTTGGGTTTCATTTGAAAGATTTTGGCCACCATACACACCCCATTTAGTGATGTCAGGTGTTAATCATGAGCAGTCAAGGGCAAAACACCTGCGGTTACATCATTAATTAGGATGTTGCATGGTGTGCAACATATGAAAGTATGAACCTGTCCTGTCCTGATTCAGTGATTACCCTTGAGGGGACTCTTTCAATGTGCATACAGGTGTTTAAGTAGTGTTTTAAGATGAAGAATGTGCAGCTATCCTTGAAGAAGCACTATGATTCATGCTCAGGTCCAGCAGAGGGCTCCAGAGTATGTGTTTCTGCTCTTCAGGTCTGAGGAGGGAGTAAACAGAGGGGCTCTGAAGTTATTTTCCCTTTTCCCCTCAGTCTGTGAGGATGGAGCTGCAAATCTAAACAGGGCAATTGGAGCCTGCAGAGTTCCTACTGAGCCCCTCACCAAAACTCACTGATCTCTCCGGCCCCTGCAGATCAGACCATCCCGTCAGCACACTATGAAACTCTGGTTTGTGCTTTGCCTGGCACTGCTCTGGGTGGAGCTCCAAAATGGTGAGTAAAGTCTCCACATCTGTCTCGTAGATTTATGATTGAAGCAAAATCACTGTTATTTTAATCACGAAAACTTGGAGTGTAACCTGGTGGTAGATAATCTGAGGTTGTGTAAATACTGGCAGGGGCTCTGTCTCTGTGATGGGTGAAATGGGAATAGGAGGTGGATTCAAAAAGAAGTAAATGTCATTCACATAAGGCAAAGACAAACACTTCATCTGCCATCATCCTGTATATCTTCAGGCGTACACTGCAACTAATCTGCTATGTTTAGATTTTCTATAATGCATGTAAATTGTAAATGTTTGCATAAGAGTTGTGTGAAGTTGTGTGTGAGATTTTGCAAAGTATTTCTGCAGACCAACTCAAACCAGCTGCATCTGAGGCATGCAGCAGGCGTTTTTAATTAACTGGCCTTTACTGCTGACCTTTTCTTGAAGTTCTCATTAATGCTGCACGCAAGAATAAAACAACAAACCCTGAAAGTCTACACTACAGACGGTTCATTTGTTTCTTGTCCTTAATGCTTTACATGTTCTGTGCCCGCTGAGAGATACAGAGCACGCAGCTGAAAGAGAGGCTGCAGGTTCTGGACATTTTGTGCCAGTAATAATGATTTCACACTTCCTGTTCAACTGTTGTCACAGCTGGAGGAAACACAAAGAGTAGTTCTCTGGACGGGCCCACTGAACACCAGTCTGGACCCTCGTACAGTGCCGCAACAGATGATTCTGTGACCTATCTGTGTTGTCTTCATTATCTTTGCTCTTGCCTCTAACTCACCCTCCTCCCTCTGTGTATCCAGGCGACTGCCAACAAGTCAAGCGGAGAAAAGATGTAGGAGAGAACCGCATCCGTCCAGATAGGAAGCAGTTGAAGGTGCGACACCCCAGATTAAAAGATGGAGGAGGGAAAGGTCAGTCCCTGTTGACCCAGGTTTTAGATAAGGGACGCTTCTTGCGCCTGGGCCAGAGCACAAACCTGACTCCTGGGAAGAACATCGAGCTGCGCTGCAAAGGCAATTCTATCGGCTGGTCATACCCGACTTACCTGGACACCTTCAACGACTCACGCCTCAGGTGCTGGATCACACGTCAGCTGTTTGTCATGCTATACGTTGATATGATTGTGAAAGTCTTATATTTTTGTTTCCCGCCTCCAGCATCAAGCAGAGTGACAAGTACAGTCAGCTGATCTTGACGTCGCCCTCTGCTGCTGACACGGGGCCCTACAGCTGCTGGGTAATAGTGTGTGATGGCACAGAGTGTGAGAAGGACCACGAACGCAGCTATGTCTCATACATCTATTTCACAGGTGATTCACAGGATACCATAGCACACTGCATTTACATTAGCATTTAAAAAAATCAAAAATTAGCAATAAGGTATTAGGCCTAAATGTCACTTCTGACTTTAATTGATGGTTAATAAACCATTATTATATATATATATTATATTCATTAATGCTTTATTATCAGTGATAAGATCAGTAATATGGCATCACAATGCAGAAGTAGAAACAAACTTTAAGGTTGCCAAGGTGAGAGCCCACACTTACACAAAGCCCCCCTTTATTAGCTTTAAAGCTGCACTAATCAATATTTTTATGTTGACAATGAATCAAATGACTGAGCCCGGTCTCACTCCGAAGTCATCGAAATCCAGCGCTTGGCCAGTGATTTGCGCCGTCAGAAACCAATGAAAAAGGCGTCCTTTAATGTTCCTGGCGGCATCAGGGGGAAACATGGCGGGACCAGGACGAAGATTACGGTGGTGAAAGTCCAAGTAGTGTGGGTGGGAGGGGCGGTGGATGGGTCCAGCAAACACAGACTTTCACGTGAGAGAGTGGTGGTCGCGTCCCATAAGATTCTAAACCCAAACCCTGTTCTTTTTTCCTATCCACGTGTTTTTGCTGCCTAAACCTAACCATGTGCGTGACCAAAACGTCAATATGTGACGAGGTCGGTGTGAAAATGTGTTGAATGACTATGTGTAATGTAAAAGGTGTTGCTCAAAGTGATGAACCCACAGAGAAATACCACCTGCTAATGCAGTTTCCCCTCTGCTTGTTGGACCATTTTACCATCTTTCAGCTCATTGTTTCAGTCTTTCGCCTCCCCTTACTGTTTTGGTTCACTCTCACCGCTCTTATCAACTTTGTATTCAGCCACTTCGGGCAACTGTTTTCAGCAAATAAACAAAAGACAGATAACACAAATAGAAAGACAAAGCTAGCAGCTAGCTGGCTAAAGAGACATATTTCCCCCATGAGTTGATGGAGACCAAAACAGAGCTAAAAGGAGAGTGAACATAGCATTTACATTTCCCAAGTGGTCAGAAACACAACTACAAATTAATGATGATGTTGCTTTGTGTCTGCTGAATGTGTAAATTGGATATTTTCTTGCCAACATGTTCACTTGTCAGTTTTATGGTGGTCTTACAGTATGCTAGTGTTGTGTTTATAGTCAGTCCTGTCTCCAATGAGGAAATGTTGTTAATTAACTGATCTGGCAAGTCGCAAAAATGATGCGAATGACTGTATCAGCAAAATGTTCCCTGACGATGTATATCAGTTGTTTTCCACCCAAAATAGGCAGTTCTAGAATATAATATCCACTCATAGTGACTACAGCATTATTTTTTTTAATTAACATTTAACCAAAATCACAATCTTTCCCAAAGGTGCATTTGTTGTCTAAACCTAAGACTAGTATTTTTTTGTTGCCAAAACAAGAGTCGGAACATGAACTCTGGTTTTGATTTCAAGGTCCTGCACTTGTACGCCCACCATCCCTCCCAACCACCTCCCTCTGAAGCCTACGCAGGACATGAATTGCAGTGTTTTGTAATCCAGGCAGTGATTATGTTGCCACAACAATGTAATTAAGAAAGTAGTACACAAAACATATTTTTGAGGAGACAAGGTTGTTACAGTTTGTTCTTTTGCTGCAAAGTGGCCAAAAAAGTAATTTATTGCAGGTTTAACGAGTGCTTATCAGTTGTTGGTTGTTCTCAGTCTGTGGTTGGAATTTAATTTTATTTTTTTCCATCTGAGGCAAATTATGATTTGTGATATTAGGCTTTATAAATAAAATTGAACTGAATTGGAATAAAAAGATGCAGGCAGTTGGATTTCTATGACATAAAGTGGGCCAGGTCTGTTGTAGAGCATCTGCACTCATGTCTGACAGTTACACATGTAGGCTATCTTATTTGACTGTCTGACGTGTGTCCCTCTAAACAGACAAAGACAACCTCTTCGTTCCCTCTACCATCCACTTCGAGATTGTGTACCTGCGCCTGGACAGGCCCGCTGTGGTGCCGTGCCGTGTGACCGACCCACAGGCCAAGGTGTCCCTGCACAGAGAAGTCCCTCCAGAGGAGATCATAGCCAACGGAACGCAGGTGACCTATGACCCCACCAAGGGGTTTGTCCTGCAGAACCCCAGCCCAGAGCATCAGGGGGTCTTCTACTGCAAGGCTGTGACCAAGGGCACCCCTCAGATCTCCACTAAGTACCAGCTGCTCTATGTGGAGGGTAAGGACGCAGCAGTCACACTTCAATATGATCAAGAACACAGTAACATGTAGTGATGCTGCTCCTGGTGCGGGATCAGTAACCATTTTTTTCCTGTGCCTTTAACTGTCAAACATAACCATGTAACTTGTCACTGTATTGATTAAAAGCACCAAGAACCACTGTGAGAGGCAGTTTCACAAAGTCATGAGTCAAGTGCTGGTTACTTAGCTTCATCAGCTTCCAGGAAAAGGTTGTATTTCAGAGTTGTCAAAAGCCTCCTCTTTCCTCGCCGCTGAGCTCGGCTTATGTGGACGTTTGCCAGCTGAAATGGAAACACAGTCTGGATTTTGCAAATGGGAGGATATGAATTTATAAAATGGAAATTGTGTGTGGTTTAGGTAAAGTAAGCTGCCATGGCGTGTTTGACTGGCAGATGGAGAGAAATAGACTTTGGACTGGTGACAGAGGTTTAACTGTATAAATACCATCAAGCTTTCATCTATAACTGCCATAAGCTGCTTACTGTTTCTTGTTGACAGTTCCTAGCGGGGCACCATTTGTGAGCCTTGAATATTCTCCAGAGTCGGTGAGAGGAGGCGACAACGTCAATCTGACGTGCACAGTGCTGGGGGAGCCGGAGGTGGACGTGAGCTTCACCTGGTCTTATCCTGGTCAGGTAAGAGGGCAGCTCGGCTTAAAACCAAAAATCCAAACTGATTAAGGTTGAAAACCAACAAATCACAACCTTCGCTTGTACATGTCAGTTCACTTCAATTGGACTGTCCCGACAGAGACATTTATTTTGTAACCAGGAGAATAGAACCAACACTATATATAGTTGACAGCATTCTTACATATGGGGTCTCAAGTGTGACCATAGACTATATAAAAGAAGTAGACTTCGCTTCCTGGTCTTAAAAGTGAAGCCAACGCAGAAGTGCTGTAATCCTGCAGTCTTTCTAATGGCCAGCAGGGGGCGACTCCACTGGTTGCAAATAGAAGTCTGATTGTATAGAGGTCAATGAGATAATGACCCTACCTCTCACTTGATTTATTACCTCAGTAAACATTTTCCTAATGTGTATACAGGCTCAGTCACTAGTTTTAAGTCATCTTCCGTACAACATGATGTTCATTTTGTGAATTATGGTCCCATTTAGAGTAAAATAGATGATAAATTAGGATATACTTTGGGGCACAGCCACCCTGTGATTGACAGTTTGCTCCCGTGAAGGCCTGTCAATCAGGATAGAGGCTTATTAATATGCACCCTCTCCAGCTCCCCCTTTGGTCTGAATATGGTCACTACTGGCTCCAAAGAACCAAGATGGCGACGGTCAAAATGCCAAACTCAAAACCTTAAAATGGCAGTCCGCAAACCAGTGGGTGACGTCACAGTGGTGACGTCTACTTCTTTTATACAGTCTGAGTGTGATACTTTGTCAGTAGTACATAATAATTAGTTAATGCCTGCGTCTTCAACAGGGAGTTCACGACCCTTAGGGGGTCCTCAGTTACTGCAGGGGGTTCGCCAACTTAGTGTTGGATGATTTAAGTCTGAATATTTTTTTTCTCAAAAATTAATATATAGCTACATATATCTGAAAATACACTTTAACATTAATCCAACATATTATTACATATTTATATGTATAACCCCTCTGTGCAGAGTTTGCGTGTTCTCCCTATGTCAGCGTGGGTTTTCTCTGGGTACTCCAGCTTCCTCCCACAGTCCAGACATGTAGGCTAACTTAACTGGTGACTAAATTGCCCGTAGGTGTGAATGTGAGCGTAAATAGTCGTCTGTCTCTATGTGTCTGCCCAGTGATTCTCTGGTGACCTGTCCAGGGTGTACCCCACCTCTCGCCCAATGTCAGCTGGGATAGGCTCCAGCCCCCCTGTGGCCCCTAACAGGATAAGCGGTTACAGAAAATAACTTAATGAATGTATATGAGATAAATCTGCCTATTAAGACATAACAAAATACAACATTTAATTTACAGTACACAACATTTATGAAAGGCTGTTACCTTTGAATCTTTGTGCAATCACTTGAGCTAGCTAGCACTAAATCACTGTGCAGCACTTGTTCGTAATAGCGAGGTGAACAAGTTAACCAGCCAACCAACCACCATGACAGCGCTTTAAAAATCCTTTACTGTGGACACAAGTTGTCTCCTTCACTGAAATGTTGAAAGCATGTGCACACCGGGAGGTTTCAAGTTTCCACATCACACATGTGTAGGTTGCATATTTGGCTTCCAAACAAGTTGTGATGTCACAAGAACCAGCTGGTACATCCAGGTGTTAAACTCAGATTTCAGACAAACTTTCCCCCCTCAGCAGATGAATGTGAAAACAAACTCTGCACAGAGAAGCTCAAACACTCAAGTGAGATCATAGTTAGAAAAACACATTTACACATGGCCTGACTGTCACCAACAAATAACAGAATGGTGGTAAGTCTTTGTTTTATTGTTCAGGGCCACCGCCCAGTTCACATCCAGACTTCCTGGAGGCTGGTTAACAGAGGTATGAGCCACACCACGCGGGTCACCCAGAGCGTCATGACTGTGGAAGACATGGAAACCATCGACTTTGGGAACTACATCTGTAAAGCCAAAAACCAGCACGGTGAGACAATTGTGACGACCGACATCATCTCCAAATAGCCCCGGCAGCAGAGCCTGTGTTACGTTTGATGTCAGTGTGTTGCTGAGATATAACTGGAACACACCAACCAGTGAGACCTGATGACATCGTCATGTATATACATTAATATGGGTGTATTTTTAGTTTGCAGATTGTGATAACATAATAAAGATTTGCTACTTCTTTTGTTTTCTGTCTTATTTGGGAATGATCCAAAACAAGTTGTATTTGTGCAGAGGCTTTACTCTTCCTCTGACTCAAAGCCCAAGGAGAGGTTTAATTTAGCAGCAGGACAATGAGCCCACACATGAACCCAAAATATCTGAAGTCCAAAGAACAAGGAGTGTTGACCTGCAAGGCTTTTTCCTCCACAGTCACCAGACCTCAAGTCTACTGAGTGTATCTGGAAACATTTGATAAGAGAAAAGCCAAAACTGTCTGACAGCAAGGTGTAGGTTTTAGATTTCCAAACTCTGCAAAAAGTTGAATGAATGCCAAGAGAAAACTGTAACTCAGATGAGTGCTGCATTTATCAAACACTGAGATTTTGATTTGTAAATAAATGTTAACTTTAAAGGTAATTAACAAATGAAACTAGAGTTGTGGCTGGTGGAGTCAGATTTTCTGGGCCTCTCTGTGACAGGGACAACACCCTGCTGTTGTAAACCCTGGCACTCTGCTGTGTTGGACACATAATCAAACATCACATTTAGCCTTCATGTTATATTGAGATGAAATAATGATGCTGGAAAAGCGAGCAGCAGCCGTCAGAGACCTTCTCTGGCTTTGTAGCATGTTGTGAAGAGGAGAATCTGGTTTAAAGCTGAGCTGTGTGCCAGGCTGACGTCCTAATGCACTCCGTATGTGGAATGTGATCTGCGGGCCCAGAACTTATTTCGGCCCAACGCAACACTTGCTGCAGTTTCCACTTTGTTGAATAGTTGCTGGTTGTTATGATTTTGGAATCCACGTTAGCTTAGCCTGTGAATGTTTGTGGTTTAGAAAACATTTAAGTATATTAGACTCAAACACAACAGTCACAAGGCTGAGCTGATACCTGCTGAGTTCCAGGAAAAACTGAATTCCTATAATATACTTCTGAATAAGGTCACCACAAGTAGTTTCATCTGCTGTGAGTCAGAATATGAAGATCACAGTTATATATCTTGACTTTGCTTTATACAAGACTTTATTAATTGCATATTTCAAACAGGGTCAACAAACCAATAATATCAATTCCACATAAATTACTCTTTTTGAGACACTGCGGCCTCTGACATGTACATTAAAGCCTCTACTGGTCAACTCTCCGCAAAGACCCCAACTTTAAAGCTGCATTTGGAGGGTTCAGTAAGGGGTGATCACCAAGACTCAAACACATGCACAAAGACTTGGATTGGTCCCTTGGTCAAACAAACAAATGTGAAAAAAAAAAAACATGTTTGAGGCCACAGATGAAACTTTAACTGACAGCCCAGGTGTAAAAAATTCCAACCTTTAAAAAAAAAAAAAGTAACCTCAAAGAAACTCGGAACATAGAGGGAGGCTTGTACAGCCCTGATGTACTGACTAGCAGCAGGGTTTTAGTAATATGACAAACTGGCTGTGACTCCTGCAGAGTTAGCTGCGAGAAATGGTGCAGGAATCCCACGGAAGCAATTTCATATTTCATGCGTACTTCAAATAAAATGCGCTCTAAGGAGTGTTGTCTGTATTCACAGCTACTCTGAATTCAGACTTTCCATGGCTGTGGTCTCCAGAGACACAAAGAAGCCCTCACTCACACAACAGGGCTATGTCTGCACGTGTTGATATGCATGCATGTGTGCATCTTTTACTGCATGTGCTGTGTATGTGCGCTGAGCCTCAGGACAGACAAGCCTCTGACAACAAGTAACAAAAATAGTGTATCATATAGAAGTCCTGAGATTTCCTTTCCCCCCCATTTATAGTATCAGACGTGAAAGGCAAACCAACAAGGCGACCTCGCTTATTAAGTGCTTCTGTGCAACTGTTTTTTTTTCTTTTTCTTTAATACAGTCTGTAGCATGTCTGTACAGAAAGTGTGAGAGTTCATCCGATCCTGAAAGAGCCAAAGTCGGGCTGTTGTGTTGCTAAGCGAACAGGAAACAAACATGGCTCTTAATTCCAGAGGGATAACTCAAAAGAGAGGGAGTGCTTCCTGGAAGCAGGGGCCCATCGTTATCTGGGTGAGACAGGAGGGCTGGAGAACATGCCAGAGCTGCGAGGTGACTGGAGGCTGAAGGAGTGGGAGGGTGAGGTGGAGGTGGGGGACACCTTGCGGGGGCTACTCAGGTCTCCGTTGTGGAGCTTCCACATCAGCTCCTCGTTCTCCATCGACAGGCGCTTGTTCACCTTGGACTCCTTCTGAAGGGACTCCTGCAGCACCGCCTGCTCTGTTGACAGCTGTCTGTAATGCATCAATACAACAGACAAGTTAGGAATGCTCTAAAGAACAAATGTTCACAGACACACATATATCAAATCTAATTACTAAGAGTATATACTTGTGATTTGATTAAATAAACTTAAAACCTACAATTACGGCCTCCACAAACCAGTTAAGTTGCATTAAAAATTTACATCCATGTCAGTGAAAACTCAGATGCCTCACACACACATCTTAAACCCGGCAGCACAGAAACTGGAGTACATAGTGTATTTGGTGAGGACAGTGTGTTTGGGACTCCGTCACATTAAACTACAGTGCCCATATTTATCACAGGAAGTTGTCACCCAGTGCAACTGCAGGATGCAGGTCGATACCACAGCGCAGCATGTTCTTAATTGAATGCGGCCTTTCAAAAGTTCAGTGAAGCATGAGGAGTCTGAATTGAGGCGGATGGTTCGATGCTTCAAAGTCTGGTTTCCATCACTACAGATGAGTTCGAACTGTGAGCTCTTACCTTGACAGTGCATAATGTCTTTCCATTCGGGCTTTCAGGTCCTCATTCTCCTGCTGGACCTTCTTAAGGCTCTCATCCAACTTTACATTTTTCTCTGTCTGGAAAGACAAAAACAACAACACATGAATTCCTCAATCATTCTGTTGGTTCCTTTTTAATGATCATGATCATCTGCCTCAGGTCTCACCAGTTTTTCTATCTCCATCAGCTTCTTTTCCTGCTGGTGGAGCTGATTGTTTTTGATATCCAGCACCACTTTGAGACTCTCCAACTCCTGCTCCAGATACAGCGTGTGGGAGTCCTTCTGTGGGGCAAATAAGTGCCAAGATGTTAAGGGACTGTTAAAGACTTTAAATATGAGTACAGCCAGCGTCATAAATGTCATGTGGCCATAAATCCAGAACCATACAACAGAGGGCGCCATGCATCATTTACAAATTAATCATTGCTCCAGACTCACAGAAGCAATGAAACTCTGGATGTTAAGGTGTCATACACATTGACATAAAAAATATAAACATGTAAATAATGTGTTCTGCATGAAGGCATTGTTTAAACTAACAGTCCCTTTTTAGCTACAAGTGGCCAATATGTAATATTGAGCTGTTGCTAATGCTGCTCTAATTATTAATAGCAGATGAGGAGTGGCAGGGTGATGTGAGGTAGTTACCTTAATGACTCTACTGTGCCAGGGCAGAATGCTGAGTGCATGTGGCAGCTACTTAACACTGATGAGGAGTGGCATCCTCACTGTGCAACAGCACTCTGGGAAAATTAAAATCTACACCCTGAGCAGAGAGGGAGGGCGGTATTGTGTAGGGGAGGGAATCTCCAGGCACCTCATGATTCGATTAAGATTCAGTGGAGAATGATCTGATTATCAAACGATTATTGATGCATCAAAGTTTTTGTTAATTTTAAACAAACCGTACCATATTTGTAATTACCCATGATTTAATAAAACAGATGAGTTTATGTATATACAGTGTGCCTCTTGTCTAGGTCCCTTATCCCTTCGACTTCCCTGAAGCCCAAATGCCTCCACAGGCTAGCTTTTAAACCAGGAAGTGCCAGTCAGATTGTATCCATCTGTGGTTGCTCACACCAACCCACTGTGATATTTTTATGTCACTGTAGTGTCCAGTGTTTGCATACTGTAGTTATTTCATCTGAAATAGTATGCAGTTAATGTACTGTTGAACATTAAATGGTCCTCAGTCTTTTTATTTTGAAATGTTAACCACATTAATTAATGAATTAATTCATTTGAAGCACCTCAAGTCTCCTGCCTGTATGAGAATCACATGAAGGGGAGGTTGTGTGTTATGAACATCTCCAGCAGTGGAGAGCAGCCTCTCTTGCCCAGGAAGAAAGCCAAGATGCTGAGCGGGCCTGGCGCAGGGTTTTTGAGGTGAAACAGGCTAAACACAGATTTATTGGCCCTCATTTATCAATCTAGTGTACAAACCAGAGCAGATCTGAGTGCAGAAATCATGCAACGATAGGGTTCAGGTGTGATTCATGAAACATTCTTATCTCGCTGATCACAGTGTAGCAATGATTGGGCGTTGATAAATGTAGTGGCTGAAAAAAAGCTGACATTTAAATATCTCACCCCAATATGTTCTTGGCTTAGAGGCCTTGCTCCTAGAGTTTCAACATAGAGAGGTGTAACACGAGGTAAAAATGCTGGCGTCCCAGGACCAATTTAACCAAATGGTTCTATCTCAATGATTTTACAAAATATAAATATTTGACTTAAAATACTTAGATGTCAGTTAGAATAAGATTTCATGACAATTTTCCGACTCGGTCAGATTTACTGATGTTTAACTGTAGCCTCCACTCACGTTCACATAGATAAGTGACGGGCTTTTCGTACATTAGGGTCATTGTCTTCACCAGAGAGGTGTTTTAAGTTGTTTAATGCTACAATGAGCGTCTCGCTGGTCTCGTTTGTTAACACTGCTGACAGTTGCTCTGCTCAATTAATCTTAGTTTCTAGGTGATGGCGAAGAAGGTATTCACTACTCACTTCACGTTCGCCTCACAACTGTAATTACTTAGTCATTAAAATCAAATATGCTTGCAACATCCACCTTTCATGAAGATGAATAACAAGTTAACTCCAGTGTGTGTGTCACCTGGGTGCTGCACTGCTCTCACTGTTGGACTCCGCCTCCTTTGTTCTGTCAACATCACGTTATTAACAAATATTTAGATAACTGATTATTGACACTTGTGAATCGGTGCCAAGTCATCCATATCTGCATTGAGAGTTTAACCCACTCCTGTTCAAATTGTTTTATATGGTAAAAAATGGTTATTCAACCTAATAGAGTCATAGAAAAATAAGGTCTCTGAAGAAAACGTGTGCTGATTTTTGTTTCTGTTAGTAGTTTATATTTCTGGTAATCATTGGCTTCATAGTTTTGCCATCTTTTGCTCAAGGGCAGGCAACACTGGAGTCATGAGATGTTTTAAAGTGGAGCTCTGCTATAATAAGCACAAGATAAGAGTACCTGACTCTTTTCGGCCAGCTGTTTCCTCCTGTTCTCTTCTGCAGTTAGCTTCTCAATTAGAGCGTTGTTCTCCACAGTCAGCTCTTCAATCCGTCCCTGTGGATATACGCAGCACAACACAGTCGCTGAGTACCACACTGGTTCATCAGTCCATGAGATGACATGCATTGTTTGTGAATTGTTTTAATAAAAGGGAAAAGCAGGTCGAGCTTACAGACAGAGCAGCTCCTGTCTCTTTCAAAGTTTTTTCCAAAGACTGCAGCTCCTCACTGTGGACTTTGTTGAGCTCTAAAAGGTTTACAGGTAATATGACATCAGAAAATATCTCAGAAAACTCAGACTGTAAAAGATAGCTCAGGGATAATCACAATATATAAACCCACACACACACATTGGTTAACTGAGGTAGAACATCAAAAGTTAAAATACACCAGACACTTTCTCAGCTTGAGTCAGCTTCGTTATTTCAGTCAAATACTGTTCACTCACCTTCCAGTGACTTTTCATACTTCTGTTTAATAGCCTGCAGCTGCTCTGTGTGGCTGCTCTCTAGTTCCAGCTTCATGGATTCATGATTGGATTTAAGTTCTCCAATCTTTTAAGAGAACACAGGATAGACTTCATTATTGACCACAGCATTACTGATCTTACTAAGAACTGTACTGCATTAAGCTGTTTTACAGTTATTTTCTCACAAAGCAAAGAGAAGTTCAAACAAACACTGGCATTTTAAAACGTTATCGCATCAAGGATTACACTGACAGAATATTGACAAAGAACACCCCACCCTCCACAGGTGTCTGAGCCTTTACAGAGGGCAGTTTTCCATTAAATGCATATAATAATAGAAGAGCTTATAAATGACACGGCAGGATACTCAGAAGAAAGTAAATCCTCCTGCACAAATGATTACAATCTATTATACAAATCATAATTAAAAAGGTGAGCAGGAACACACCTGCTGTTGCATGAGAGTCTTGCACTTGTCAGTTTCCTCCTGGTAGGTGAGGTGGGCCTTGTCCCACTCAGCCTGGTAGTAGGCCTGTAGTCTCTCCTCCAGCTCTGCCAGGTCCTGTTGGTGCTGCTCCTGCAGTTTTTGCAGTGCATCCTCCAGAGCGACACGCAACTCATCCTTCTCCTTCTCTAGCCGTTCAGAGGATTGGATGGAGGAAACTGAAAATCACAAACAGAAAGGTTGTATTTTATCTTGTTAAGAGGGTGACAGAACATTTGCATGGTGTTTGGTGACTGTATGCAGCTGTGTAGACTGTAATATTCATTAAAATAGGGCAGAGGAAAAATGTTATTAGTAACTGCTTGTGTAAGAAATGTGATATGTCCACTGAGGAACTCCGTTCAGCAAAGTTCTCCTGTGATGTAAATGTGTGACACTAGATGAGCTCCAAAAAGGAATGGAAAAAGTGACTTTCAAGGGGAGGTTCCTCATGCACTTGACTGCATATGCCAACTACACTGCAGTTATTTATAGGCAGATGAAGTTATGTTACAAGTCTCTTTATTCTTTTACAATATCTTGACGTCTGTAACACAATAGACAGATTTCTTCAATCAGGAACGCCTTTCTTTCCTCCACAGCTGCTAATTTGCCATTTTTAAGTTTGCGCAATTGGTGGCTTTTGTTCTTGTGCTGGAAACCAGTCTCACTATTTCCCAACTGTTTCCATCTTCGAGTGTTTATATCTGATCTGGAGTGGGCGACAGTGACCAACTCCATGCCCTGTCTCCAGTTTAAGTGCTTGTGCTCAAACACTGTTGATACCCAGCAGCTGGCGTTGCCTGCCGAGTTAACTTCAACTCACTAGTGAAGTCACACTCAAGGTGTACGGTAAGAAACGCAGCTGTGCAGAACAAGAGCATCTACTGCTGTGTTAAGCAGGTGATTTGCTCTTAAAGGTTTGGTCTCAAATACATGGTAGGACAATAAACTATAACTACTTAGAATTTGACATAATCGATGACTTCAGTAGGGGGCGTAAAATAATATTGAACCCAGATGTTACTCTGCTTTGCTACAAAATACGTGGCAGGTACACTCACTGCTCTCACAAACCATCAGGGCACAATAAAGGTACATGCACTGTTCCCTCATCAAAGTTATCTTACAGTTTAATATCCAGTTCTAAAACACACACTGGGGGGCACGGCACAATATTATAATAGTCATAATGTTTTTTGTTTTTTTTTGCACATATGCTGTATGTTTACTGGCTCACACTATCTGCATTGAGGGTTACAATTTAAGTGATGTCAGACAACTCTGTCACAGACAAACAGTCTCAAATCATGTTGATTATAATGTGTAGTCCTGCTGCTGTCTGAAGGTAAATGAAAAGTTGGTGTTTTTGCACAGCTAAAAACTGAGCAACTGTATAAAGGAACACTGCACTGCATGAAGATTCACCTTACCAAGAGTGGAATAATGGCAGCACATCCAGGAACAGTGGCCAAGCTAACATAGGGACTATCTATCAGGCTTTGGCATGTACAGCTCAACAAACAGAGTCCAGCACTGTGCTACCATGTGTAACAGAGATCTGGTCATATGAGCCTTTCTGGTCCAAATCCACCCCACAAAAACACCTCATGGCTCATATGGGGGAGGGTCCAGTTAATCTAAAGTTAGCTGCATTTTGGCCCACACTCAGCAGGGTGATGGGGTTTGAAGTGTCACAGATGGTGAAAAAGGCAGATCCCTCTTAGATATAACTTTACGTGTGAGGAATGATAAAAGGAGGTGTGGTTGTATCACAGTTTTGGCTGTGGCCCAAGACTGTAATTTATTGCTGTAGAAGGAGTGAGATCACCGTGGAAGCAGGCAGGGACACAGTCTGAGGAAGGAATGAACCAAAAGCGAACTTGTAAGAATGCGTCCGGAACTTTCAAACATCTTTTACTGCACAGAATACAAAAGGTCCATTGGAGGTCAGTGAATGTCTCACAGTCACCCTGAAGTGAAGAATGTGTTAAAGCGCAGATACAACAGTGCTCAGCGTATAAGAGCGGTCATGTGGCAGTCTCGAGGCTGTGACAGAGGGGAGGAGCCACAACACTACTGCTGCCTCAAGTCAGAGGGATGAAAACTGGTGTGTGAGGTTGCCCGTAAGTGCCGAGCTATTCTGTGTGACAGCACTTAGGCTGGACAGAAGATGAGTTATTGTTCCTTAGCCTTCACAAGGCCTCAGGTGGTGTGGCATTCCACCACTGGAAGCCCTTCCTGTGTAGGATCAGAGGTCAGCGTGTAACTCCCTGGGGACTGACACCACTCTACTGTGTGATACGTATGTGATTTTCAGACGAGGAAAAAGCAATTAACAAGTGGAGGAAAAAAACACGGGGGATATCTATGTGATGGGTAAAAGCAAACAAGACTAAGTCGTCCCCTGCATACAGAAATGCTAATATTTCATTCATGAGGCAGTTTTTACACACCAGTTCCACCAAATAAGAATAGTTAACCCATCACAGTACAAACTAACTATAAGCAACTATAACTATAACTATAACTATAAAATACAGATTAGATTAAGCTGCATGACTGTCAGTCCGGAGGAATTTGTGCAGTGTACGAGTGACTAAACTTATCAATGCAGAATAATGCCCAACATACGTTAAAGACGACACAATTAAAGCAACAATGACCCAGATCAATAACTGCATTAGATCACAGAAACAAAATAAGTGAACCAAACAACCCAATAGACATGATGATAAAAACAAACATAGCAAAACCCAATTGTCCTCATTATCTAAACAGATCCAGAATTTTTATCTAAACTGAACAATCAAAATGCTAAAAATACACCGGAAAGAGGAACTAAAACCAGACCCTGTACCAGAAGGGTGCATTTTGGTACTAACAACACTAAATACAACTGGTGTGTGAATAAAGTGATCTAACTTACCCAGCTCTCCTCGAAGGTTGACCAGCTCCTGGGACAGATCCCTGCACTGCTTTGTGGCTACATCACGCTGCGGAGAAAAAAATGTAAACAGTCATGCACATTAAGATGTCACAGCAGTTTTTGTAGCTTAAATCCTAACATTTAAGTTAAAAAAGGAGCAATGTCAGCATTATGAATTTGAGAGGTTATTTACTATTAGACTAAAAGGTTCTGTCGGGGAAACACCCTGACACATAACCATCTAATGAAGACAGGTTTCCCTTCCAGGATATTGTGTTCGACTGCCAAATGCGAATATAGTGACAGTACCAGAGCAACAAGGGAAGGAGGAAAAACAGACATTCAAGTCATGTTTTCAGTCTTTGCACATGCTATCAGCCTAACTCCTTTACTTCTCCCTTTCTGACTCAGTTCTGCAGAGGAGGCTGCGCTGTAGCTGCAGTGCTCCTCCAGACTTCAAACTGACGCATCCAAATTCAAAACAGTTTACCTCCTGTTTAATACCTTTCTTTAAAAAATAATGACTCACATAAACAGCCTGACATACTAACATGACACAGCGTACATTATTCAATTATGAACCTAAGACAGAGTAGCCAAGTAAGACAAGCCGAATATGACTTCAGTGATCAGTTTACAAAAGCAAATAGAGTCCACCCTGTCCTGCTGTACCCTAGATCTGCATCTATTCCTCACTGCAGAGTAGAACAATGTAGAAGCCAGTTACCCTCTCTGCAGCGCAGGGAGCACTAAGGCACGATTTGCTGCCAGAACAGCCCATGATCCAGCCTCAGCCTGAGGCTTGGGTGCCGGAGTCTCCCCCCCCTGCAGCTGTGGAGACCCAGTACTCCAGGATAAACAGTGGTCCAGGTGGACGCACCACCTCCACACACCTCCTCCCAGACTGCTCTGACTACATCTGAGGCAGGACTGAAAAAGCCGCTTCACTGGCTGTGGTGAGTGACTGCAGAGTGCATTACCGTATTACACCTAAAAAAAAACAAAACAAAAGGGGCAGGCTACAGTGTGCACAAGAACAGCCTCCTCATCGGTGAGGTGAGGTCACTTTAAGACAGCACTGAAGGCAGCCGGAGTGGAGCAAACGGATAATTTGTACAGAGCTGCCTGACATCAGGCTGATGGAGCAGGACTTGTGCTGTGCAGTGACCTTCCCAGGGGATACACGGAGAGGCTTCATTACCACCATCCCCCACCACTCATCCAAAACTACATTAAATCATCCCCTCAGCCCTCTGCATCACTACCTTACAATCTGCTGTGCAGCTACAGGCTTCATGGGTACAATCTCTCTGTTACAAGATGATATCATGCTGAGACAGATCACATTTCCAGCTTCTGTGTGAGCACGAGTCTTTACAGTCAATGTATAGAAAGGCTGCAACTCACAGTTATTTTTATTGTTGAGTAATGTGCTGATTATTTTCTTGATTAATGAATTGTTTGGTCAATAACATGTCAGAAAATGGAGAAAAATGTTGATTAGCAGTATGTGTCAATTTAAAATATATATGTGCAGAAAATTACAGGTATATCCAAATCATTTATAATTAATCATTTATCTTTTTGAGCATAATAATTTAGCACAATAACTGTCACTTTTCAGCCCTATACTCATGATGTATAAAACCTTATCATTAGTCTAATAGTTGCTATTACATATGTCTATGTTTGGCTCTGCACATTTTTGTCATTTTAACTTGATATCCAGTTTCTCAGCTGATAGAGCCTATGTAAGTCTAAGGGACATCTAGCCGGGTACAAAGAGTAGACACGTCCCCAGTGTATATCAATATGATACCATGTCAGGTGTAGAATAACACTTGATGGGAGACTAAGATCAATGACTAATTGCTTCAGATCAAGTTACAAGTTCCAAGAAATCCTGTGAATATCAAAAAGCCAGCGAAGTAAAGCGAGATTCTTAATCCTGTTTCTAGTTATATAGGAATGTGCTTGCATTCCTACACTGAAATGCAACGTGTTTCACAGCATTTTCTCTGAGAGAAGGTATTTCAAACCAGGTCCAGTTCTTACACACTCCATCCAAACAGATGATAAGAAACAGTGCTCAGCCCTCACTTAGTGTTTGGCTGCTCTTCATAACCATATCAAGTCAACAGCTGGGACATTCTCACACTATGCTGGTAAGGACCTGCCTCCTATTCTTGGTCTGATGAGTAGCCACCAGATTCCATTGCACACTACATGCACACAGACTCATAAAGTAAAACACCTAACACACAAATCTGTATTTTTGTCTACTAACTCGACATTTTGTTATCAAATTAAAGTTCTGTGTGTTATAGATACTGTAGGTATTAATGTCCACTGGAATCACTGGTTCCAGTGGACAGGGTGAAATGAAACAGGACACGCTGTGGTTAAAGTTGAGACAACTGTTTTTTTTTGTGAGAGAGGAACAAACATGTTGTGTTTTTAATATTTGTTGATGTAATCAGTTTCACAACCCTGCCACCCAAACATGACACATGAGTCAAGCATCAGTGACTAAAGATCACAAACTGTGCCCTAAATACCAGCTGTCACGTTACACGGGCCAGCATCTGATACATTTAAACACATTTTCTCTAGCTTTGTTTTGTATGTATATATTCATCAGTGAATACTCAATACTATTCTAAAAAAAGTGGGCTACAACAGGCTTCCTAATGCCTGGAATGTACACCCAAGTTACAACAGGCAAAAAAGATGGCTCCTACACATCTGAAGAGCAAATGTCAAAATAACTTAGACACCTGACTGCATAATCAGAATACCTTTGCTTTTCCACCCTCATGGCAGCAGGGACTAAGACACAACAGTACACACTGCAGCTCACTGAGGCTAAAATTGGACTGATAGGAGCTCTGTCACAACTGCAACTATCCAGAGCAATGCCACAAGGGATCTGTATGGTGTCAAACTCTGGAGTAAGGCAGGAGTAAAGGGAGGTGCTGTAATCTAGGCCAAAGGAAATAAACGCATGAGTGGCTTTCTGTAGCAGCAATGGTTTACTTTTCTGAAATAGTTCTCAGCTGCTGAGCGCTCAAGCGCACCACCACTTTAACACATTTGTTAAATTCTCGTCAACAAACACCTTCTTGGTACACTGTTTTTTCACTTCCTCCTGAGTCCCTGTGGTTCTTTGTGACACATACAGTAGCACACGGCTTGCAAACAACAGCTTGTTTAGAACTTAAGAACTGATGGAGTCACCAGCCGCTTCTTTTCACTTCATGGCAGCAATGAACCAGGAGGAGTCACTACAGCAGCAAGCATTTGATCCCTCACCCACACCCCCTGCTTATTTGTGTGTGATCAAACACTCTGCCAAGCTGAAAGCGCCACAGCTACAGTGTGGTTTGAAATAGGGTCACTACTGTAGTGTTCTTCCTCTGCACCACCCTGATGCCCTGTAAGTCTACTGTATCTGCAGTACAGGGATGCTAAACTGAATAAAGATTTGTGTGTTCGAGCCAAGTTATTTTTACAACCTCATACTGTACATGTACATTAATGAATTTGGCCTCAACATCCTGTGCTGATGTGTTAGAGGAGTAGCAACAATATCAGATAAGGTCCAGTGAATTGCAAAGCAATGATGGCAAATTTCCAGCGGCCTCTTGAGAAAGTCCTGGCAGACCTGATGTCTGTCCCTTATGCCACTGAATCAAGCCTCATTTGATTAGGACATAAAAATGTTTTACAAACATAAAGTAAGAAAAGAAAAAAGCAAACAACTCAGTAACTATATTAACCTTGGCTCATCAGGTGTTTCTACAATTATTGCCCAAATATTTCAGTGTGCTGGTTAAATGCTGCTAATGTTTGACAAAGGTCAATGCAACAGGCATTTACTGAATGAATTTGTGAATTCAAAACAAGATAAAACATCAAGAATGAGATGAAAATGAAAAACAAAGTTACTTGATAGCGACATCTCAACACTAACACACCTCGTACTGTATTTATGAAATAGAGATGAGTCAAAACATTGAGTGGTGTAATCCTATTTGTATGGTCATACAAATTAAAGAAGCCACTAAATATCATCATATGCCCTTTAATCAACTTTTATTTGGATAATGCATTCCAGTTGTTTCTCTCAATCAACACATACGGTGTGAAAGCTTTGACAAGGACACCTCTAAAGTTAACCAGAGAGACTAAAATAGCTTGTGACATTTTATGTGCTCAAACAGGGTAACAGTATATCTGATTTTTCCTCTGTGTTCACAGGAAAACATGGATATAAATATTTACTAAGTTCATTGGGCCAATTTAATTTAATTTTATAATTCACTCATATTAGCCTGTAGGGCTTGTGAGCAAATACACTTAGAGTCCAGCTCCACATCATAAATTTGCTTTGATAACAGCTAATGAGGGAGTATGGTGGTTGGGGTCGGGTGGAGAGTAGCTGATAGGATAAGCCTGTTTGTACTGCACTGTGGGGAAGATTAATCCCTTGGGGCATCCAGTTCCTGGAAGCCAGTAACATGCCACCACTATTAAAACAGATCCAAAACAAACAGCCAGTTTAAACATCTATATTTTAAAGGCTTACAGGGTCATGCTTCCCTACCTCAAAAACCTAAGAATCTATGAAAGGTACACGTCGGTAGAACTCAAATATTCATGGCATGCTTCTGGGTTGCAACCACAACGAGTTCAGGTCTTCTGTTAAAATCTTAAGAAGAACATGCTGCAGCAGAATCATGCTGCAATATCAATTCATTTTTAACAGGGACTGAATCTCTCTTTGATCCGAAACTGCTTCAGTTGTTAAATGGATGACAGCAACAGGACTGTTTTGTGTTGGACAGCTTCCAAGAAGTCTTTGTGTGCAGCCCCTAATACCCTTACAATTACCCCCCCCCCCCCCCCCCAATGCTGTCGCTGTAAATAGAAATGCCATTTTGTTTGCCTTGTATCAACACAGGATTTGATGTTGCAACACTTGTTGTTATGTCATAAGGATAAATTTAGACTGTGTGTACAACAACACAAATTGAAAAATATGAGACAAAAAGACGAGATCTTAAAGGAATCTGAGATTAAGATGATCCTTCTTTTACCCCAGACATTTTAGCTCTGTTGGCATTTGTGTTTCACCAGCGTATGGCTGTTTTTTTATCTCTGTATTAAAGCAATACACATATTTCTTGTACACTGTTTAACCTCAGCTTTCTATACAAATTATGTAAAATGGAAAAATGGCCTGACATATTTTGTGATACCTTCTTTATACTGAGTGACCTTGTGATAATATGGTAATGTGAGCCACACTCTGATTACAGCTGCATAATTGATCCAATACCAACAATCACAAACTGAACCAGGCCAGTGATCTCCAGAGGTGTGATGATTACCAACAGCAAACACAACAAGACACAGCATAACATGCAACTGATCTTTTATATTTCAACACCTCTCCATATTTTTCTCTGAATTAAAGGGTGGTGTGGCTACAAAATGTTGCAATTGTGCCATATGCTTCATTATTTTCTCTCTATCGAATTATTTGCCAGTATAAATATCCAAGAGTCTACTATATAATTAATAATAACTATATAATTAGAAAAACTAATTTCCCATCATAAATAAAATTTTAATACCTCAGTCAAAGCTTGCTGCAAGACGACAGCGACAGCCTCAAATCCACGGTTACTAGCTGCCAGGAGGTCTCTGAACTGCTGGATGCCCTCATCCTTTCTCCCTTCCTCGCCGACACTTGCTGGCACCACATCTGCAGGTCCACTACGCTGGCTTGGTTGGGACGCTTGCTGCTGAGGGTGCTGCTGGCGGGAGCTGGCCTTGGGTTTGTTCTTGTCCACTGTGAAAGAACACGGTTTGAGTGTCGTGACAACGTTGATCATCATCATACCCCCCTCCATAACCGCTACAGCTGGTCTGACAGCAGCACCACCCGCCCTAGATGCTCATGTCAGGGTCACAGATGCAGCAAAGCTCTAGTGTCAAAGTGCTGGATATTTTCTGCAGTCTAGAACTGTTCTGTCCAATCAGTCAGTCTGATGGTTCCCAGTGCTGCTCCTCCGACAGTCCAGACGTAAAAATGGATCCTCTGAATGCAATCAGTTCTCCATATCCTAATTCAATCTAGTGCCGTGCAGACACTGGTCACCAAGGACAACTTATTTTAGCGAGCCAGTGCTACTGTAGCTTTGATTTACATCAGTTTTATAAATACATCACCCCCACACAACAGCTACCATCAATCCTACAGATGAAAAACACTTTGTTTACTCTGCTACATCAATGAGACGTCAGAAGAGTGGAACACTAAACAGACAAACTCACTGCCACAGAGTGTTACAAGAGGAAAGAAAGGGATTTAACATTGATATTGGATACCTGTGTGCTTCTTTGAAAGCAGTTTGTTGACTGGGAGACTGTAGTGAGTGTTATGTAACACAGTAGTGAGGATATCCTGAGACACATGGGGAATACCAACGAGTGGAATATACTGTACCACTAGTGGCCTGTGGGGATACTCACTCAACTGTTTGCTGTTTTAGATGACAGCTGTTGAAGCCAATTAGGATAACAAACAACGAATTTTGACAGAGTTGGAAGTGAGTTTGGAACAGCAAAAAGGTGCTGTAGTTGAATCCACTCAAGGGCACTCTCTTACCACTGTGTAGGCATGATCCCTGTCCATGAGGTGTTAATAATAATTTCCTTTCCGAACCATAAGACCTTTAGCATATTCAAGTTAAATTTAGATGCACCGCACAGGGTATCATTTTAGAGCATCATAACATCCCAGAATAACACCAGCATGTAACTGTGGGATATAGACATCTTTCTGAGCAAAATCATGCTGCATTACTTGGGTGCTTTCCAAAGTAAGACCCAACAGTTTCTATTGGCAGTGAGGAGAAGGTATTTCATCTAACAAGAGGAAATATCTTCTCTGCCTACTGTAGACAGCTGATCCAGGAGCTGCGGAACAGACAACCCTACACTGACCGGGGCAAAATAATACTGTAGAGAGATTATCACTCCACACTGTTGTGATGGAGCAAGATGAAAACCTTCTACGTGAGAACAGGATGAGATGCATTTCATCTGAATAATTATATGCTGCATTAATGCCACAGGCTGACTTGAGTTTACACAGCTTCATATCAGGATGTGCAATTCACCTCAAAACTAGTTTCTCAGTGGCCTCTCAGTGTCTCACAGCCAAAGTAAACTTCAGAATAAAAGACAGGCGCAGCCTTCAAGACAAACAAAACAAGACACACACCTTACTGTACCTTGCAAGTGAAATGTTGTCGCCTCTAATGTTTTAAGTTGGTGAACAAGTTTACATGTGTGAAGTTTTCAGATTGAAATACGGAGCATATATCCTTTGATACCAGAAAAATAGTTTTCCATCTCAGTGTCTTGGCTGCATCCTTATAATATACATAAAATTCTTTTTACATTGAAATGCTTTTTTTTAATTTCATTTTGCACCATGTACAGCATATTAGTACAGCTTGAGAAATGTCAAAATAGAAAATCTTTTCTGACACAGATCCAAATTGTTGAGCTGTGCTGCTCAGCTTTCAATCATTTTGATGATGCTGCAGTTTAAATCTAAAAGGGTTTCTTTAAATCGGGGTGCCCTCTGCTGGTTGTGCAAAGGGCACAAAGAGACACCATCTCAAGTTGTATCACAGCTAACACGTACCACATATGTGCCTGCATGCAGAATAAGGTCAAGCTCCATGACAGACTCAGGCTGTTGAGCTACTGCAGAGTGGCAGTTCACATCATACTGTGTAAGTTTCTATGTGATGATGTTACCAACATGGGAGTGAAAAATAAGTCATTGTTAATAACGTGAATCTCTTATCCCTCTGTAATGATAATGTATCATCTGTTCATGAAGGCTTTCTTTTAAAATCTGATTTAAAACATAGTATTGGCTGTTTGCTTTTTGTCTGCCCTCTTTTAACAGTGGGTTAATCAACATGTTCGCTGATACCACTTCATCCATATGAAGACGAACTGGGAGACAGAAATCTTTCCACATACTGTATGTTTCTTTCCCCCAGTTACCATCTTGTGCTTGTGTCCAGGACCAGAAGTGGACATTATGCAATAGATCTCTGCTGAATTTAAAAAATTCATGTTCTCACCTTTTTGAATGATTTATAATGGTCTAAAGAGGTGGGTGATTCAGAGATTCCTATAGTGAATAAAATTAAATGGCTCCTTTTAAAAGATCTTATTGAAAGATGCATACTGCGTATTATTCCTGACTTTATCATCTCACATTTCAATAGTATTTCTAACTGTAATGTTTTTTTTCCCCTCAATGCACAAATCTGCACTTCATCTTTCATCTGATTTGACTATCTCCCTTTGACGGCTGCTCCACGGCAACAGAGGACCTGCAGCTATTTTCTGTCTTAACAGCGTTGATGACACATGTTGCCCTCTTTATTTCATACTTCCTCCCAGGCTCAAAGAATCATTTTGTACCAATTCAATTAGTACACTTTACATTAAATACTAAGTGACTAGTAACTCCACAGCATAGTTCTCCGACAGCTGCTGTAAGGAGATATCACACAATAGCACAAAGCATGATGGGTGATGAGACCCCTCACAATCAGGCACTTGTTATAGCACTTGGTTGACACAATACCAGACAATAATTGTCAGTGTGACATTCCTTAGACACTTACTTAAAGTAAATGATTAAATAAATAAGTATTTTAACAAACTGATACATAAGACATCTTGGTCATAGTAAAACAATGATGATTTGAAGTAAACTGATGACTTTCCTTTGTTTAATTAAGACATAATTCTACTGGGTTATTAAAACCTTTGAGAGTGTAAGACTAACAAACAAATCACCAGAATAAATGTTGGCAACGTATGTTTCTGAAAACCAGGAATGTGTAATGTCTGAATGTTATCATGTTAAGGACACAATGAAACTTGGTGTTTCTTGACATATGAGCAACACTGTGGTTAATATGTAGTTATGTTTAGGCACAAAAACCACTTGGTTATGGTTTGGCAAAAGACCATGGTTTAACTTAAAATAACTGCTTTAGGTGCCACAATCACAGATGGCAATGCCACTGATGTCTTGCTAAAAAACACCAGGTCTATTGACAAAATAGCTGCCATGAATTCTGTCCATGTCTTGCTAAAAAAAGGACAAAAATAACCGCTTATGTTGACTGTAGCTTTGGAACAGTGGCCTGCAGCTTTGTAGCCATCTCTCTGACGTCTCACGCCATCCACATCCACCAATGACAAAGTCAGCTTGTATACATGTATGCTGAAATACGTCACTTTAGAAACATATCCCTGGTTTGCAAAAACGTACAATGCCAACATTTTCTTCTTGGCTGAAACTAAGTCACCATATTTGGTCATAATCTTCCAGAAGACGGGTGCTTTAAATGATGTGGAATCCACAGGAAGCCACTGTATTCCCACAGTCCTGCTCAACAATCACAACAAGGGTCCCATGGTTCAACCCAGAGACCACGAACCAAAATAACCTTGGTTTATCTCAGGGTGAAACAGGAGCACTGGGTGGCCCAGAGAGCAAGACGAAGTGCATTTTGACACACAGACATATAAAAAGGTGGCCTCAAAATGAATGCATGACATCCTGAAATGCTGACTTTTAAAAAGAAGACCATTCTGAAGTTTCTTTAAAGAAAATTATTCCTGAATTCGATATTCCGATATAATACTTCTGCTCAGGGTCACTCGTTTTGGTGACCAAGGTAGGTAAATGAAAGTTGAACCTCCTGTTTTGCCAGCGAGTAAATAGCATCACTAAAAATAGATTTCAGAAACAGCTAACTGCATGGGTCTACGTGAGAGGCAAACACTGATAGGCTTGGCTTAAATATTACAGCACAGAGACCCAAAAACCATGACAGTGTTAGCAGAAATATTAAATACTGAAAAAACTGACAGACCTGCTTGGAAAACCACAGTGTTCTTCTGACATCCTGACAGCACCTGAATGTTTCGGAGTAAACCCTTGGCTGTCAGACGCACGTGGAAGTTCGACAGGGAGAGCCTCGGAGACCATAACATCTCTCAAAAACAAAACAAGACGGCCAATGTATTTAGCCAAAAATTATTTTAAAAAAGTTTCCAAATGCAGAAGCTCAATACTGGCTATGAACCACATGCCATGTTGTGCCTCAGTATATCATGCCTCAGGTGACAGCAGAACCAACAAGGAGAAAACAAATAAATTAATAAAAAACAAAAGTAAGATTTACGCCACTGAGACAGCGCTGAAAAAAGTAAAGGCACCCAGTTCAGCATGGCAGGTCTCCCAACTCAAATCTGATTCCCAGCTGTGAAGGCTGGAAGATACAGAGAAGGTTACAGGCTGGCCAGTGGTTTGTGGCACAGCCTGATAGATGTGATGGTGGCAGGAAAAAAAAAAAAAAGTTAAAATCTCTTAATCCTCTTGGTAAAGCCAGGCTCCAGTTATTCACCAACACTTGAATCTCTCACAGCAAAGCAAAGCAGCATCTCCAAGCTTAGTGATGGCGGTGCTATAGCAGAGCCAGGATGCTAGAGGAGAGCAGAGGGGGGTAGGGTGGGGAGAGAAAGGAGAGGGTGGAGCAAACAGCGTAACTGCAGCCAATGGAAATTTAATCCAGCCCCCACTCTTCCTCTCATTTTCTCTCTGTCCCTGTGTCACCAGCAGTGGGATGGCGAGAGATGACTGACCTGTTGTGGCATGGTTTTGTCTGATGAGCTGAGCTGGAAACTGCTTGGCTGGCACAGCTCTCTGTGAAAATGTGTCCTCAGCTATGACTGTGACATGTATTTAATCCAGGACTCAAAACAATGTGCTGACTAATTGAGTGTTATAAAAATCAGCAAGTTCTCCATCCAGTTCGTGTAAAAGACAGAAAGACACATGGTAAGCTCCAAAACATGCTAAGGCCAATAAAACAGAGCACACATTACAGCTTTAGTGTGATTAATGTTTACAGATGTGGCCACTGATAAACACCAAGGGTACGAGAACTTTAATGTTCTGGTCAAAATTATCGCAAACCATCCTTGATCTACCAAACCACAATTCCTTACAGCACTGAGCAGCAGTTCATCATTAGTTTCAGCTGAAAGCAGGAGTACTCTCTGAAGACAAGTCACAAGGGCATAATGTCCACTGGGAATAATTTCATGCCCCTGGCTTTTAAAGTTTCAGGTTGATGTTCATACTAGAACCTCTTAACATTGCCCTCTTACTCTTCAGCCACCAGAAAAGAAAAAAAAAAAACCCAATACATTCAAACCAATTTTTTTTTCTGGGAAAAAAAAAAAAAAAAAAAAAGCCCTGTCTTTTCATTTATAGCTCATTCTCTTCTAAATACATACTAGCCTTGAACACCAGTCAAAGAAAAGGCAGCACAGGGTAGTGCTCTTTGTAGCTGACACAAATACATCATTACCATAATGTATCAGGTCTCTATTAAGAAAACTACACAGGGCAAGCACATTAACAGTACAGAGGTTTAAACTGCATTTCTATTTTCTTTTTATCTTATACTTAACCATAACACAAAGCACAATAACCAATATCCTCTGAAACAAAGCCCACACACTTGACAAGTCATCTAAGCATTAATTTAAAACACAGATAATAAATCAAATAGATGCAATTTAACTCTTACCAGGTCCACTTGAAGGTACACGAACAATTCTTGGAGAAGCAGTCTTTTTCAGAGAACTGGCTGTAGAATTTGAAGAGCCTTTGCTGGTGGAAGCAGCAGGTTTGCATGCTGTGGCCAAAGCTGTCACAAGCAAAAGATCCAGGTGAGATGAGCGTCTGGAGTTAATCTGACCCATATTGTAGACCAAACTAGCAACTGACCACAACCACAGACAGCTTTTATGCTAGACCTAATTGATGAGGTTTGATGAAACATACAGTTTAACTGAAAAACAAAGATGCAAGTAATTTGATTTAATCAACATCAAAGGGCCCTTACCAAATGTGATTACCATACAATTTAAACATTAGAAAGAAACAATAGCTTTTTGTAGGTTAGTGTTTTGGGGGAGTTTAATCACTTTCAACCCCAGTCAGATTTAAAAGGGCTCTTTACTTATCAGTGTGAAGATTTGATAAAAGTCAGTGTGGTCTCACTCATATTTACTCTTAAAAAGTGAGTTCAGAAAGGGAGACTTAAATTTCATTAAAACAAAAAATCATTTAAAAAAATGAGAGACACATTCTCGTACAGGAAAAAGAGTCTGTTTGTGTGTGTAGAGATGTGATCTCACATGGTCCAGTGTTTTTCCCAGGGGTTGTGATGAGTCTAGCTTTCAGCACAACCGTTTTGAAAGATGATGGTTTATGTGCCGCTCCTCCAGAAACTGTTTAACAAGTAGAAAAGTGTTGGTTCAGTTTTGAAGACTGCATGTGTTTAAGTAAATGCACTAAAGCATGAGCATTTCAGTACTTCTTTCTATAAAGATTTTAGTGAAGTACTGCTGTAATCATCTCAGACATGACATGTCAATCTACTTGGAGAATGTAAACAGAGCATTTATGGTATAACAAGATCAATCTCAAGTGCAACAAGGTTAGTAACATTTCTTTGACAATTTAATAATGTGATCAAATATAATGATTAAGGTAAGGAAGGATCCCCTGTCTTTTACCTGAATGACTGTTATTTACAAAAGACAATGTTAATCTGGCCATTATGACAAAAAAAATTACCATAGTAAGATGCAGCAAATAAAGAAATCTATAAACAACTGAATGAATATCTAGCATAAACCGCCAAAATGGTAATATCCAACTCTTAAAAATTCAACACTTCACCACGGCTACTGCAATTATGATTTAACTTCCAGTCTCACTTACTTCTCCAAAGCTTTTTATCGTTTCCATTAAACGCAGCTAACAAAGGGATGATACAAAAACGATAGGAGCCAACAAGCAGGCATGTCAAGAGGGTGACATCACAGTTGGATGCTGCACTACCCTGTGCCATTACAGAGGAGCTGTTGAAAACATGAGCTGGAAATTCAGTCCAAGTGCAACTTCGAAGTCCTGTGTAACCAGCCATTGGTTTCTGATTTAAAATGTGAGAAAAATGAAGAAAAATAGCACAACTGTTCCTTTTTCTGCACCTCAGACGACATCAGTTGTAGTGTATGTCTGCTCACTTTCCTCCAGGCAACGCTGTGTGTGTGAACTAGAGTGGAATAGAACCCATTGCCATGACAACCACATAAGGGGTGGGGGTCCCCAGATTGGAAAACAGGTCCTCTTAGCCAATCATAGCCATGCATGCTGTTGAAGATGCTGGGAGGAGAAGAGTCCACTGTCTGACAGTGTTCCTCTTTATTCAATACACCAGTAAGAAATATAAAAAAAATACCATTATAACACATTAGAACCATCTGAAATTCAGCAGCAACACAATGATTTGCTGGCACTGGATTCGGAGTTCAGCTCATTCATATAGATTTTTGATAGCTTTGAAAGATGTTCTTTTTTCTTACAGAGCATGAAATAAAGAAATCTGAAAAATGCCACAATGTTTTTTTTAAAGATGCCAAGCTCCTGTATCTTGGCAGATGTGGAGGTATTAAATCAGAGACAGATTTGCCCCAGGGAGATTTACATCAGCCCTGAAGTGGGTCACTGTTCAGAACAGAGGCCCCTCCCCTTCATGTCCAGATGTGTCCTAAAAGCACAATAAACACCATGACCTGACCCTGGAAAACACCTGCATAAAACTGACTTTCTACCTTCATGTAACAGCCTGTGGGCACTGAACATCCTATTTCTAAAAACTGTAAATTCTTGTTAGGCTTACCTTGTGTACTCCTTGCATCTTCACTCTGCTCAGTGTGAACACTGGCCCCAGTAAGGCTCCTAGATGGCCCTGGGGCCTTGCGTGGTAGTCTAGAAGAAGGAGTAGGGGGAGGGCCCATAAGAGAGCGGCGAACGGGAGTATGAGGAGGTCGGGATCCATTCAGTTGAGGCTTAATACTTGCTGTTGAGTCAGTTCCAAGGGATGGCTCTCCTGTTGCCTGAACTCTCTGACTGCCTGGGTTGCAATGGAGCAAAAATAAACATCAGAGGTCAGAACCAATATCCCCTTTATTAAATGGACAAATACTTAGCTCACCAGTGTAGCGGTCATGAGTACAAACACCGGCTGTAAAAATGTCCACTGAGCTGAAGACAGGCTAAATGCGGGCTAATAAAAGGAGCCAATCTTTCCCTAATAAGTGACAGTAGTATAATGAGTGACCGCAATTTTCATCGGATGAATGCTGCTAATCCTCTGGCACCTGGTCACCACCTTTACCTCACCTGTGTGCTGTGCCCTAGAACATCCCAAACATAAGAAAATACAAGCCAAGGGCAGGGCCTCTAAAGATAAATACACTTCCAAACACTTACAGTGAGCCATAAATAATGATTGAGAGGGGTTAGTTTTGATTGAGTCCAATCCAATCCAACATAGTATATCTTTAAAAGCTTAGAAAACAATGTAACCATTAACTTATAAAAAAGAAATAATTAAATGATCCCCAACAGCTTACTTATTTCTTCTTACATTTAACATAACAAATGTACAAAACTTACCTGCATGTATCTTACATACTACAGCAAGCATGTCAAAAATTATCAAATACAAACAAACAACAATTAGAAAAAATGGTTGAAGTGTAAGCAAAATACTGCATTCCAATAAAGTGTCCCTGTAGCCGGAGCATATGAAGGTTACTGCTATTTTACTGTGCTCAGGGCACTTGTTTCAAACATTGTTTTCTTACTTAAACACTATTGGTGAGCTCAAAACCTCCCTTTCCTTCCCCTGCTTTTTCCACTTGCACAGATGGCTTCCCATCAGAGGAAGAGTCCCCCTCCTTCCCCAGGACTCCTTTTACTATCAAGAGCAAAAGGGCAGAGGGAGTTGGCTGTTTATCCCCAAGAACTGGACAAGAGACCGGAGGTGACATCTGTATCCAGCACTGTTCCTGTGGAACAAGGCTGAGCTCATCAGGAGGAACGATAGTAGGGCTATCAGAGGAACTGCTTGATGTCACCCTCTAATGGGGAGACTCTTTTACTACAACCTCAATAATTTCAGTTTACGATGACATGTTGAAGTGAAGCAGCGCTACACAAATTAAACTTAAGTAGTGTCATTATTTTTATGTCATTTTCAATTATCTGAAATGATGGCAGCAAGCTAGTGAATAAGTCAGAAATGTTTTCTAATCATCTGAAGAGTATAAAGCACTATCTTGTATCATTACCATGTTGCTTTAAAGGATCCTGCTGCAACTACAGTACATAACTGCCACACAAAACCATGTACCTCTGGTGCTGTCAACTTCAAGCCAACTTCACTACTGTGCTTGTTTCACCTACACAAATGGTTACACAGACCTATTACACAACTCTCTGTGTTTACACAACAGAGAAACTAGTTAGGAAATCATTAGCTTTCAGCTTAAAGGCAGGTCATGAGACTTATGAGGATACTGATTTTGACCTACTGTCAATGTTTATTTACTGACATTTATCGGTCAACTTTCCCTTTGTGACACAAACAAAACAATTTTAAAGGGCAAGTTCACTGTGTTTTACTTTTTGGAGGTTTTTATGTCCTTCTGTATCTTTCCAGTAGAGTTCTTTATGTATTCAAATCCGAACATTCAAGATTTGGTTGTAACAATAATGTTCAAAATGCTATTTTCCCAAGGCCTTCTAAAACATTTTCCCACATGACCTGACATAGATTTCTGCATCATGATTTTACTACATATAACCCCCCTTACCCACCTAATGTATCTCTTCATGACAGAGCCAAGCCTCCTTTGAAAATCATCTGTTACTGATATTCCTTTAAAAAATCCAAACTAAACCTTTCAGTTATCATCAGCGTTCGTCGCTTTAATCTACGTCATCAAGTGGGTGTTTCCATGTGAAAAACCTGGAATGCAGACGCACCCACCCTTTAAACTTTTCTAAAGACCCCTGCAATGTTATCACAGGCTGAGCTTCACTGTATGACAAAAATCACAAAGCATGCACAGTATCTAACATTACCCAACTAATATGCCTTACCTGGACTGTTCCTCTGCTTGGACTGTTGTGTCCCTACAGCTTTGGGGGTCCTGTTTTCATCCCTTCCCAGTGTCCCCTGCCTCTGCCTGGCAGACAGAGTGGCTGGTCTGGGACTGGCAGCTGGAGGTTGTGAAGATGGTGGTTCTCTTGTTTGTCTAGGAGATGGCCGTCCTCGAAATCTGCTCTTTCTCTCATCACATGAGGCTCCAGCTGATGAAGATTTGCTGGACTCTGCCTGCAAAAAGAGCAATTTCTCAGTCCCTCTGAATGTTAACAGCACTTGAATAGTAATAATTGTTGCTGAATTTTTAATTGTTCACATTATATTTCCATACTCACCACCAGGCTGATCCTCTTAACCTCCCTTGAGGAGTTCCCAGTAGGTCTGCTTGTGGCCTCTGTCCGTATGGCCTGTTTATTCTGAGAGGAGCAACTCAGATTGCCTGGTTTGCTCTGGCCCAGGTGGGTGTCATCTTTGGGAATGGTAAAGCTATTTACGATCCTTAGAGATGTTCTCTTCTCCCTGGGTGGCATAGATGACAATGATGAACTCTCTGATGAGCAGCGAGGTCGAGTCTTGAAAAGAGGTTTGTCCTGACCCAAAGCTGAGCCTGATCTGACCTCAATTTTGTTTATCATGCCCTTTTTTGGTGTTGGTTTGGGATCCGTTCGGCCACTTCTATCGGGGGATTTTTCTAAGGATGAGAGGCAAAAGGTCTGGTTGCCAGGATGCTGTGCTGCAGCGCCTGCTACTTGGCATGAGGCTGCCTGTTCTGTTTCAGAGCTGGCATTACTGCATTGGACTGCTGGAGCCTGTTTGTTTGCAGCTGGGTGGATGTAAGGCTGGGACACTGTACTCTTGCCCTGTCCCTCCACAGCAGTATGCCCAGATGACTGTACATCTGTTGAACCTGAATTAGCACCTCCTGTATTGACTCTTCTCTGAGCATCACTGACCATTTTAGTGGCTGTAGAGACAACGGAGGTGCTACTCCTTAACTTGGCAGGACTAACCCTGACAGTTGCTCCTCTGTGTGCTTCAGTGAGTTCATTGTTCACTTTAACTTGAGATGATTTTTGCAGGGATGTCGAGCCTGGCACTGACGTTTGACGTACACTTCTTGTCATGACTTTACATTTTACACTGCTGAAGTCTGACTTGGGGAACTTCTTAATTCCCATTTTCTTGACTTTGCTGGCTGAAGGCGGCAGTCCTGCAACCAAATGGTTAGGAGTCACAGAGATTTGCTGCTGTTTAACAAGGCGGAGTCCGGGGCTGGCTGCCTGGCTTTCAGCGCAGGGAGACTCTGAGAAGGAGGGGAGGCTGGGTATCATGTTTTGTAGTGGCGTGGAAGTATGAATATCCTTATCAGTGTCTTGCATAGCTGACAAAGTGGACACAGAGGTCCTGCCTTGTTCTGGTGTAAATGCTTCAGGGAAATGGGGCATCGGCTCCGCTTCAGCACCAGCAAACGGAGCCTCTTTTGCACAATCTGCAGGAGATGTTTCACAGACAAAGGTCATCAAAAGAACTCCTTCATTCTCACTTGGCAGAGCTACAAGAGAGTTGGATGTTGCCATATCATTTTCCTCAGTGAGGGGCTCTGCCTGAGTGAAAGTCATGCCAAGACATGGATGGCCTGTGTTCTCCTCAATGACTCTCTCTGTGGATTTCTCAAGGACATCTGGCAGAGTGGTTAACAGCAGGTTAGATTCAGCAGGCAACGCTGCATGGCCTGCAGTTAGAGATATTGATGAATCCTCCAGGGAAGAGATAAGCAACAAAGACTCATCCTGCAGACAAAAACTGTTGCTCCTTATAACCATTTCCCCAGAGCTCAGGGAGCAGCAGTCATTCTCAGTGGATCCTCTACGGGAGGTTCTGTCTGATCTCAGTTGGCTCTCCCTCCCAGCAGATTCTGGAGACATCACTGCGCTGTTACTTCCATCCTCTGTGTCCTCACTGAAAGTCTGGTACTTCTCTGATTCTGTCTCATGGTTGCTCAGACTCAAGGTTTCGTTCCAGAAATCCACACTGCCATTAACAGGTTTAGCAATAAAAGTTTGGTTCATGTATGCATTTACACCACAAAATCCATTGCCCTGAGGTGAGGTAGTGTTGTAGCGGTTATCCACAGAGGAGCTGTTGCTGAGGCAGACCCCAAACATGGTGATGTCCACGGAGCTGCTGGCTTCTCTGTCACTCAGGTTTGAAATACTACTGCTGGAGTCAGGTGAGGGCGACAGTGACGAGTTGCTGTAATGACTCTCAGGGGAGACGACCTCTCTGTGGGGCAGGGGAATTGTACTCTCAACTTGGTCACTGGACATGTTAAATGTTGTATTAGACATTTTGATGTTCAGACAGGATTTTGCCTTCTGCTGCTCTAAATAACCTCACATTCAGTTAGCAGCACTGTAATCCATTGGTTCTGTTGATCAGGCATTAATATCTGTAAAGAGGAGGAAAAGGTCACATTTTTATTATTGTGTTACTACATAAGATATATTGACATCTCTGTAATTTCAATGTTAACAGGAGTGCCCAAATAGAGCGATAGGGTATGCCCAGATATTCTGCTGAAGATTTTAGTGCAAGACTAGGCCTGCCCTAGTAAACCTTTGCAACAATTGGCCATTGTAACAGTAACTGGATACACAAATTATTTATGACTTGGCTCAATGGAAAATGCAAAAGTCATCAGGATCATGCTTGGAGAATACTGTTGTGCAAATCTGTCTAAATTATCTCCCAATTGTGCCGTGTGGCACAATATGTAATTTCTATTAAGATTGTTGAATATCAGATTACTTCAGTATCTGTACTGTTTCTAAAGATGTTTTCCCAGACACACCTGCTGTCTCTCCTGAATTAATAAAAGCTTAATTGTGAGGGTGGACCAGCAGTAACACGCCATGTTTCTACTCTGAAATGAGACGTCATGTGGCTGGCATGAGAAGTTAACGGCAGTCTTAACTACTTTGTTGTGTACTGTTGTGTTTTTTTAAGCTGACCAGACTGCTTAGCTTGCCAGGCAGCTACTACTACAACAAAAGCACCATTGTAGCATGTACCACCGGAGAGTAAGATATCAAGTCACCAACAGCCTAAAAATGTTCCAGTATGCAGGCCCCAGTCATCCTGCTGCGTATAAGAAGATGTAACACTTGAAGTAAACTTAAAATTATTTATTATTCTGCGTAACATGTTTCTATAGCAAAAAGTTGATCCCGTCCACCTTTCCCAGTAGCAGTCATCCTAAAATAGTAAATGAATCACAAACATATATCTCAATTGTTGGGAGAAAAACTGTGCATAGTCCGCACTGCGCTTCTGTAAAGTTTAATAAGACAGCGAGTACACTGGTTGAGGAAGAAGAGGCAGAATCAGTGAGGCTATTTGACTTTCCTGGAAAACAAAATAAAATGCAGAAAACATATAACTTAGTTAAAAAAATAGCTCAGGGGTCTTCCTGGTTGCCAGAGCTCTCTAATTCGAAAACACAAAACAATACATGTCTAAAGAAGAAGAGAGGGTCCAGTTCATAATATGCAACATATTAAACTCCTGTTTTCATTCTTGAGTGGCAGCCTGCTTGCCTTTGGCTCATCTGTGTACTACTGCTAAGACAGAAGTTTCTTTGTAGCAATATCAAAACATAATCCGGCAGTTGTGTGGTCTGGGTGTCAAAACAAGCCAATTCTTTCCCTAAGAAATGAGAGGCAAACAGGGCTCTACTTAAAAGTGAGTGACATACGAAAAGAGTGAGAGACACCTCTAGTCACTTAAGACCTGACAATACTAGAGCAAGCTGCAGGTCTGAGGTGCACAAAACTGTAATTACATTGGCTGTTTTTTTAAATCATAGCAAAAACATTTGCCACCTTCACAAACTAATTTTTAGAAGCACATGGACTCAATCAGAAAATTCAGCACGTGTCCACTCAAATAAATGAGCAAATTTTTTTTGCTTCGAAATGAGACACTTTCTGTGTCTTAAATCGGATACTTCTGTGCTTATACTTGCTCTTTTGAGTGCATGAATGTGTTTAATCTGAGAAGTATGGCAAAATGCAGTGCAATATGAGACTGTATTCATAAGTAGGGGTGTAACAATACACATATCTGTACTAACCTTTTGGAATGAGGCTTTCAGTACGGTCTGCATTAGGAACCGGACAATTTGTTGAACTAATCCTATGACATTTAGAAAATAAAATATACAGATTGAATTGTGTAAAATATCATGTTTTCAGTGCCACTGCGCTCAACAAGGCAATCCACATGATGGAACAGGTAACTTGCTGCCCAAATTATGATGTTAGTTTTTATACATTTCTTTTTTAAAAGGACACTCCAGAAACAGAACTGTTTGTTTGTATTTTTTCTTAAATCTACTATACCACGCTTAATATTTTTACGGAGAAATTTTTGTTTTATATGCTGCTAAGAAGACGCCCCAGAAGATGGGTCACTCATGTATAGCTCCATCATTGTTCCAAGTCAAAAAATGTCACTCTGTTTGTTTTTATTAATTAAACATTTTAAAAATCGAGGAAATTTCAAATTTTCCGATGTATCGAAAACATACCGAACTGTGACAGCAGTGTGTGTCATCGAACCGTGAATTCTGTGAACGACAACACCGCTCCTCATAACGGTCAAAAAGCTGAGTGTGGAATAATGGACACTTGTCACTCTAAATGGTCACCATGTCTCCTACGTAGTGGAAAGGGCGGGGCCACAAAAACATTTCAAACTTGTTAAATGTCAGCCAACTACTGCAGTGAACACAGAGGCACTGTGCAAAAACACATGTATTTTTCACTACCAGTGTACTGTTATTGGATAGAAGCCACGACTTTGTTTAGTTAACTAATTCATTAATTCTGTAGTAATTTACTGAGAACAATAACACAATGATAATGTTAGTTTGCTAGCTAGCTAACAGTGGCACATTTCATCATCAGGCATTGACATTACAAATGTTGTGCCATAAGCTATATGTTGGAGTTACTGTTCGGACTATAAGCTATGGCCTATAGGCGTAGTAGCATTTGGTGTTTATGCATGTTAAACTGCTGTCTTCACTGTGTAGAACATTTAAGTATTAGATCTGCAGTCAGATGCTTGACAAGTTGTAAACATTCACAAAATGCAGCAGCTATTATTAACTAAGTAGATCAGCTGATGGTAGAGCCAGCCAGTAGAAGCCACAAACATTCATAGATATATAGAAACAAGCTGTGAAAGCATGTTCATTTTTAATACAATAAATACATAAATACAGAGTGAGCAAACAAGCAGAAAGCCTATAGCAAGAATATATTTTGGCTGGAATTCGCCAAGCATAAGAAAAGGTGCCAGATTTGCGACCGTCATTTTCATCAAGTACGCAATGTCTGTGTTTTTAATTGAGATAACACTACCCTGTCAAAATCTGTGTACCATGTAAATAAGTACATAGTGTAAACACTGTGTTTTATGTAAGTGTACTGACCAAAGTAACTGATTTGAAAAACAGCAACTGTAATAGAGAAATCAAAAAGACATTGTCAACTATAATTTTGGCCCCTAACTTCAAACATGCACACCTCCAAATATTAAACAGTTCAATCAGTAAAGACAACGCAATCCATGAATTACTGTACTCAGCTGGAATTTCTGAATCTTACTAACCCTCTTACTCTATTCTTTAAATTGATCTTTGGTTTAAACATTTGGGAGACAAACTAGATGTTAATATTAGATCTGTCCTACTTTTGGCACTACTGCTGATAAGATCTATCAAGGAAGCTCTGCTTTCATCAACATGACCAACAGTCCAAATCTTGATGAATAATTTGTTTGTTTAACAGGCAGAAAGGCAACACACCTTACTGGGCATTATTACAATCTGTACAATCAAATAAAATATGCAGCCTTGGCAAGCTGCTGTGCACATTGAACCTTGGCAAGAACTGCACCTTCATGCCACTGCAGTATCTTCCCACTCAATAAAACAATGCAGAACAGTGATTCTTTTCTGGTTAAAGACATGACTGGGCATTACATTGTTATGCAAAGTACAACTGCAACTGAAACAAACCAAGACATGAGAATGTTTGGGGAAACATAAAACCACAAAAACAAACTGCAAGACACTGAGCCAACAAATAGAAAGAAAGACTGCAGAAAAGCAATAATTATTAAAAACGGGACAAAACTTACCTTTGTCTTAAAAAAAAGGATCAGCTATAGTATGAAGTACCTCAGTACCCTCACTCTTGTTCTATCCATTCAGCTGACAAGGACATGTCTCCACACTCAGATGTGTTGCCTGCTGTATTACGTCAGATCACTTAGTTTTTGCAGGTTCACCCGGCTCATTTTACTCTCTCAGAGACAATCCCATTACTGCTTTCCTTCCAATGCGCTAAATCCAGCCAACTGGGCAGGCAGTGGTGTGCGAGTGTGCTTCAACCAGACCACTCCTCCCTCCTCGTGTTCAGAGTCAACCGTGCATCAGTAACATCACAGCCTGAATGAGGGTGCCCCCTGTGCAGGCAGTAGTGTTTTTTTTCCCTCCCCTCCCTGAGGTAACGTGACTAAGTCCAGCAGGCGTACTGCAGCAGTGGATCAGCACTCTCTCCAAACAGTCACTGTGTCAGACACCATCAGTGACTTGGCTGCACACTGCTCTCCAGTGCAGGCATGTCAAGGTCCAGCTAAGGACTGTGCTGAGTGTGGAGCTCCACTCCCAAGTTTACAGAGGGAGCAAGTAAGTAAGGAAGAAAGCAACATGTTACCTTATCCATACCGAGCCCAGCGCTGGGGGAGTGGCCATGGCCTGCCAGGCTGTGTTGGCATTCACTGTTGCTAAGCAGCCAAAGTCCCTCTTTTATGAGGGAATGGATCAGGCTGCTTTTTAGCAAGGGAGAAGTGAAAAGGGGAGTAGAGTGACAGGAGGCCTGGATTCCTAGGAAAATGTTGTGTTACGGCAGTTTCAAATGGTAGTTACCAACCATAATTTGCCCAGGAACTTACTCCAACGCATTACAATGTTGGTCATAGCTGATAAGATCTCCATAGTTCTGCACTGATAATGTCACTGTCTGAAGACACCGCCTCATGTTGTACACAAACAACTCGACACTTGATCCTGACACTACAGCAGTGGTGTGACACCAGTCTAAGACCCCTAAGACCTATGCTATTTCTGCTTAATCTATACAAGGCCCCTGACCCTGGGAACAACAGTCTAATCTTAACTAGAGACAAGATGTAAATCATGGTATAGAGCACACTTATTATTCACTCACAGTTCTGAGAATTAGTCTTCAGGGTTTCTAAGGCTTAAATCATGATAGATTGAAGACTTTTACTGCCACTCTGAATTTAATTTAAGACCAATTTTACAATAAACAAAAAACAAAAACAAGAACAGACATCAATTATTACTGTGGTGACAATTTTGCCCAAATGTTTTTGTAACATAAAACATTATGTTTTTGGCCTTGTTAAAAGTTAGATATCTATTTCAAGAGTTGAAAAAATGTAGTACTTTCTAGGCATGACAATGACAAGGGTAAAACAGAACTGATAAATACCAGGCATTTGTTGGCTGGTTTTCATGGCAATTTTGTGTTTCCAACTCTGCATGTAGGATTCCACTGCTCTGATTACCATCATGCCAAGTTTGAAAAACATTTTGCTTAAATTACACCAGGCCTTTTATGCACTGTCTAATACCGGTTTCAGACATGCTGTGATCAGACAGCCAGTTTTTGTTGAATTTGTTTCCCTATGTTACCCAGGGCACAGTACAATGACAGCTAGCTGGCACACAGTGGATCTTCTGCTCTGAGCATCTCCGCCAGGAACAAAATATGAGTGCTGTTGGTTTCACTATCCTGATCCATGTGATGTTAATGACATCATATTTTAAAAAATCAAATCAAATCCATGTGACCAATTATTTTGAGATTTAACAATGCAATGTTAGATAACACCTGATTAATTAAAGCCTCCTTCATATATTTTAGCATTTTTAAGATTTTTGAGGGCTTGATTTAAGACATTTTAATACCAATTAATGACTTATTTTTAGATTAATTAGCTTAATGCCTTTCGAGACTTTTTAATCCACAGAAACCCTGGTCTTATGTCCTTTAAAATCTGTTGGTTAGTGGGTCTTGTTATGTAATCTAAACATTTTCACACTGATCTTCAAGTATCTTTGTTATAAGAATGAGGTGATGTCTATTTTCAGCAGAATTGAGACTCTCCAGTCCAAGATTCAGACCTGAAACCTCAGTGATATATGCTGCCAATTAAACAGTATACACTTATACAAAATATTCAAAACCACGAGGATAACCAGCTAAGATCCCTCTGATACCCAACACTCACAGTAAACTGCCAACTACTGTATGGTCTACTGGACCCAATTCATTCTGCTTTGTCAAACAATAAAATGTGGTTATTTTGTGATTGCCTTAGATTCATTATCAACATTACTGTTTGATACAAGGCCTCACCAAGTACCTCGATTTGTCCAAGAAAAATCCAATCCAAATTACTGCCTTCAAGTTGAATTATACATTTAAAACAGAGTGAGATCAACAGAACAATGCTTCTCTATTTCTAAAGCCCCCCAAGGCATTGGGCAGAAAGGCTCAAATGGCCTTTCCTTGCCTTTGCATGGGTGACTGAACACATCAGTATCATACAGTGAGCAGTTATGAGTAGCAGGGACAGCCATCAAAAGCCCTGGCACAGAGCTGCACGACACTACAGCAGGGCAGCAGGTCAAGCTGGGGGATTCCAGCCAGCATACCACAGGGACAACGCTGTCCTCTGTAAAGCACAGGGGAACAAAACCACACCAATGAGCCTGGTTAGAAGAATAGCACGGCACTGTCTTTCAACGGTCTGAATATTAGTCAGTCTGCTCAGGCAAGAAGTAATACAAAAGGCTTTCAATACAAAGCTGTGGGCCTATGCCATCTAGTGAAAAACAGAGGTATGTCAGATGTGTCAGCAGCTGTGCAATGTGTCCTGGTTAGCCATTTGTCCAGTTAGCCTAAACTATGATACTTACACTGAATATACATTCATAAGGCATTTTCAGGGTTGGACAACAACAAACAATAGAAGCGACCAGTGTGTGTGTAAACAAACATGCACAACACTGATGGGCAAAAGCATCATTGTCATCACAAAAAATATTGTGCTAGTAAAACAGCAAGTGGTCACGGTGAGCTGTCATGCTGCACAGATGAATTACAATTAACAGATGAGCAAAAGGGAAATCGACCCACACTCTAAGGAAACGACATGTAGTTACTTATGGACAAAACACAAGCAACACCAACAACAATACTATTTGAACCTGGGGCCTGTATCACGAAGCGAGATCAACCTTTCCTGGGTTACCCAGACTTATCCTGGGTTGACTAACCCTAACAATGGCAATCAGGATAATCGGTATCACGACGCTGGATATCAACTCGGTAACTCAACCCAGGGTTGCTTTATCAAGAGCCGTGAACGCGCACGCAGCGGACCAATCACAATCATGAGAGAAGCGCAGCGTCACTGAGCGTCCTCACAGAGCGCCATATGTGAGGAAAAAAAGTATTTCTCATGTGAGGATCAGAGATTAATTCTACTAAAATATGAGGAGGAGGAAAGCAACATTACAGAAAAGGCCAACACCGTGGCAGCTGCAGGAGGAGGAAACATGCGTGGCAATGCATAACGGGATGAATAATGTTAATTTTAGTTTAGATTACTTTATTTGCACATAATGTTAAAAACAGACAGTATAAACTTTACAAGATTAAAAAAAGAAAAGTGCCGGAGAGGTTAGAAGCCACTAAAAGCTTATCAAAGAAATTCCCCTGTCAAAACATCAATGAAATCACATAATAGAGAAGAAAAAAACGGGTAAGGAAAGAAGAAATAGAGGAGGAGAGAGGGAAAAATCAAGAAAAAACAAGGTAGCAAATAAAAATATGTGTAGGTTAAATTACTCATCACTGGTTCAAGTAGCTACAGTACCTGTACCTGTACATCTGACACTGATCACACCCTTGAATCCCATGAAATCAATGCTGCGCAGATGAATTGCGTGTATTACAATTATCCTCTAACATCATTGCGTCTGATAAATTGGTCTTCTTTATCATAATGTTATATATGCTACAATAAAGCTTAAAGTTGACGCCACAATTAAATCATATCAACACCAAATTGATTGTCTGAATAAAATCATCCTGATATTGAGCTGTGTTAGAAAATTAACAGCTGTGCAAAAATATACCTAGTCTCCCTTTTTAAAAAACAAAAAGGAAAATTCCTCAAACACCATGAAGTGTAGACATGATAGGCTACTTTCCACATTTCCAGCAGGAAAGCTGTCAATTAGGCCCATTATCTTTAACAGGGATCAATTCCTCCAACAACAAAAAAATGTTGGCACTTATTAATGGTGCTATTAAGTGTCCGCAAATGATCAGTTTCTTTCTTATGAAGGGGTGGGATGAAATTTCTACTTCTTTCCACTCCTTTTTGAACAATCTTTTCATTGTCTGTTGTTCATTGTCTTTTTTAATGTTCAAAATAAACTTTCAAATCAAAATCAATCAAATTAATTAAACTTCCCGTCATGACTGGGCTGCATTTCTGTCAGCGGAGTCATTTTTTTTCCCGAACAGCTGATTGGCCAGTGGGTGGTGCTTTTTATAGGATCAGATTCAACCCTGAACTTACCCTGCTCCGGAGCAGGATAGCCGTTCAGAGTAAGTTACCATGGTGATCTACCCCAGTAAGAACTGAACCGGCTTTGTGAGACCGAAAACCCAGGGTTAACCCTGAAGTTACCTCACTAAGACATTAATCCTGCTTCATGATACAGGCCCCTGGTCAGTCACGTTACAGAAAATACAGGATAACAGCTGTGAAAAGGAAGAACTGGACACTGGGATCAGATGATCGTATTTGTGGTACACACTTAACTTGAGTTAAAGCTATAGTGCGTAACTTCTACAGGTCCATAAATGTCTGTTTCACCCAAGCCACTACTAGAGGAGATGACACAATGCTGATTAAGCCGATCGGCTCCTCTACCATCTCGCGGTATTTTTCAATATATATCATTTTTAGTATGCGTGTTGACCTGCGACATTCCCACGCTGGCACACAGGAAATGCTTCCTCACAACAAGAAGGGAGGAGGAGGAAGAGCGGAGAGTATCATAGCAAGAGGTAGAGCGCAGGTAGAAAGAGAAAGCAACATGGCAGAGAAGCGGCCGAGACACAGTTCAGAAGTGGAACCTACCACAAAGGCAAGTGTTACTCTGTGTTCACGGTGTGTGGCGACTGGCAAGTGTTACTCTGTGTACACGGTGTGTGGCGAGTGTTACTCTGTGTACATGGAAGTGCTGCCGGCTTATTAGTTGTAATAACGCATTATCCGCTGGGAGGCGACAGAAGTAGATAGATCAAAGCAGAAATTTCAAGCTGTTATGCCGTTCTGTAAAAGGAAAATCTGCAGAATGGGGGACACAGTTGCCTTGCCTTTAAGCTGGCATTGGTGGTAGTGACAGCGCTGAAACAATGTCTGCATAAACGGGAAACCTGGCAGGATGTGATCATGAGCGGCATGGGTGTGACATTCTAATGACGTCTGATGCGTGTGACCGACCGTGGGAGATTTAAAAAGAAGTCGATAGCAGTTAGCAGCTAACTCAAAGAAGAATAACAGCAGTCTGCAAATTGGAAAAACAAAGAGGTCTGGGAGCTCCTGACCCTCAGAACAGAGGACGACATCAGCCACCATGTAACAGGGATGATAACTGATTGTTGCTACCATGTAATGCTATTGTTCATGTTTAAAAAACGCTGCTGGCGCATGTTATGTCACACGATGCTTTTGTGTTACATGGCACGCCCGTCAAAGCCTCTTTTGATTATAAAATACTGGCATGCTCTCTAAAAAACACATACTGGAAGCGCAAGATGCCATCATTGTTTGGTTTAGAGTAAAAATGCAAAGTCGACAGAAAGAAGGGACTTCATAGTGGCCTTACTGTGCTGCCTGTGTTAAAAGGGCTTGTGTGGGTCCCTCCGTGACATAAGCTTGTGAGGATATTCAATTATCTTCTATAGTAACTTCTCAGAGTGTTTGTGGTGTTGTAGTGTATGTTTACTGTCTATAAGCTGTCCCTGCTGAACAAAATTTCATCTTGCAATAGTGTACAATCAGCATCACAAGCATAACAAAATTTGGCCTTTAAGTTATCACACTTTAATCAGTGTGCAAGCAGAAAAACAGTGATTCCACATCCACCTAGTCAAATGTGTATATTTAAAGCCATGACATGAATGAATCCTACTGGGTGTGTATGTAGTACCTCATTCCTCCCTGGCTCCTGTGACACTCCAGGCCACTGGTAGCTACAGCATTTTGTACCTGACAGATTATCCCTGTGTGAGGCCTCCTCCAGCCAGTCTATAATTAGATCAGGAGTAAACATAGTATGCATCTACAAATAGCAAGGAAAATACTCTTTCAACTCCTTAAATGGTTTTAAACACAGTAGACTACACAACACGTCTGAGACGCTTAAAGAGATAAGGAAATAAGCTAGACTTAAGTTAAAATGTCGCGGTTTTAGCTAACATTAGGAGTTTTGGATACAGTTGTGAACATAACGGCCTAACGTTACCACTAGCGGTCTTGAGTTTCAACCGTCACTATCAACGGTCGAAAAACAAACATGGAGGCCAACGGTTGACAAAAAGAAGCTAATGTTAGCTAGCTAACGTTATCAAACAGAACACTACAGTGCTGGGCGCTAACGTTAATTTCTGTTGATGGGAGGTTGAACTTTTCGGTACCGTTAGTGGATCATTTAAACCACTAAAGTGAGTAACTTATGTGGGAGAAAACATCTAACTGCCCTACCACTTGCCCAGCAATTAAGACACACAGGTAAGTAGTCAATTAAGTTAATAAAAGGCACATAAAAAAAGTCAACACAGCACTCGGTTTATATTTTGCAACGTTACCTGTCACAGAAGCACCGACATCTCGGACGAGGACCTAATGGCCAATTATCTTCACCTGGACGTTTCCTTCCTCTTGACCAATCAAATGTCAGGATGTCATTCAAAACTACAAATGCGTCACACCGGAGTTCAGCTCGCCGAAGTGACGTAAAAGCGTCGTTCGCTTGAACTTTGGCACAATGTGATGAGATGGGGGGTCCTTAATACTAACATTTAGTCACTAACAGTTGAAATAAATTAATGAAATGCTTATTGCCTTCTTCAGTTAAGTTCTGGTAATAAGGTCAGATGTTCAAAATGAAAGCCACAGATATCACAACACCTTTTATGTTTTCCATCTGAAGAGATCAACCACTTGATACCATCAGATTTTATTATATCAAATCTGAATGTACAATAATTAAATAATTACATGATTATAAACCATATGATGCCAGGAAGCAAATCTATGTACAATGTAAAAAGTGCATTGTGTTAACAGAAAGAACATATGGGCACACTGAACATCCTAGCAGAGGTGAAAGGAAGCCTCCTATCAAGGTGAGAAGGAGATAAGGATTCCCTAAAAAAAACCAGGATTGATTTAAAAGAACCATTACATCTCTTGAGTCAGTAATATTAATCAAATTTACAATATTTATTTATATGATCATATCTGGTATTTTACAACATCCATTTTAGAATATACTACTGTGCTTGGCGGTAAAACGTGAAGGAAATCAGAAAATGTCGGTTTCAGAGGAAAAAACGGCTCTCATTCATGAGACACCACCATCATGGTTCAGTAGACGCTTGAGACATATTGTATACTGCATCAGTTTTGTCAAAAAATTAGTTTTAAGGTATGTAACAGAGGACCAGACACTGTATTGTTGGATTCCTTCATGATGGATCTGCAACATGCTACCTATGCAGGTCACATATATCTGTGTGGACGATAAAGGAAAAGCAGGACAAGCAATCTTTGTGGTTCATTCTGGTATCAGTCTGAATGGATTAAATACATAGACAGGAGCAGGACAGTATCTCAAACTGATACATCAGGCCACGAAGTGCATGAGACAGGATGAATGTAATAAGACAAGATTATTGTTCCACATCAGTTTTAGGCCACATGGCTGCTGTCCATTAGTGTGGGTATGAGGTGGGACTCCCTGTCCAGAAGGCAAGTCAATGTGCACACTATCAAAGAGGGGGCGAGGAAGGAGGCAGGAGGAGGAGCAGCAGCATGTGTCGTCTAGGGATACTGAAGCTAGAGGAGTAAAGGAAGGAAAGCTGTGTTTCCTTGTGTGTCCACTGGCAGGCAAAGTTGAACAGGTGCTTCTCCTCCTCTTCCTTTTTTCCTTTATCTCCTTCTCTTTTATCTCCACTCTCCTCTCATTTGACACAAGTGGGCCAGCTGAGGCCTCCACAGGCAGCAGAAACAATAATGTAAAGGATCACCTGACAAGGAGCATAAAAACATAAGTCACTTCCTGCACCACTGTTTGATTTATCATGCAGTGAAGCATACAGTAGCAACACACTTGAGGAAATTTAGTGAAGAGCCCTATTAGGAAAGATCATTACTGCAATGTGTTTTCAGTAAGTTCATGTTAGGATGTACAGGAGTTTTACAGGACAGCTGATCCTAATCTACCTGAAATCAAAGCAGAAGTAGCTGAGTAATCTGGGTATTTTTTCAAATTAAAAAAAAAAAAACAATTTAAAGGGTATATCATGAATATTTTTAACACCGTATTTTCCCATGTTTTTGTGGCTAAGTGACTAAATTGGTTCAGTATTCAGCGAGAGCCACAAAACAGACAGCAATGTCACCTTCATAGGAAATCGTACGTCCACTATAAGTGGTTGATTATGCCACTGGCAGGCTCAGATTGTTATTTTAAGGGTCTGATAACATTGTGGAAATGACCCTTCGGAGACAGACTTATTATTAAAGAGTGAGATGCTTGTGGTTTAATCAGAAACAGCCCCTAAACTGCTATTGCCAAACCTACCAGACTCCATTTAAATAAACAGTTAGTTCATCGTTTTAAAACACACTATATTCAAAGTTGACAGAAACAAAACAAAACTTACAAAAACTGTCTTGGTTACTCTTTCCACTGTTCCCACAATCACCAACTCTTCATCTCAGTTAGATGTGAAAACACATGCTAAAATTACTGTATATTTAAACAGAGTCTGGCGAGGTTGCCGATGGCGATTTCCGGGCAGTTTCTGGTTAAACAAAATTAATCTTATTCTTTCACAAAAAGGTCTATCTCAATTGGGATCCTTTCCAAAATGTTTCTAGACAAATAATCTGAGCACATCAGTGGCAATAACAATCACTTTTAGTGGATGGAAAGTGACAGCGCACAAATGCCTTGAGTGGTTACATTGCAGCCTTATTTGTTGCTGCCGGCTGCAGTGCTCTCGCTCAGTACTGGGCCAATTTCAAAACTTGGTTGACTCCATTAGTCAGTTAGAAACAATAGATAGATAGATAGATAGATAGATGGATAGATAGACCATAGATAGATAGATAGATTGATAGATAAATCATAGATAGATAGATAGATAGATAGATAGACGATAGATAGATACAATAGATAGACGATAGATAGATGATAGATAGATAGATGATAGATAGACAGATGATAGATAGATAGATAGATCATAGATAGATAGACAGACGATAGACAGATAGATAGATAGACAGATACAATAGATAGACAGATGATAGATAGATATATAGATAGATGATAGACAGACAATAGACGATAGATAGATAGACAGACAGACAGACAGATAGATAGACGACAGATAGACAGACAATAGATAGATAGGTAGATAGATGATAGATGGATAGATATATAGACCATAGATAGATAGACTGATAGATAGATGATAGATAGATAGATAGATAGATAGACAGACGATAGATAGACGATAGATAGATAGACGATAGATAGACAGACAATAGATAGATAGACAGACGATAGATAGACAGATTGATAGATAGATGATAGATAGATAGATAGACGATAGATAGATAGACGATAGATAGACAGACAATAGATAGATAGACAGACGATAGATAGATAGATAGACTATAGATAGATAGATACAATAGACAGACAGACGATAGATAGAGCATAGATAGATAGATGATAGACAGATGATAGATAGATAGATAGATCATAGATAGATAGGCAGACGATAGACAGATAGATAGATACAATAGATAGACAGACGATAGATAGATAGATAGATAGATAGATAGATATATAGATAGACAGACGATATTTAGATGATAGACAGACGATATTTAGATGATAGACAGACGATAGATAGATAGATAGATATATAGATAGACAGACGATAGTTAGATGATAGATAGATAGATAGATAGATAGATAGATAGATAGATAGATAACTTTATTGTCCACCTCAGTGGAAATTTGTCTTTGGCTTCTCTCAGAAATCAAAGGTACAGACAGACACACGAAACGTCCAATTAAATAAAATATACAATACAATTGTGCAAATAGACTAAAGAACCATTACACTGTCCCACTAATTACCATCATCTCACCGATAACCATTTCTGTCCATACTCACCAGGCCCACCATCACAATGACAATAGTCAGCTTGAGGTTCTTCATACACATGGCTCGTGCAAGGTTACGACTTGTGGTCTTAAATGTCACCGACTGAATGGGGTAGGGAGAGAAATTAACATCAGTGACAATATCTGTGGATGAGTAGCTTGCTTGATAACTGTCAAAATATAAATGATTTGTATACTGCTAAATATCATGGGTTAGAAAACAAGTAGGATAAACAGGGCAGGAAGCACTGGTCTTTAAACTCACTGAATCAACCAGATTTTCTGTCTTGTCGATCAGCAACTCAAGCTTCTCTCCTCTCTGAGCTACCAAGTCTGTAAAAAAGACACAAAGAGAGCCAAGAGAGTTAACTAGGAACACACAAAAGGCCCACTGTTATGAGACTAATATCAAATGGTTGGTGAAATCTGACTGACATTTGAGACTGTGATCCCCCACTTTTCATCAGAGTTTTAAGCATTAACATATTGTGCCATTTTTTTGGCCAGAACATTTGCTTTTGGCATGAAGGCAAACGAATACCAGTGCTTAATTGGCACAGCGTAATGAAGAGGTCACTGGTGCAACCTTTACACACTGCATTCTTTCAGAAGTGAAGAAATGCCACTCACACATAACAAGCTTTTTCTGATTATCTCACAGCCCCTTATCAAAAAGAGGTCCTTTCAGCATTACTGTGCCAGGGGGAAACTAATGAGAAGCTCACCAATGTTGCGGACCATAATGCCCTTCAGGTCATCCACCTGCATCTGAGTCTCAGTGACGCGATCTGATCCTCGTGGGTCAGAGTGGTGTTTCTACGAAGAGAAAGGTAAGGGGAAAAGACGGAAATGAAAAGAGATCAAACTGTGTGTTGTGATTGCTAAATTTGTTATGGGTGTTGTGTTTTTTTTTTTTTATAGACTACAGAAGTACAGAGCAGTCACAGGGCTCTCACAAGACAGGGTTGCTCAATATGCTTGGCCTCTTCTCATACTCACCATCTGAGCTGCCAGTGTTGAGGAGAACTCGCTGTTCATGGCGTAAGGCAGGGCTGTTTGCGCTCTCGACCCGTACGTCGTCTGGAAGCGCTTCTTGACTTCACTGAGGAAGCTGAATGCACGTGACCTCTCAAAGTCCTTTAGAGCAAAAAAAAAATAAAAATACATATATGTAAAAGTTGTAATTTTAAGTACATTCCCATTAAGAGGTCCAGTGAAATGATAAGAGGCTTTCTATATCGTCACCATGTGTCTCTCAGTGTATTGCACTGTAACAGGCTCAATATATTTCTCCACAAACATTTGCTAGAGATGCATTTGGGTGCATTAACTACATTTCTGTTTCTTAAAGTGGCAACTTTACTTCTGAACTCTTCTTTATATTTGAATATTAAGTGCACATACTGTACATATCTATCACTCAACTTCCCACTCACCCCTACACAAATAAAGACACAGACATCTAAGCCAATTATATACTTACATCGTCAGTGATACACAGGTATATGATTCTGTCATGGCAGATGTAATGAAAGAGATAGCTAAAAAAAAGAAAGAAAGAGAAATCTGTCAACACAACTGGTACACAGTTCAAAGTACACAGTTTAACACAGTACCCTACATGCACTGATAAATGACTAAGAAAACATTAACTACTATAAAAAACAGCAAATGGGTTGTAAATCTAAATGACATTTCCTCTCACCTATTTACTGCTAAGATTTTGAGAGATAAGACATTACATTGTGCTTTTGTGGCATGCGATACCATTTTATTGTTTTAGGCTGTGGTTTCCTGCAGTGCAACCATTTTAAGTTCTGAGCTTTTCATGATACAGAGCTTGTCGCTGTTACATTTTTGGGGTTTTAAAAAGTTAGTCAGTGAACCCAGCTGTATTTCTACTTGAAAATCTTGATTACTTGTCCAGAAAACCCTTCTTACAGATTTCACAAGTTTGTGAATGTGCATGAAAAAGACCTTGTGAGATAAAATTAACATCATGCTGGAGAGTAATTATGTTGGAAGAATTTATCATAACAGCTTTTATCATCAGCAATAAACTACGATACCCAAGTAGCTGTAACAGTTGCGATTTGCAAGTAAATTTGTTCTACATGGCTGATCATTTACAATAGTGCATGACTGAAATTAAAGTTAAGGTGCATGTTGACAGGTATTTTCCAAGAATCACTCAAACACACCCAAACACAGACACATTATCTTGCCTTAACCTGATGACAGGCTAGCCTGTTTTTGTTTGCATAGTCATAGAGGGTGATTACACAGACATGAATAATCAGGTTGCTCACATTCTCGGAACCCATCGGCTGTATCCGGCGTCTAACTTCCGGCAGATACATTCACTGAATGTAGAGTCTGTATATAGAGACTAGGTTGCTCATAACAGAAGTTTGTGTTCACATGCTCAAACACATAAATACACCAAAAACCCAATCCTAAACAGGTTATTCATGTCTATTACTGCAATCACATGGGCATTAATAATCTGTAGTAATTAGTAATCCTGCTTATGATCACAATCACGATATGCTATTTAAATGAGCACAGAGAAAAGGGGTTATTCATATTCCTCTATACATCCCAGTTTCTTTCAGAGTAGATTTCAGCTATTATATTTGGGTTTCTCATAAACAGAATATGGTGTTTATGTCCTCAAACACAAACAGAATACTCCAAAAACCTGATTATAAACAGGTTATTCATGTCCATGTAAACACACTTATATTTGACAAGTGTTGACAACCAGAGTTTGCCTAAAGAAAGCACTGCCTTCATGACTTGTCCATCAGATGAGAGGCAGAACTCTAGATAAGTTTACCACTGGTGCACCATTTGATCTGATCACATCATCACTTGTACAGACGTGCAGACTCATGTAGCCACAGCATATGAGTGAGTGACTGCAGTGTGACAGGACTGTAAGGAAGAGTGTAGTAGGTGTGTGTCAGTCCTACCTGCCGTGGCTGTAGGTCAATTTGTTATTCTCTGATGGTATTTTGGCCAAAATCTGTTCAGTCACTTCCAGGAAGTTGCCGCCACACCATGCATGCTTTGCCAGGATCGTGGTTCCACGAGCCACCACAGCAAACAGGATTGCCATGGCAACAGCTGGGGTCTCAGCTTTATAACTCGCTGACAACACATTAAAAAAGAAGAGTGAGATGTTACAGGCAGAGCCAGAGGCAGGCAGAGTAGGCTGGGGAAGGAGGAGATTGCTCAACAGAGAGAGTGATTCTGGTGAAATATTTCACAGTAATGTCACACATCTAACAGACACAAAGGAGAGGAAACGATGTGTGTGAATACGCGTATCTTAACTAACGTTTGTAACCGCTAAGCTCACTAAGTTACTAGTTACACGATCCAGTTGTCACGAGAAACGAAAACGAAAGCCAGAGAAACGGTGGCAGGAAAACAACAAGCTAGCTAGCTAAAAATGTTGTTGACCAAGGAACATGACGGCGTCTGGTTGATAACAACATCGGTCTGTCGCAATACCAATTATCGTGTCTAGCACCGGAGCTGGCGCCATTAACAGTGATATATAATAATGAATTCAATACCTCGATGTGTCAGCGCTGTTCAAAGTAGCTCATCTAAAGAGATTTCACCTGCTAGCAAGCTAGCTAATCCCTTTCGAGTGACTTCTGCTTTGCAAATCGGCCAGACCTCCAGACCGGAAAGGGGTTTACTCATGTGCTGGGGAATGTAGTTCTTACGACATTCATAAGGCCACGTTTTCCATTTTATGGTTTCGTTTTAAGAACTACATTTTGAACTTCCTGTTGTGTGGTGTATCGTCACATGTTTTCATTCTACGTCACGTTATGTCGACAGGAGGAGGAGCGCTTACATGGGTATTAGAGCCCTTGTTTGAGTCTTACAGGCACATGAACCACTGTTAGCATGAATAATTCTCACTCTTAATACCTTACTTGACAGCAGGGATGGGTTCTTAATAAAATAGAAATTAATACATTATAACACCACAACATACACTACATTAAGGGGCCCACTATATGCAGTGTGACATAATAACCAGTTAAGACACACAACATAAAGAAAAATTACAGACTACATAACTGTGCATGCCACAATTTTGCAGTACATAAAGTGTTTAGTTATAATGGGATAAAGTTTTACTCTTCTGGCTCCTTCTAAGAAATAAAGCAACTATTCATTATCGACATCCTGAAAATTAAAAGATGCTGTGCACGTTAGTCTGTATCATAGGAGTAGCCCACTTACTGTGTTTTTCTGCTCCAGTGTTTTTTGCTTCAGCCATGCAAATCTATGTATAATTCATTTTGAAAGAAAGATAACATTAGCAATATGTACACATAAAACTATCCATACCAGGAATACATATACACAAAGAAAAAACAAAATCAAAGAAATGAAAAGGTGCCTTTTTATTCTTAAGGCCTCTCATTGTGGTGCCATATTGTTGTAGTTCTTGATAGAAAAGTTCAAAATCTGGTTTGGAGTCCGCCCACCTCTACTTGTGAATGTAAATTTCCCCAGTAATAAAAATAATAGTGTTTTGAAAATATGACAAAATATGACACTTTATTTTATTCAACACTTTGCCATTTTCAGTCACTTTATTCATCTTGATGTAGCAATTTTAATTTATTTCATCTTTAATTTATCTATTATTATTTTTTATTTTTTTCTCTTTTTTCTAATTCTATTTACAGTATATCTTATCTTATCTTATTATTTTCCCCCACCTAATTACTTTTACAACACAATGCAAATATTTTCATCCTGTAATTGAATTGTTAGCCCGTTTTTCTTCTTATGTTAAGTTGAACATCCATCCCAAAATATTCTAGTTTACATACATTGATAAAACATGTTTTACACAATATAGATAAAACAAATAAGCAACCCCTTGTCCTGTACCTGCCTGTCAGACAATAGTGAGGGCTGAAAACCTATCACATCTCTGTTGAGGCACGGGTCGGTATGTGAAGCAGCATGGCTGGAGAGGGCGAAAAGAAGCCAGTGCTGGAGATGGTAAGAAGATAACATGCCTTATGCTTATTGAAATTTTATATAGCTACGTTTAATGTTCATTGTTAATATCTGTCTGTAAGAAAATATTCACCTGAAGAAGCTAACGACAGCATTTCTACCGCCAGTGAACGCCTCACGTGGGTAGCTACAGAAGCTAGCAGTGAGAAAGCAGCTAACGTTATTCCACCTGTAACCCAAACTACATTAAAAGCTGCTTACGTCAATGCGACTCCGGTTTTGACTGATATCACAAGAGGTTTTATGTAAAGCAAAGGTTGCCTGAAACGTTCATCACTTTTCCTACTTTACATTTACGTCTCAGTCCAGAGCTGAGTCAGAGTTTCTCCACTGGGGGGCAGTATTGACACAGACCCGAGTGTTTCCCTTAGCGTCTCTGTTACATTAGTGCAACTCACGCTTATCAGTGTGCATCTGTGAGATAATAAGTATTGGATGTAGAGGCAGTTCATTGTAGTTCATTCTCTTTGTGACCTACTCTCACACTCAGTAATCTCTTAGGAGGTGATGTTTCTGTTTAGAGCTGGATGTGTGATGTTAGATTTAATAACTTGTTTTGTGTTCTAGGTCCAGGCTGATGGGGCTGATGAAGGCTGTGTGACATTTGTGCTGCATGATGAAGACCATACACTGGGCAACGCCCTCAGATATATGATCATGAAGACGTAGGTGTTATTTAACAAGCAGCTGCTTTAAATTCAGCATGTTGTGGTCATGAGTTTGACCTGATTTGTTCCTAAAAACACTTCCTCCTCCTCCCAAGAGGCAAGTACAAAGAACAAAGGATATTACTGGTGCTTAATTTAGGAAGTTTGTGATATGACTCCAGCTGGAAGAAACAACTCGAGGGGTCAATTGAACCATTCATAATAATGCTATCTCAAAGGGATTCATAAGTGATAATGTGGTTCCACTTTGTTCGCTGTGTCTTTGTTCTCAGGTCAGCAGGGACGAGTTGATGGTGGAAATATTGTAATACGTCTAACATGCCTTCAACCATTTTAACCAAAAATATTGATATTAATCACAAATCTTGCTTTCATTTTCCTGTTTCCGTCAGTGTGGATGTGGATTTTTGTGGCTACACCATCACCCACCCGTCTGAGAGCAAGATCAACTTTCGCGTTCAGACACGAGGTGAGCAACACCCCTTAAACCTCCGTCATTTAATCTCCTTTTTCTTTTCCTTACAATCTATGTTAGTCTATGTATGCATACATGCGTGTGGCAGCTATAGAGGAAACGTTTTCAGGCTGTGTTGCGGGATGAACATGTAAATTGGAGTCTGGTGCGTTCACTTTGTCCACTCAAGCCGAACAAGAGATGCCAGTGGCTGCCTTTTAAGTAAAACACAAGCATATACACACCCCATCTTGTTCTTCCCCACACAGAACTGAAACCACTTGCCTTGTTACAAATAGATCTGTCATCCGCTTTGCACAAAGTGCCTACAGATAACAGCAGCTCCATCACATGAAAGGACTCTGCAAGACTGAGAAAACAACATGTTTTTGTTGTTGAACTAAGTTTCGGTATGCTGGGAGGCTTCATCACAGCAAAACACAATTACCTTTCAGGCACCAGAAAAAACCCCAATTTCCACTGTGCTTTCAGACATTCAGCGAACAGATATTTCTATATTGCTTGTTCCCCACTGTAACCACAATGAAAATGGGTGGTTGGAAGTCCTCCATGTCAGTTAGGAAAAAAGCACTAGGACTGCAAATAACAGTTATTGTCATTCATTTGTTTTCTGGGTCACGTTTCTTGTATATCATGTATATCAACAACAACAAGATACTCAAGCTTAGTGTGACCTCCTGTTTAGTTTAATCAGCATTGAATAAAGCAAAGGAGGTCAGTCTGTAATTATAAGAAGCCAGACAAACAAGTAGCTCTCTGTACTTGTGTGCAGTTGTAATTACTTTTGGTTGATTCACAATGATTTTTCATTTCCTGTTGACCTGCTGCAACATCAGCTGCTGCATTTTTACTTATTTCAAACTATCATATCATTCCAAGGAGGAGGAGGACAGAAGTGTCCTTTCATCGCTTTGATAAATATTCTGTGAAAGACTTTTAATTTGTATTTGTTTGCTAATTCGTTGTCATTTAACTTTGCTGTTCATCTTTGTCGATCGGACTATGGTCCTTTTCCTTGAAAGCAATTTGCGAACCAGTGCTTACATGCAGTTTGCAGTTAGTGTCAGTGTCATCATTGTAGATACATGTGACATTGATTAAATATGTAATGTGCTTTGAATCAGGAGTGAGAGGGGAAGGTTTCCTGTGCTGTAAACTGCAGCTTGCATGTTACAAATTTGGTGAAACGGGCCCCTGATAAGCAGCTCCCTCTTCATTTGTTTCTCGATTTCTCTCTGGCAGCCCTTCATAAGAATGCAGGTGTTTGTGCGAACTTTGTTGGCTTAGACAGCGCAAGAATAAAAGCCAGTAGTTTACCTTTTGCTCAATCCTGGAGAGATGATTGACTCACGAAATGCAATGTATCATCTGTGGCTGTCATTGTTATTACCATCAGACGTGAATGTTTTCAGTAAAGATATCTGCCATCTGTTTCAGGGGGCATTCCGGCCACAGAGCTGCTGCGGAGAGGCCTGAATGAGCTCAGCGATGTTTCTCAGCATGTTCTCAACACCTTTCAGGTAAGCCTGTGTGTCCACTTTTATTAACAGTTTTTTTTTTCACTGAGAGAAACCGACCCCAAATACCAAAATAAACTTGAAAGAAAAGAGAAACATCAAAAACATCATAAGTCATAGCAGATTGGCTCCCTCCCAGAGAGCCTGGGGCAGGCGAATATTGGAAGGGATTGTCTGCAGTGGGCCTGCTCCCTCATACAGGTTTGGGGACAGCCCATGGCGATGACACCCATGACATAAAAAGGAAACGAAATCACAAGGACATAAAAACAGGATGTGGTGGGGGGGCTCCAGTGCCCTCCCTGCAGACACCTCCTTCCAAGGCTACACCAAATGTTTTACATTAATTTATTTATGTACTTACTTATTTTTACTTTTCTATGAATACATCTCTAAATTAGTACACTTTATCAATCTGTTGATTTATTTTAGGGGTGGGGCTCTCTCCATCTCACAGACAGAGAAGGAAGAAAAAAAAGAATCACAAACATAATACTGAACACAGACTCTCCTGCCCATACAGATTGATCTCTCCTAAGCGATAGTGTGAGCAAGTGAGGCCTGTGTTTGTATCTGCAGGGGCTCCAGACTGGGACTATTTAGTGGCATTTTGCAACCATGGAGCACCAGTGTGGCTTGCAGATATTATTGATATATGAACTGGAGAGCTTTTAGTTTGTTACCTGCTTACAGTGAGCAAATCCTTACGTTCAATGGTGCCGTGGTAACGCTTTAACTTTACACTAACTGCTAATAGCTAACTGTCACAGCAGAAACATCAACATTTGGGCCTGAGACAAGCCGGGTGCTTCAGAATAAAACCACCAGGGGTTCTGCTTAAATGAAATTTAATTTAATTTAATGTAATTTTTATTTATTTTAATTTAATTATTGTAACACCTCCTTTAACTTTATTATAACATTACGTTATTTAGTTTTAATATATAACAGTAGCTACTTTATTTAACTTTATTATAACTGTAGTTTATGTATTAGTTTTGTATTTTATTAGTCCACAGAGAAGCTTTCTAAAATATTGAGATATGTTCCATGTATTGCAAAATAGCCTAAAAATAGCAAGGCCCATATTACCCAATGTTAATTTATGTCTATCTCTCTCATCCCTCTCCTGCTCCTCCCTGCACACATGTGTGTATCAGTTCCAGTCATTCATGAATAAATATATGACACACTCGCACAACACAATATCATGTAACAGAAACAGCTGTTTCACAAAAATACTCGGGTCATGTCTGTTTCATACGTCTGACAGAAAAACTGTCCAGCAGTGGTTTAGTTTGGACAGATTTCATAATATATTAAAAATGATAAACTTTTTTTATATTGCACTTTTCAAAACAGCGCTTCCAAAGTGCTTCACAGGTGATAAAAGTGCATCATGGTGCATAGCATACAACAGCAAGTACAAATACAGTTTATAGAACAGCTACTCAAAAGCATTATTAAATAAAAAAAACCAAAACAGAATAAAAGACAAATAAAACCAAGAGGAATTACAAACAACAAACTTTTAAAAACTCCAGCCTATATAAGTTATAAAAGTGATTTAAATCAGTGCACAGGTCAGCTGAGTCTGTAGTGTTGGGGGTAAAACAGTAAAAGCACAGTTCCTTTTTGTTTTGAGACTGGACTGTGATATTTATGGGATATGTTAGAGCAATAGATCAGATGATCTGAGTAATCTTGGTGCAGAGTATTGGGTCATAAGCTGAAAAATATAAGAGGGAGCCATGCCGTGGAGGGCACTGACTATGGTCAAGAGGATCTTGAATTGAAATCTGAAGCACATAGGAAGCCAGTGTAAGTGATTCATAAGGGGGTAATGTGCGCTCTTTGTTTAGTGTTTGTTAAAAGCCTAGTTGCCATGCTCTGAACCAAATTAAGTTGAGCAATTCCAGGCTCGTTTAGACAGGAAAATAAGCAGTTAAGTAATCCAGGCAGGAAGAGATAAAAGCAGTGGTTTTGCTCGATGATGCTCTTTGGCAAGGCTCGATTAATTTTGGCAATATATCTGAGTTGCAAAAAAAAAAAAGACAGAACCAATATCTTAATGTGATGGTCAAAATTCAGATCCTGATCAAACACAGCACTAATTTCTGGCAGATGGTTTTATACTCCTGGCTTAATGACTGAGGTAGGGACTAAAACTCTTTGAAACGTGGTCTGGGCCAATGACCAAGTTTTCTGTTTCGTCTGTATTCAGCTGCAAAAGATTTAGTGACATCTTATCTTTGACAGCAGTAAGCCAAGGAGAGGGGGTGCTGAACATAAATTCTCATAGTATAAGGCTCCAAATCCCAGACAACGCCTGACAAAGCCCTGTGAAACTCAAGAGCAGAAACAAATTGAAGAGATTGAAATCTTTATGATTCAGTGTGTGATTTGACATACAGTGGTGTGAAAAAGTGTTTGCCCCCTTCCTGATTTCTTACTTTTTTGCATGTTTTCCGCACTTAAATGTTTCAGATCATCAAACAAATTTAAACATTAGTCAAAGATAACACAAGTAAACACAAATTGCAGTTTTTAAATGAAGGGTTTTATTAATGAGGAAGAAAAAAATCCAAAGCTACATGGCCCTGTGTGAAAAAGTGTTTGCCCCCTAAACCTAATAACTGGTTGGGCCACCCTTAGCAGCAACTACTGCAATCAAGCGTTTGCGATAACTTGCAATGAGTCTTTTACAACGCTGTGGAGGAATTTTGGCCCACTCATCTTTGCAGAATTGTTGTAATTCAGCCACATTGGAGGGTTTTCGAGCATGAACCGCCTTTTTAAGGTCATGCCACAGCATCTCAATAGGATTCAGGTCAGGACTTTGACTAGGCCACTCCAAAGTCTTCATTTTGTTTTTCTTCAGCCATTCAGAGGTGGACTTGCTGGTGTGTTTTGGATCATTGTCCTGCTGTAGAACCCAAGTTCGCTTCAGCTTGAGGTCACGAACAGATGGCCGGACATTCTCCTTCAGGATTTTTTGGTAGACAGCAGAATTCATGCTTCCATTTATCACAGCAAGTCTTCCAGGTCCTGAAGCAGCAAAACAGCCCCAGACCATCACACTGCCACCACCATATTTTACTGTTGGTATGATGTTCTTTTTCTGAAATGCGGTGTTACTTTTACGCCAGATGTAATGGGACACAGACCTTCCAAAAAGTTCAACTTTTGTCTCGTCAGTCCACAGAATATTTTCCCAAAAGTCTTGGGGATCATCAAGATGTTTTCTGGCAAAAATGAGACGAGCCTTAATGTTCTTTTTGCTTAGCAGTGGTTTTCGTCTTGGAACTCTGCCATGCAGGCCATTTTTGCCCAGTCTCTTTCTTATGGTGGAGTCATGAACACTGACCTTAACTGAGGCAAGTGATGCCTGCAGTTCTTTAGATGTTGTTGTGGGGTCTTTTGTCACCTCTTGGATGAGTCGTCGCTGCGCTCTTGGGGTAATTTTGGTCGGCCGGCCACTCCTGGGAAAGTTCACCACTGTTCCGTGTTTTCGCCATTTGTGGATAATGGCTCTCACTGTGGTTCGCTGGAGTCCCAAAGCTTTAGAAATGGCTTTATAACCTTTTCCAGACTGATAGATTTCAATTACTTTTTTTCTCATTTGTTCCTGAATTTCTTTGGATCTCGGCATGATGTCTGTAGCTTTTGAGGATCTTTTGGTCTACTTCACTTTGTCAGGTAGGTCCTATTTAAGTGATTTCTAGATTGGGAACAGGTGTGCAGTAATCAGGCCTGGGTGTGGCTACAGAAATTGAACTCAGGTGTGATCAACCACAGTTATGTTTTAACAGGAGCTGGGGGGCAAACACTTTTTCACACAGGGCCATGTAGCTTTGGATTTTTTTCTTCCTCATTAATAAAACCCTTCATTTAAAAACTGCATTTTGTGTTTACTTGTGTTATCTTTGACTAATGTTTAAATTTGTTTGATGATCTGAAACATTTAAGTGTGGAAAACATGCAAAAAAGTAAGAAATCAGGAAGGGGGCAAAAACTTTTTCACACCACTGTACACGGGTTAGACGGAGCGCCAAAGATCCATCTCTGGAGCTGCTCTCTTCCTGGTGAATGCTCAGCTCAGTGTCTGCCTGATTAGCACAAGCTAACGCAACAGCAGTGGCTAACATCTGACTCCGAGCTGTGAAACAGTCCCTACACATCACACAGGCACTGAAATGGCGCAATTAAACCTGTTAACCCTTTGAACTGTGCAATAGAAATGGTCTTCCAGTGCCTTTATTGGTCTTTTTCTATATTGTGTTGTCAAGCTTCATATCCCTAAGATCTATCCAACCTAAGCTAAAAGGTTATGTAAGTCAATAAACCATAATAATTGATAAAATAATTAAAATGGCGTCTTTTTAAAAAAGAAACACAAAAATCAGGCATGTTTTTTCATCAGATTTTACAAAATAAAAACAAGACACATTGATCCAAACAAAATGTAGGAACATAAACAAAATATTTCTTAACACATCATCACTTACTTGATTTATGTTTATTATTTAGTTTTTGAGATATGCTCATTTTTTTTTAGTAGAGTGCAAAGACGGTGATAAATAAATTCATCATTCATTCTTCTTGTGCCACTGCACATTTTCGTGTGGTTTGCTCCACACATAACGCAGCACAGTGATGTTATTAAGATATCACTGAAGACAGAAGCTTTGGCTCTCTGCTGCAAAAAGAATGAATGTTCTAGCTATTATGGTTTTAATTTTTGATCAATATATGTACAGGATTATGCAAACAACAATCTTCTGTGACTATTACAAGGAAATACCAGTGTAATTACAGCAAATTACCACTTTTGCATGGCGCGTATTGTAAGGTAATGTAGGGTCACACATGATGATGTGGGATTTTAGCTTATTTTAAATCTCTTTAAACAGGATCATGCAAACAACAAGCAGGGATGTCTGTCTTTAGGATTTTGGGTAACATTAGTTTAATGATGCTAGTTAAACCTGTCATTGTATGTGTGTGTGCATGCGTGTGGACTCTCACAAACTGCCCCTGGCACGGAGCTCACATTCCAGCAGCAGTGGTCTCCTAGCAGCAGGAAGGTGGGGTGGAGGGACCAGCTCTCATGATGAACAGAAATAGAACGGGGCTCGGAGGGGCTCGTGTGTGAATCAATACGCTGCATGCAGTTTTACAATGAGAGAAGATTTTACCCATTTAAGAAAATAAACATGTTTATTTTGTGGCAGGCCGCCTCGAGAGAGAAAAAAAAAAGCGAATACCCGAATCCCAAAATTGAAAACTAAAAACCTAACCAACAAAAAAATATCCAGATATTTGAAATATTTGAGTCCAGCCTCAGACTTAAAGTTGAACACTGTTTGACCAAAATTTGGCTTGTTTGCAGACATTTCACAAGCTCATATTTTATGTTGACTCACCACCAAAACTGGATGGCATCTGACCCTCAGTGGTAATGAAAGCTTGTGTAACGAGCAGGGAGCATCATTAGTTATCCTCCCCTGTCAGCTACTGGCGACTTCTGCCCTGCCGAAGAGTCCATGATTCTGCCCGCCACAGGGCTTCTGTTCAGAAGCCGACCCAGCTCTCTGACCTCTCCACAGAGGAGGGCAAGCATGAAACAAACCTTCGTCTCCACTGATGGAATAATAACATTTTCATGTGGGTTACATGAAGAAACCCTGGGTTGTCTGGTTGGCTCTGGATATTAGTCCCACAGTGAGAGGAAAGTCAGTCAGCATGGATTAAATGTTATGCTCCCCGTGCTGTCCCGGCTCCAATTCTGACTACATTTTATTTTATTTTGTTCCAGGCCAGAGTTAATGAGTTCAAAGAGAGGCAGGAGCAGCCCATGGAGTGAAGAGTGTCACATATGTGAGACTATGAAGCTGTCAGACAGTTTCTACAATCAAGCTGGTTTGTCTTTTTTGTACATGAATAAGGTGGTATGAAACATTCCCCTTGAAATAGTTTGATAACGTTACAAACATTTGTACAGTTTCTGTTTTGTATTTCATTTGAATTGATGTATCTGAAATGTGTATGATCAATGTTCACCAGTTCCAGATTATTGGAATGATTAGCGAAATAAATTTATGACCTAAAAACAGCTTCAATTTTCTTTCTTTCCAGGAAAGAGTTCTAACATGAATAACCCTCACATGTTTGACTTGTGCTGGGATATTTATTTTCATAACGTCTCGTGTAACAGTGTTCGAAGGATGTCTAGGTCAAAGTGATGAGTGATGAACACTAAATTGCTCTCATCTGTCCTTTGAAGCTGTGTTTGTCGGGTGGAAGAAGTAGTGGAAGCTAGAATGTCCTTATTAGCAGAGGAATGTAGTGAGAGGGACTTCATACAGTGCCAGGGAGACAGGGGGAAAATGAGGGGAGACAAGTGTAAATAATGAGGTTGAAGTTATTTTTTTGAGGTTAATCATATCCCTCTGTCAGTCACATGTTCATGCTGTCTCTGTGGGTAGAGAACGTAAGGAAAAACGGCAACTAACTAGGACTTGTATTTGATTAAATATATGTGCAGTATGGGAAATAGGACCTGATAGAACCAGTTAAATACCATTTTTTTGAATCCGTAGTTTGACATTTTGTGAAAATAAACTTGTTCTCATTCTTGCTGACAAATGAGAAGGTCAATTTCATACTGTGTCAGTCAAATATAAAAGCTACAGCCAACAGTCAGTGAGCTCAGCCCAGTACAAAGACTGGAAACAGGCTAACATCTGGCCTGGTTCTGTCTGGGAGAAAAAAGTGCAGAACCTAAGGCTCACTAATTACCATTTTATATGTCATTTCTTTAATCTATACAAACACATTCGGACTGAGCCCCCCCCCCCTAAGCCTCATAACTCTGGGTTGCCAGCTTCAGGGACCTGGCTGCGGCGAGATTTTGACGCCATGGGCCTAATTACCCATATGCACACCAAATCACGTGCACATATATGGAATTATAAGCCATAGAGCTTGTGGTGGGCGCTGAGCAGGAGCATATCTAGGGTTCAAGGACACTGGAGGCTTAGCCCTGACCTTTGTGGGGAATCTGGGGGGTCTTCAGGAAAGTGTTTTTGACAAACACGCTCTATATTGATGCGAGCACTATGGCACCTCATGTCTCAATTATTGAAATGTTTACCTCAAAAACTTGTTTGCTTTCCAGATTGAATGTTAATGGTGATGTTAAAAGTTGTTAGTAATTAGCAGACCCAAACAGAACCTGCAGATTTTTTCTTTTCACAGTTTTCAGTTGTGGTCCAGAAGGAAAACCTGTGGGATGTCTATTTCCTTGTAATCTGATAGACAATATTCATTTGAAATAATCAAATCTGCGGAGCTAGGTACCCAAAGTTGATGAACGGATAACTGTAACTAAGTACATTTACTCAAGTACTGTAGTTGCCTGATAAGAGACAGAGTTGTCAGCTCATTAATCTTCCCCCTCAACGACACATGTGCTTGAATTCCACGTTGTTGTTAGTCCATTTTACGTCCACATTTATGCGTAGTCATGCTAACATACCTCTTTTGCCTGGGTTTTAAGAGTGCAGCAGAGCAAAGTAAAACAAACTATGTCAGGCGATATTGAGAAAACCTTGATAGAGGCATCTATCTTTATTATCGCGCTCACCATTGTTTTTACTCTTTATTGAACTTGAACTATATACTTGTACGACTTATACTAGATTTCCATTTTATGCTAATTTATACTTCAACTCCAATACATCTCAGAGGCAATTATTTTATTATCTAATTCACAACATTTATTTGACAGCTTTAGTTACAAGCTACTTTGAAGATTTAGATTATGAATACATCATATAAATCAACTAATAAATTATAATATTACAGATTAAACCACTCAGCAGTATATAAAGTAATAAGTTAGCCCCACTTTACAAGCTTCAATATTAATGTGATGAACACATTTATACATCAGTTATTATGATGAAATTATAGAGATTATTCTGAAATTGGCCATTCTGCCTTATAAGTACTCTGACTTTTGGAAATCCTGGAATATCTACAAGCAAACCATTTGCACTATACTGTACAGAAATATTTATGGCACACACTGTATATATTTGTTAATATTTTTCTTTTTTTTCTATTATATTTGTATTGATATATATTTTATTGCTATTTTTTTTATTGCTATTGTTGTTTCTTGTTGCACTGACTGGAGTGGCACTGTAATTTCGTTGTACACACAATGACAATAAAGGCTATTCTATTCTACTTTTGAACTTTTTAGGCTTATACCTTTGTACTTTTACTTAACTGAATATTTCTACAGTGTAGTATTGCAAGAGAGTGGTACCAGTCATCTCCTCTAACTCTCAACAAGAACACAAGAGTAATTAGGTGTAACCTTTTTTTCCAAAATGTCAAACTATTGCTTAAATGTGGCAAAAAAAGAGTTACACAAGAAAGATTTCTGGTCCTTGAACTAGAAAGAGGGAGCTTTTGTTAAACAAACCTCTGTGTAATTTCCACTGTGACACCAAGTGGCAAATATGGGATGACGCTTAACAGTAGCGCAACTAGATGAGTGAAAAAACATAACCATAAGGGTGACCTTTATTTCCAATGAATTCAATGTTCATCTGTAAGACAAAGAATACGTCATACACTGTAGTGATGACACCCTGGCTCACACTGTTAATGTTTTTCAAAATAAGTTCAACTTTTGTAATGGCACAGCACAATGTAAAGAGCTGGCTGTGGAGGGGGAATTCCACATGTCCAAAACCACAACAAGCGTGAAATTTTTGATACTGTTTGTGCAGAAAATAATTCATCCACAGCGACACATGGAGCCTAAAGCACTGCTGTGAAGAAATGTTTCCTTCAGCAAGCAATAACTTTGAGTCTTGTGCCATCTTTAATGTGGTTTTGTTGAAAATGTCACACTGTCATGAGGTTCAGAATTCAGTCTTCATTCATATCAAGTTATATTTGAAACACATTGTGATGACAGTTCACTGTATGTTTGTTTCACAATCAATAAGCTCTCTTATTTTTCATATATCTATATTGCACTGCTTATGTTTGTGCTTTAATGAGCTAATTTTGTGTAATTATTTTAGTTTTTTTTTTATCCTACACTGAGTTTTGTTAATGAAGCAGTGTACGTGTATGCAGTGTATTGCTACATTTTTTCCCCCTATAACCCGCATGAGTAAGAGTCAGATAAGTGACTATTCTGATCACAGGTGTCGCTTCCTCCAAGGTTTTCTCCTCAACTGTAGTTGCCAACTATAGAATTTTGATTTTAATTATGTCCAACGACCAATATCTTTTAAGTTGGAGGTTCCTGAAGCCAAATCTCAACAAATGGGGGTCCATGACCTAAAGTGTATCAATTAAGGGGCTCTTTACATGAAAAAGATTGAGAACCACAGTGCTAGCTAGCTAATTCCTGTCTCATTTGGCACATGGTTTTCTGTCAGGAATCCTTTTCCAGCAGATTTTTTTTTTCATTTTAACCCAAATCATGGTCTTTTCCTTCAACCTCTCCAAGCAAGGCTTTTCAGACATTAGCCCTGAGGACAAACTTCTCCCAACAGCTCTCATTTGTGGCCTGATGGACAATTAATTCATCAAATTCAATGCCACATAGTGGCTATTTTCCAAGCTACTGTAGCTGTCATATTTCATGGGATCTGTGCACTTTCCATGGGAACACAGCCGTCAAGACTTCATATGGAAGTGGGCATGGTTTCATTGCCGCCACTTCAGGGTATGCTTTGCAACAAGAGTGTTCCTTTGCGCTAATATAAGTAGCCTATTGCCTGAATATGTTTCTCAATTTTGTGAGAATCAAGCCTACTGCCAAGCACTGATTTAATGTCTCTAATTTCCTGCCTTGTGGAACTTGTGACTGTTTTCAAGACACAGCTTTACTGAATGAGAAACAGAGCTTCTTCCAATTTGTAAGAGGAACTGATGTGAAAGATCTCTTCTGAGATACAGCAGTTATCTCCGTAAACCTGCTTCTTGGAACTGGCCCCTGGCGCCTAATGTCTACTAGTCTAAAGCAATTATTTCAAAACAGGAAAAGTCTTGTAAGAGGTCATTGATAACATATTCGACTTGGTTTTCTTTTGATGCTGAAGAAAAACAAAAGACACAGAACCTGTAACATAACATTTCACTTTTGAAAGGCTGTTGCTAACAGACGATTGCTTATGTTGACTCCTGTCAAGAGTGCAACGCTCTCATACCACAGCTGTACTCTAAAGAGGATGGAATTTTTGAGCATCTGTAAAAGCAATGTTACACTGAAGTAGCTGACGTAACAAGAAATGTAAAGCACATTACATGAAACATTTACAGGAAAGGACAGCATGCCCTGACACCTGTTATAACAGCTCATCCTTTCCAAACAACCTACCTAAAGGGGACCTATTGTGCTCTTTTTCAGGTTCATACTTGTATTTTTGGTTTCTACTTGAATATGTTCAAATGCTTTAATGTTCAAAAAACACTGTGTGCAAGGACGACATTCACGTAACAAATGCAACATACAGATCTTGTACATTATGCATATGAACTGGGGGCTACCGTTTTAAAAGTATAATGACAGTGTCCCAGTGGCCTTCCAGCCCCTTATCAAAGTCTTTTAACAGGCAGGCTGCCCGTTCCATGTTTAATACGTCCAAGTATTCCTTCAGCCAAGAGTCCCTTGAGAAGCAGGCTGCTTTACGCTCCTTCCAGTATTAGTCTATTGGTGGATAGGCAAGCCAGTGTCCATAGGTGCTCAACAGTTACTCCAACATTATTGTCCAACTTCAGGCCCAGCAGGCATACTTTAGGGAAACTGACATTAAAAAACTCTGACACAAGAGATATCACTTCTGACCATAGTGTTTTAACAGATGGACAGTCCCAGAGTAAGTGAAATAGAGAACCTCTGTTGCCACAATCATGCCAGCATAAATCTTGATGTCCGTCATCCATCTTGGATGATCTTACAAGAATGATGTATGTTCTGCACAGAATTTTGTATTGTATGATCCTAAATCTCACACCTATGACGTATTTTGGAGCCGACCTCCAAAATATGTTCCACTGAGAGGCAGTGAAAGATGTTTTAAGATCATGCTCCCAAGCCAGCTGGACAGAAAAATATGTATTAGGGGCAGCTATGGACATTTTGTTATAGATGTCTGAGACCACACCTCTCACCACAGAGAAGCTGATCCCACTCCGGACTTGAGGCAGGAACCGCTCCCTCCTCACATTTCTTATTTAAAAAAGAAGATAATTGAGCATATGTTAAGAAGTGTGAGTCCATTGGTCTTCCGAATCTCAGCGTCTCTGCACTGTCATTACAGCTGGGAAATGACTCTGATGGAGTATGAAGGCGCTTTCTACTGTGAATATTCACCAATAAAAGCTTCAAAATCTTCACACGTTCCAGCAGGAATGTGATCCCAGATGTTAGCATGAAGCTGTATGTAGCAGTGCATGTAATACCCCCTTTGCACCAAGATTAGGTGGAATTTATATTTCTGCATCAAATTGACGCAGTACCTACGGCGTAGGCTCCAAATCGCCGACCCACTCATAGAAAAACAACTTTATATTGCTACACGAGGTCATAAACTCCACAGGGAACCTTTAATGTATTCATATACGTGTAAATATTGTCTCAGCAGCCATGAGACTGCGTCACTGTTGACCAGAAATTACCCGAAATACATGCACTGTACTTTGGTAAATAACTCAAACACATATGCTATAAAATAATATTTATTACAGCATACTCTCAACATTTAAGTACAGTATAATTCAAATCAACAGGGCCAATATTCACATTACATTTTATCTTCATTCTCAAATGACTTCTACATGTCCATAAAGAGAGTCACAAAGCTGCTCAGACCTTCCAGTACACAGTCCCCTTTACATGTAGCTAAAAGCAGTATGATGATGGCATAAATATACATGAGGAGTTATTAAGTGACATACTGCATGATCAGCTTATTTGAGCACTCTTAATACAGCGACAAAGGAAAATATTTTGTCCAAAACAGTTGTATAATACATAAATCTCTTTAGCTTCAGTGTGAGCAAACACCATGTCTGTTTCGTCAGCACAAATGTGGTTTTGAAAGAGGACACATTTGCTCATTAGTTTGATATAGAAAACTCAGAATATGTGAAGTTCCAACACTATGTCGTGGTCAAGAGAGCATAAAAATGGATTCATCTTGTGCTTGTATCATCAGTACGAGCGCTCACTACTGCCAGTGTTAAAAACTCTTACTCATTTTAGAATTCAGAGAATTGCAACGTGACCGTTTTCCCCAAATTACATTACTAAGAATACACAGTCCATGTATTGTCTGTCACTGAGTTCTTTCTCCTCATGTTTGACTTTTCAAAGAGCCAGATATAGTGTAATTTTTATTCATTTTTTTTTTTACAATGTGTTGCCATCACAAGATCTGTCACGAGTACGTGACTACGGAGTGCTTGCAGCTACCTCTGGCTACAGACGTCCTGACTCTGAGTTTATCGACGAGTATTAGGAACACATTTCTCCTCTCATGTCTCATTATGAGATTCTTCTTTAGCTCTCTTCTTCACAAATTATGTTGGTTAAACACATTAGAGGTCCTGAATTTTACCTGAATTATAGTTAATGGAAACAGTGTCTCTGAATAATTTCTACAACCACTACACAGTTAATGAAATGTAATCTCTACTAAAAACATTCAGTTCTTAAAAACATCCAGCTGTACAGGATTTATTTTTCCTTCCTAAAGCTTTTCTAACGGGTTAATTTTGGGAATGTTTTCCTTGGGCAGCTCTTAGAAATAATTATCAGACTAGTTTCCATCCGCAGCAACATCTTTGTAACATGACCACTCACTGATGAAGGTTAAATACTAGGAAATGATAAATGGACACCTCATGTTTAAAGGTTATACAAGCTTCACATGCTTTGTGATATTTTCGTAGAAAAATAGAGGCTACATTGTAAGAGACAGGTTAAGACTTGATACAAAATGGAAACACATCAGCATTGATACTGAACAAAAAAAAAAAAAAAAAAAAAGAAAAAAAAAAAAAAAAAAAGAAGTTCTAATAAATGACCTTCTCTGTGTAGCATGACGGAAATCATCTGGTGTTTGTCAGTGTTCTCGGACAACAGCTGGCCTCCACATGACTTGATGATTTCCCGATAAAAGATTTGCGCCGAGCGGCCCTCTGCATGACAGTGGGGCCCATTTTGCTCTGGTATGACGTCACCGGGGCACGTGGGTGTCGAGGAGCTCAGCGACAGCATGCAGCTGATTGCTTGGTAATCATCAGCTTTTGGTCGTGTCTACATGCAGAGGCACACTCGTGCATTTTTAAAAAATAACTCAGGGTCACAGTTTCCCTCTATCTCTCCCTGTGAGGTATCACAGCTTCAACAGGTAGCACTTATCAGAGCTGCTAGTCATACGTGAGGCACTAAGGCTAGATATAATCATAGGTCTGCAATCTGCATGTAAATAATCCTGTACATAAATCTACATGCAGCTTTAATAAACATTCTTTATAAATGTATTCACCATGTTGGTCCACTGAGAGACTTTCAGTCCTTTACACAAGCCTCAGTGTCGGATTATGAACTGATACATGTTGCCTTCATAAGTTTTCACACTTGGTATTACAGCCTGAACAAGTACAGCCTTGTTATTTCATTCAGCACTTTGGGTCCGTCCGTCTTTCAGTCTGCTACAAGTCTGGTAGAAGTGACTTCTACCACGCTCCATTTCTCCGTCCTCACTGTGCTCTGATTGGCGGTTTGTTGGCAGTGACAGCGCTGTTTCTCCATGTTGGGAGCTGATGGGAACAGGGGTTTGGCAAAGAAAAGGTGTGTGATGTGTGTTTATGAGGAGCTTGTGTATTTCTGACTGGAGCGGGAGCTGGAGCGGTCTAGTCCGTTCCCGTGACAGGAGCCCTTCCAGCGTCCCCCTGAACTTCGATCATCCAGTGAAGATGTTCTGTAGCACCAGCAGCACAGGCAAGACTGCGAGACAAGGAGACACACACACACACACACACACACACACACAGAGTTTTTTGCTTCATCTGTATTTTCCAATTTTTTACATATTTTTAGTGCTAGCCTGTGACCTCTTACCTGGAAGCAGTTTTTAAACTTCTGGCTGACAAAGTAGAGGGCAATTGGGTTAATGCAGGAGTTTAGGGAGGCCATGTTGATGCCGATGTAATCCATCACTAACAGGAAGCTGGTGGGGAAAAGGGCAAAGTTTAAGGCAAGGTCCACAGGAAGTCACAGAGCAGAGAACAATGGGCTCTTATGACGTTTGCAGTGGATTTACGTCGCTTATATGCGTGTCTACCTGAGCAGTTCACAGCGGTTGGGGTCATTTTGGTCGTAGATTGTTTTCTTCAGAATACGGCTGAGATGAAGGGGCAGCCAGCAGAGAGCGAAAATCAACACGAGGCAAAACACTGTCTTCGCTACTTCCCGCCGCTACACACACAGAAGACAAATATTGAAATTACTGAAAGCCTTTGTCTTTACAAGTCTTATGCTTACAGTGGATCTGAAGGAGCACAGCAGTCCTTTGCACATGTACCTGTTTCATGTGGTCGTTGAGTGCGATGCGCATGCCTTTTTTGCGACTGAGCATCTCGCAGGACATGAGTGTGTAGAAGATTGCTGTGCAGGCCAGTGGGAAGCAGAAATAGAAGCCAAACAGCCACCAGTCTTTAACATCCTGGTAGAACTGGAAAAATGAGAAAGCGTGAGTCAAAAAAAGCAACAGCAAATACAGTGTGACTGAAGTTTCTCACAGGTTTAGAATTAAAACGGTGTGGTATATAATCTTTTCTTTTTGCTCTGAACTTTTGCTCCGAAACACTTACTTTGAAAGCTGTTTTAAAAAAAATCTATTTCATAATAACACTGTGGAATCCCTGAGAGGCAAGTGAGAAAACAAAAATTGGTGATCCGTTTTTCAAGTCTGATCTAAATTGTTTTCTTTCCTGTGTTTATGTCTTAAAGGTCCAGTGTGTAAGGTTTGGGGGTGGATTAGTGGCATCTAGTGGTGAAAAATGCAGATTGCAACCAGTTGAAATTTCTTGTGGTTCGAATTCAGTGTTCATTGTTTAGGACATGCAGCTCTTTAGCCCCTTTTCCTCTAAAACATCACTAGCCTTGAGTCTTCCTAGCTAGGCTAGCTGTGGATTCCAAATCCATAAAAGAGACAGTCTCAGGGAAAAATATAGCCTGGTTCCAGACCATAGACCCCGCCCACTCAACTGAGTAGGCTTGCATCTCTGGTCTGGCATACTTCAATGAATTTGCGATTTATCTCGTCCAAACGATGGACGGACCAATGAACGCCGGGGGTCTAGCGATTAGCCAATCAGCGCCACGCTGATGTCAAGCTGTACGCCAGTGGGTAACTGGTGAGGATAGCAACAATGGCGACCGCTACAGATCCTACAGACCACATTAACGATGCTATCGAGGTATTTCGCCACTACTCGCGTTAATGGAGGACCAAATTAAGGAAGCTGCTAAACTGGATTTAACGGCGATGCAGCTGGGCGTGCACGACGACGGAGACATTTTAAACGGGCAATGCTCGCTTGTTTTCGGCACCCCCGAGGCATGGATACTAATGACGTCAGATTCTGGGTGAGTCGTTGATCTCTACTGATTGGTTAGGGAAAAATCAAATTCCCTCCCCCTTGTAAATCGCCTTCAATGGAAGCCATGTCAGACTGAAGGTTCTGGGAGCTTCAGTCTGACACTCAGGCTAGGAAAAATACAGAATTTGATTAGATTTTTTTGCTTTTATCAGCAATGCTGCAAAGTTCAAGTACCAAATAATCAAAAATAGCTCACTGCAAAGGAGCCACCTTGTGCTAAAACATACTAATGAATGCTCATTTAGATCTATTAGTAATGTTGATAGGCCAAAAATGGCTCTTTTGATAGTAAAGGTTGCTGACCCCGGGTTTAGGAGTTTTTTTTTTTCCAGGAACTGAATGATCTGCAGAGGATTCCTCCTCTCCAAAAACAAATGGACCAGGTGATTAAAACTGGTAAAATGGTAAAAAACACTGAATGCACTTTCACATGACAAATCAGTGTTTCTCCCATGTTTTTTGGCTCGTCACAGATGGGCTGCCAGCCAAGCACCTGCTAATGTACAGTATGATCACCAATAACGCAAAAACACAAATGGCCCTATATTCAGCCAGTGTTTGGTTTGTCCATTCTGGGCTACTGTTGTAACATGGTGGTGCAACATGGTGGACTCCATGGACGACAACCAGTTCGCTATGTAGATATAAACTGCTCATTCTAAGCTAACGAAAAACACAGTGGTTGTTATTTTCTGGTGACTATACACTGAGAAAAACATACTTATTATTTTATATAACATTTTTGCCGATATATCCCCCTTCACACTGGACCTTTAAAAACATGTGAAAAGGATTTGTCAGGATCATTTTTTAAGGTGTTTGTTGTTGTATGACTTTTCTCGCACAAGAAGATTAAGTGTAACACAACTCTATGTTCCACATAGGACTAAACACTTTCATGTTTTAGTTCAAGTGAGTTTTAATTTAAGGTTCATAAACTGTGTGTTAGCAAATCATTACTGTCATGTCTTTTGGCTAAAAATGTGTTTTAATTGGTGTTTGACTGCTGTTAGCATTAGCTATACTGATGTTAACTATTAGCCTGCTAGCTAGCAAGTGAAACATATTGTATTGCCTATCAGCAGCTACAACCTTAGTTAAGTTGACTGCATAGCTAACATAAATGCTTAACTATAAGTAAATGCAATGTTTTGCCTACTGTAAAATTAGTCATGGAAAAGACTTAATGGGCACTTCATTGCTTATGAGTGGAATGTTTTACCAATAAAGACATATGTGCCTTGTGTTTAGGGTGCATGGAGACATTTAAAATCTTCTGGATGAACACTAGAAATAAATCATGAAAAACAATCACCTGATCCAGGCAATTTTTTTTCCACTTTGAAATTTCCCCCCCAACTTGTTTGTACAGATGATTTCACTTTAACATCAGGAAATTTGGTACAAATATGCTAAATTAGTTTCAGATTTTGTTTTGGTTATGTACAAAGCTATTTTTTGACTTGAAATGTGGTTAAATGAATTAAAGTCATTTCCTCAAAGAAGTCCAAATAGTCCAAGTTCTTCTTAGGGTAATCCACCAGCTTAGGCTGAATTGTGTCTTTTTGCCAAAGACATCAAGCTTAATTTACAATTCACTGATTTAAAATGACACATGAAAAGACATCACGGCTTTATGCATCATTTCCACCATGTCTCGTTCTTCCTCCAGACCCTTGTGGCATAAATAAACTTGAAGTATCCACATATTGGAAATGTCTTTGTAATTTGTGTCTTGCTGTGCAGCTTTCTTAATGTACCATTAATGTTATGAGTCACATTCAAATGATTAATGCAGTGTATATGGATGGTATTATAGTACATTTTTTTGGAAAATTGAATTAGTTGTTGGCAAAGCTTGAAAAAGAAAGGAGAAATCATGATTAAAGAGACACACGAATAGTACCGCAGATGTCCAGACGCTATTTGTACTTAACTTAATATCAGGTGCAGGTTTAACAAAATCCATTATTTCTTAACCTTGCATTTAAAAGACAGATTAGATTAGAATAGATTAGATTAAATTAGATTAGATTAGATTACATAGAACTTTATTTATCCCAAAGGAAGTTCACATCAACATCAAATTACATATTTTTCCGCTCACCTGTAGTGCTATTCATCAGTCTAAACTGTTTCAGTGTGAGTTGCAGAGTGTTGGAGATACTGGCTGTAGAGAGAAATGAAATATAATGGAACACCAAAATAATACATTTGAAAAACTCAACAGCAGTGTCTCTTTTCAGAAATCATGACCCGGTTACTCAAGATAATCCACAGGAGCTATTTCCTTTTTATTGAACTACACCTGCCAACAATATCTCTGAGCAAAGGGAAGCGTGCATCTACTGCTAGTTCAGCTAGCACCACCAAGCTCGCTTAAGTCACATTTAAGTGAAAGAGGACACCATTAATGTTTACTGTCACAAGCTAGAGCCTCTCATCCATGAGTAGATGTACACTTCCTTCCGTGTGGTGATTTGGTTGGCAGGCTCAGTAATAGTTCCTGCTCACAACAAGGTCTGTGGATTAGCTTGAGTAACCAGATCATGATCTCTGAAGAAACTGCAGTTTTTCAAGCATATTTTTTGATGCTTAGAGCACCACAAGCTGAGTGCCATATAGTTATACTGGAGAGAAGGCAGACATCTCTACGGCTGATATCTCCAACACTCGGCACCTCGGACCAAAACAATCTAGACTGATAAACAGCACTACAGGTAAGAGGAAAAAAAAGTAGTTTTGATTTTGGGTGAACTGTCCCTTTAATAGAAAGCAATAAATTCGTGTGCGGCTCATTCTGACCATATGCATGTATGAAAACAACAACATAACATGTAATCCTTATTTCTGCAAGATGAAAGTATCCAGGTGCTTGAGTTTATGATGCTGTTAAAATTAAGTGGCTACCTTCATAAAGCTGGTGGTCTGTTCTGGATGCAGCAGACACACACGCAGCTTGTTGCCTCTGTACGGCATCTCCAGCATGTCAAACGCCAGCGCCTCGGGGACTGCGAGCACCACAGCAAGCAGCCAGATCAGAGTCACCTCCACTGCTTTCCACAGAGGGATCCCCATCCCCTTCACCCTGCTCCATGAAGTCACTGCATGGTAGCTTTGCAAACACAGATGTACGCATTAGCTGCTTTCAGCACCAATATTTGTCGTGTGTGTGTGTAAAGAAGAAGTCTACATACCGGTCAATACTGAGAGCACACAGGCTGAGGACGGTGATTCCAACTGAAGCTTTCTGGATGAACGGCAACAGCTTACAGACGTACACGCCAAACGGCCAGTCCTCGGCAATTAGCTGCGGAGAGAAACAATGGGGGAGGCAGACAGAGAAGAAAGACGTTTGTAGTGAGAGAAATTTAAGAAGTGTCCCCTGTGAACACAAACAGACAGGTTGAGGTTCATGTAGGGGTCCTCATGTCTTCTGTTATTACTGCAGTCAAAGTCAACAATTCCTCCACACTGCTAGTCCTTCTCCCAGGGGTTATAAAATCAGTTCAGCATCAGGACAGCGTCTTTAACAGCAAATCAAGCTACATATTTTATCATTATGGGCTGCTTTGTACTTTTTAGCTTAAAGAAATCTACAGCCATCATCTCTACGCTGTGTCACAAATACCTGAAATGCCTAACCATACTATTAGTCATATTTGCCTGGATAAAATACAGCGCAACACTCCAGCTTCATTCACTTAAACTAAATCCTATCAGATTTGGGAAATAAAACCAGTTTCACATGTTCTTTTCTGCTTTGTTTTTGTAACTTCTCACTGGCAAACAGGTGTGGTTACAGTGTGGGCTGAACATTTTGGCAGGGACAGCTTTTGCACCCAAGCTCAGCGGATGTTTTAGCGTCACACACACCAGGCAAGTGAGAAAAACAAAGACCAAGTTTTTCTTCAAGTTATCCCCAACTGCTTTTATTGAGTCTTTTTTCTTCAGTTTGAATGGTCCCTTGTATTCTCAGTGGATTCTATACTGAACAAGGGAAATAAACAAAACCACACAAAACACACTAAATGTAGGGAGAAACCACAACAATATAGAAGTAAATAAACCTCAGCTACACTCATGATGTACCAAACAATGCATTGCAAATGGCTCATTGGTAACTGGGAATAGTGCAGAGCAGGGAAATTGCTTTAAAGTCATGCTAAATTTGACACACACCAAGCTATGCGTAATAAATCCAGTTCATTTGAAGATGTGTTTCTTACCATATGATACCCAGCAAACAAAAAGGCTCAATTCAAAATATGCAACATAATTATCACCTCGGAGAAGACTTTGAACTACAGGTCTGGTAGAGATCATCAGTCACATATGAGAAACACCAGACTAGAGCTGGACAATTGACGTTATAATTATACTGTAAGAAGAGACTTGATGTTGCCTTAGACTTTGTTTGTTGCAACATGGTAAGTGTCGTCTTTTCCTGTTTTTAAAGGCTTCATTAGTTAAGTGATGCCATTTTCTGAACTAATCAGACTGTTCTAGCTGTTCTATTATTTGCCTTTACCCACTTAGTCATTATATCCACATTACTGATGATAATGTATCAAAAATCTCATTGACTCATAAGCCCTTTTTAAACAGGAGTTGTGCAAATTTGCAGGAAAGCCCAATCAGTCCTTTTTCAGCATTGGCAGTATAAAAACAAAATCGGGGAGTGCAGCAAAATGCCGCCTACCTACTTTTGTTTATACAGAATGTGCCTTTTTCATGGCAATGGGGGGCGTGAGCAAGTAACAACACGTGTAGCTCAGCGTGTGACGTAACCAGTGACGTGGGAGGGAAGCCGCGACTAGTCAGTCCTTCTGAAATTCTCTCCTAAATTGGCCCGTTCTTCACCGTCCCCGTCATCTGACGGTTAATGGCCTCTTCATTTGCGAGGACAAGGACATCTGACGGTTAATGGCCTCTTCATTTGCGAGGACAAGGAGGGCGCACAATTCTTTGTATTCCCAGTTGTTTATCTTTACAGTGTCTGTCAGGTTTGCGTTTCCCTCTTGCTACTAGCTGCTCGCTAATTCCTGCTATCAGCTATTTCCTCTTTATCCACCGCCAGTGAGTCGCACATGCGGCGTCATCAACAGCTCCTCCCACAAGTCTTCAACAGCCCCTCCCGTTGCGGAAGGCCACCTCGGTCTGTTTAAACTAAAAGGGTTCCGCCAATATGACTATCCTATGAGGTGGAAAATTGGGCACCTTGGATCAACTTGCCAATCCGGCTCTGTGTGTCTAAACGCTCGCAGGTTGCTTGCTGCTACCATATATACGCGTATATGGTATGACGCATATACAGTTTCAAACCGCTGCAACCCTAATTCAGTGTAAGTATTTTGTAAAAACACCAATAGTCAACCCTACAATATTATTACAATATCGATATCAAGGTATTTGGTAAAAAAAAAATTGTGATATTTGATTTTCTCTATATTGCTCAGCCCTACCAGACAGATAGACAGACGGACACGGAGGATAAATGTGGTCACCTTGTACACATTGATGGGGATGGCGATGATGATATAAAGCAGGTCCCCCAGAGCCAGGCTGCCGATCAGGACGTTGGGTCCGTTCCTCATACACTTGTTCTTGTATATGATCCGCAGCAGCGTTGAGTTGCCGATGATCCCCACCACAAAGATCAAGCAGGATACGATGGTGTTCACGTACTTGAAAGCATGCTTGATCTCTGTGCGCTTGATGCACATGGGAGGGAAGGAGCCCCGCGGACGGGCTGGCTGCAGGGGCGGACGCGGGATGGAGGCGTTGTTCTTTGAGGGTTCTGAAGCTTCGGGGGTGCTCTGAGTGTCCCGGACGAACCGAGAGGCTCCGACCTCGGCGGCCATCAGGAGACACAGCAGAACGGCGACAGCCCTCATCCTCGTACACACACAGCACGACATTCGCTCACAGAAAGGCACTCAGCAGTCTTAATATACACACTTCAAGGCTCACACACACATGTTCACAGACATCCACACATTGGGCTTTGCTCCGTGCCTGGCGTGGGTCTGAATCAGAGCGTGTTTGTCCTGCAGAGAAAGAAGATAAACTATCAGCATTCAAACAGTTGCATGTACAGTATATCTCACTATGTATCAGACAGATTGATATCAAGTTTGTAAAGACTTTCACATCTGTAGAGTTACAACCGGTCTTATGTTTGGTGATGAACTAAGGGCAAAGGCATCCGCTGCCTGGGATCAGGCTCAGTTTACTTGAGCCTTTGACTCTTTGTCTGCATTCATGTAAATGTTCAAAGCAAATCCACAGTCTAAGTGTGGATAACTAGGGCTGATCCAAATCTTATTTCTTAATATTTGAAGCTTCTACAATAGCTTGAAAAATATTAATATTCTGTACCATTTTTAGTACCACAGGGAAAACTGACATTGGGTGCATAAAATAATTTTTTTTTTTTACAAAAAGATAAATATAGCAAGGCTATAAAATGACAACAAAGACTTTTCTTTTCTTGGTTAATATCAGAAAACAGCAGAATGACTATAGTTAACACTAACGAAAACACAGCTCAAGAAAGCACAGCTGGTACTGGTGTATCAATACTGTGGTTATGGAGGACTGAAACAGTTTCAAATATTCAGAATCAAAATGTATCTAAATTTTTTACAATACAAGTCTGTTGTGATATTTTGTGTCATCATCCTCACCCTGAAAAAAATCCTCAAGCAAATTGCTCAAATTGAAAGTAATTAAGCTTTTTTTTTTTTTTTTTTAAATGAATATAACTTTTTTTCCAAACAAAAGTGGAAAAACAACAGGCACATCTTACCCTGTATGAGGGTGGGTGCTGGACCAAAAAACTTAACATGTAAAAACAAGTAAGGTCCGCACCCCAAAAAAGCTCCAATCAAGTGTGATTTATTTATAGCATGATGTTTCGAGCCATATCGGCTCTTCCTCAGATGCTTACATCTATAACTTTTTTTCCAACATAAACATGTAGGCAGCCGGCTAATCCAGTAAGAGCATAAAATAATTATGAAATAATAATCATATCCTTAGACTTAAAGCAACATTTGACAATGACAATAAAATAAATCAAAACATTTAAAATTGTTTGCCTTTTTAAAAACTCCAAATCTGAACTCTCTGGTGCAGATGTTCAGTGCGACTGACACCTATTGTGCAAAGGACAGGGGTTGCATCTCTAAATGTTGTTTTTGAAAGGCTAAATGCCATCAATTATGGACTGAAACACGATATTTTGTTAGATAAATAGGAATTTTGGAATTAAATACAAATATCTTTTTCCAATAAAATTTGACTTTTGAACTTTACAGCCATCTGGAGCACGGTTGCAGCTGCATACTGGTTTCAAGGTTTACTGTGGTATTAACACTGATGATTATTATACATCTGCTTACCTATGGTATTGAAACAGAGTGAAACGGACAGAGAAGCTCACCTTTATTTTTATTTTTTTCAAAAGGGAGTTTTTTTTACACATAGCCTACTTCCATTTAAAAATGGTTTCAAGTTTCAATTATTTCAGTTTTTAATTATAATAAAGCATTGTTCCAATAAAAGAAACATTTGAAGGTCATTGTACCTGATAATAATAGTTTTAAACCATATACTATTAGAGTTATTTTTAAACATTTACACCATTGCAACCCTAGAATAACTAGACATGAAAAGAAAAGGCTGCGCAACATGTGAATGCTGATTTAGAATTGAAATGTCAATGCCATGAATGAAGCTTTGAAGCTTCAAACTCTTCAGTACAGCCCTATTGAAAACACAGTTAATTCAGAAAATGCATGATCCTCAGTCATTGCTTGTGAAACAAAAGGTGCAAAATTCATGTGGATTCTGATATTTCTAAAATTCCATTAAATAGTATAATAAGAGTGTATGTGTATAAAATGTATGTCATTACAGCACAGACCATTCTGTGTCATGGAAAACTAAAATAAAGGAGAGGGGTGAAATGAACAGAGAGGAGAGCATGAAACAAAACAGACAAATGGAGTGGTGATAACTGAGGTTATAGGTTACATGAGGAACAGCAGTTCTGTGTGTCGACTGTGTGTGACATAGAAACTTTCTTTCTCTCACAGAGGACCCTCGCTCAGCTCTGAGCCTCTCAAGCATCATGTGTACCCCCCAGAATGCCTCGGGGCATCTCTCTGGATAAATGGGCTGATTGATGATGGAGGCAATAACTGAAGAGACACGCTATCAGGGCGCATAATCTCACACACATGCACAATCTCTCCATCTGTGCGCCGCAGATGTGCAAACCTCTTGACACCATGGTTTGGGAAGGCAAAGGCTTTGTGGACAAATGTTTTACTTTTTTAATGAATTCAGAACATGCTTACATTTAGAAGATTTCATGCATCACCGCTTCCATACCGTACAAACACACACACGCACACACACACACACACACACATACTCAAACACAACTGGCATTCATAACTGCGTTCGGCTCAAAAACACAGAGGCTTGTTCTGTTCACACACACACAAAGACACAAAGTCACATGGATGAACTTACAGTTCATATCAGTTTTGAAAAATTTGTCCTCACATCCGAATAATGCCTTTATGTTGTATAATGTGGAACCTCATTAGGCCCTATCAGAACAGGACTGTCTAATCTAATTGGAAAGATGAGTTTTAATCAGGCTGATCCTCTTAACCTCACAGATACGACTCAACAAACCATCTCCCACCTTTAGCTCTGCTGGCTTCACTTCTTAGAAGGAAAGTGACGGAAAGTTGGCAAGCAGCAGGGTGAAAGTGGAAGGGGAATTAACGGTCATGTGTGTTTGTGTGTAAGAGGAGAGGCCGGGAAGAGGAGCATGAAAAATGAGAGAAAGGTGTTCAAAAAGTGCATCAAAAAGAATAGAAAAAAACCTCCACAGAAATGCAGGAACAGATTGGCAAGAAAAGAGGCAAAGATTGAGATGAATGAGCTACTGCACCGTTTAGAAGGACAATGGGAGGAAAAAGGAAAGCACAGGAAAAGTCCGAAAAGGAGAGAGAGTGAGAGCTGATGCCCAAGAGGGCAAACAATGACTGTAGTGAAGTGACTTCTATTCAAATAGAAAAATTGAGAAACAAATGTCCAGTATTTAGTAGGAAAAAAAGTGACTTTGATCCTGAACTTGCTGCTCACTGCTTGATAAATTGATGGAGTGCAACACCATAAAAAACACATCGATTTTCTGCAGCTGTCTGCACCAAAGTTTAACACATTCGTGCATCTGTTTAGTTGCACTGGTAGAAGTACTTAGATCCTGTTAAGTAAAAGTACCAATGCCAGATTGTTCAACATGTACTACATTACAAGTCCTCTATTTAAAATCATAACCAAGTACAGAAACCTAACTTAAACTACTATTAATATTACAGTTCAGCAGTTTACTCCAGTGGCTCCAAACCTCTGGGTCGGGTCCCTTCAAAGGGTCACAAGATAAATCTGAGAGGTCCTGCGATTTTTCTCTTGTTGTTTCATTCCCTGTGAAATATGGGATGAATTAACCTCTTTGGAGCTTTAAACTTCTCACATAATTTCATTCAAACAGTAAATGAAACCATATGAGTAGTTTAGCAGGAAAACGTCTCTTTGGTGAAGCTGATAACGACTTATAGACATCTGAAACAAGACAGCGGGCCCCAACTACAAACCGAGTGTGAATGGTTACAGGCCAGAGAGACTGGAAAGCACATGTTTTAACTTTAAGAATATAATGTAATTGTTATGTATCTTCGATGCAAAACCATGATCGGAAAAGCAACTACAGCTGTAGGGTAAAAACTACAATATTTCTCTCTGAAATATAGTGTAGTAGAAGTGTAAAGTAATACTCACGTAAAGTACAATTACCTCAAAACTGTGGTACAAGTACAGTGCTTGAGTAGATGAGTAATACAGAAATATGACTCAGACTATGATCCAGGACACAACTGCACAAACAACTGTAAAATCTACTGCAATCAGTGAGTCCTGCACATGAAGCTTGTGGTGTTTTTGGTGAAAATGAGTCACAGAGGTGTTAATTCAACTCTGTGGTCATTTTTGAGCCTGTAGCTTTTTTTGGTATTGTAGCCTATTGACTTTGCAAAGTGTTCCTGTTATTTTGTCCTACCTCCGTCTCCAGTTTGGAATAACAGGAACACCATATGGTCAAAACAGGAATGCTGCATTTTAACGCAAACACCGACACACATGCCATCACAGTGTTGTTTATTAAGATAGGAAATTAGTTTCAGCTCCAATTATTTCAAATATACGGTTGTAAGTTTATAGCCTCATTTTCAATTCTTTGCGAAGGTGTGAAATATTGTTTTCCTGCCAGGTTCCTAGAGTTTAGTTGTCTCTGCTGAGAAGAGAGCTAATAAATCCAGTCTATATAACATGACAGGTCAGTTAATTGGACTTTGTTACATTCTTTTGATTTAAATATGTTATTGTTGAGGCAACAATACACACTCCCATCATGCCCATATATCACGCTGCATGACGCCAACACATAAACTGCACGTAGCAGATTGTGAAATCAAAAAAGTGTGTGAACTGTGTGACTGCTATGGATACATCAGCACTATCAGACTGTGATAATTCAAGTTGCAACAAAGCGGGCCTTTACTTTCATCTGCATAACAGCATGAAACTGATATTGCCACATTATGAGAACATCTCTGAGGCCTTCCAGTCTCACACGTCGACTTTTAATAAGTAATAAATCACTCAACGGGTCCAGAAGAAAGGACACAATAAGTTTTAATGGAAGTAAAAATGAAAGGGTAACACTTTGTAGTAATGGTGCAAATCATATGAAAGCTAAACTAATGCATGACTCATGATGATTTTATGCATGAATTAATGCAGCATGTATCATAAATTTCTGCTCACCACTAACAGATGATTAAGTCACTATGACTTCATGTGATTAAAAAGCACTTAAAGGATCTTGAATTAAGGAGTGTTAATTCACAGTTACTTCATACATTAAATGATGTGCGACCACATTTGCTGGGTAGAAAAGTTCATTTCAGGCCCATGCATTTGCTCAGCCTCTCTGTAGCAGAGCAGTACCTCCTCTCATAGAAATATGGAGCTTTTTTTAGTGCATTACTTCTTTCAGTAACAAACAACTATAAGAAGAATTAAAATAAACTCAAGTTACACCCTCTGGGTTGTGGCATGTGGCATAAATACTATGCGGTCATGTAGAAACATGTAATTGACCAGTGTGAAAACTAAAAGAACAGATATTGTTCTGCTTTCAGAGAGGCTGAGCAAATGTATGGGTGAGGTATTGAATAATGTATGAAGTAAATGTGTATTAACACTCCTTATCAGATTATTTGTTAAGTGTGCACTAATCACATAAAGTGGAAGTGACTTGATCATGTGAGGGTCCAAGGACAGAGAGCCCTCTGAGGCAAACTGAGATTTGTGATTTTCGGTTATATAAATAAGAGTGAATTCAATTGACTAATTTGTTAATGGTGAGCAACAGGAGCTCATTATATATACTCACTTAATTTATACAATACATCATCATGGGTCATGCATCACTTGACAATATTTGTACCATTATTATTAAGTGTTAGCGATGAAATACTTCGGTGAGTAACAAAACAACAACATGCAAAATAATTCTGCTGAAAATGTAAAATGGTTCACGAAGTCTGAAGGACACCAGTTTATAAAATCATCAGTCCTATAATTAAACTGACTAAATTCACAGACAGGAATTCACATTCACACGACAAAGGTAAACTACAATAAGACAGAGAGCAACGCCTTTCATCCAAAATAAAAGTTTTCCAAAGTGCGCAACTACAGCCCAGAAGTCATCCAAAGAGGCGCAGTATTTAGTCATGTGGCTCCAGGCTCCTTCTGCGCAAAGTGCGCTGAAACCACTCCTTTGCGTCTTACAGTTAAACTCCGTGATTTATCACATCAAGGTCGACTAAACTTACCGCGGTGTTATGGTGTGGTCAAGACCAAAGTTTCCCGGATCAATATTCCAGCAGAGTTCCACAGACTGTCCCGACGCTTAACGAGTAATTAGGATTTCTTCAGTGAGTTCCAGCAGGGAAAGTTCACGGTGTGTCCGCTCCTTCTGCGCTCTGACGCACCGTGGGACGTTGCAGGCTTATATAGCCGCGAGCCTGGAGGCTGCAGACACAGCCAATCATATTACAGACACGAGCATCCTTCCCTCTCTGCAGTCAAGACGCGACTAACGCGCACACATTAACTTTTATACTTTTCCTTAACATGCGCAACGCCTCATCGGTTTCACTTTTTCCAGCCCTGAAACAACAGTTAAAGACTTCTTTTGATTGAGGGGCTGATGCCGTGTAAATAGTGTAGCTGCACACTAGAGATGAAAGAGGACTTGTTTTCTATGATTTGCTGTAAACTTCAGTAGAGGTCTGCTGTCATGGGAATGGTTCAGCCTCCAGGGTCCCCACCCCCCCTAACGATCACTTCAAAACACAAGATGCACAAACTGCCTAACATCTGCCTCCTGCACACACTCACCAAGATGACTCAGTTGCTTAGGACATGTGATTTTTTTCCATTGACAAACATTTTTCAACACATTTATAACTATATACACTGGTGTAGATTTTTTGGGCAAGGGACACAGGTCCACCTCCACTGCATATGTTCTCCCAAAGAAAAACATGGAAGAAGCAGAGGATTTATTTGTAATACCTTTACACCATAAACTAATGAAGAACAGGCACAAATTGGTGCATATAATTCACCAGAATGCAGAATGTTTCATGCTTAAAATGTTCTTGTAAGACACCTTAACCCCTCATGTCATATGTGTCCCCCCAACGGTAAAGTGAACCCTTCACCCTTGTTACTTTTGTAACCATAATTACTCAACACATTATATGTTTGGGTTATTTTTATTACTTAAATGGGAACATTATTAATATTTAAGCAATAATAGATTCAGCATTATTGAGTTACTGGTAAATTATTATTTCATTGTCATTCATAGTAGTTTGTATATTGTTTCATTTGTATTGTCATGTGCGGCATTTAAGTGGAGTCATTGTGTTCCCTTGGTTGTGAGCTAATTGTATCCTGCCTGCCCTTGTTTTGTGGGGACAGGAGTGAGTGCCTTGTGCATAACAGTGTAGAGAAGTCTCTGTACCCCTAAGTTGGGATGTGTTAGTACTGTCCTGCCATGTTGGTAAAAAGGAAACGAAGAGGAAGAAACAAATGTTGTAGCCCGCTTATTACTCACAGGCCAGGAGGACTGGGGAGGGTCACACTTTGCTGAAAAGGATTTTACTTGCAAAAACGTATTATGACTGATCCAACAATATAAAATAATTGATAGACCTCGTGGCAGCACGGTGGAGCAGTGGTTAGCATTCTCGCCTCACAGCCAGAGGGTTCTTCGTTCAAACCTAGGGTGGGGGGCTTGAAGTGCAGGGTTTGAACCCCTGTTTGGTCCTAAATTGACCGTAGGTGTGTCTGTCTCTAAGTGTCAGCCCTGTGATAGTCTGGCTCTCGTCCAATGTCAGCTGGGATATGCTCCAGCACCTCTGTGACCCCCAACAGGATAAGCGGTTACGGAAAATGAATGAATGATGGACCTCGCAGATTGTATATCACCTACAACAATAAATCCTTCAACTGAAGAAGGGACTGTTTAGTTTTTTTTCTTATTTTTAGGTTCCCCATCATTTGTCTAGCAGAGCTAACAATGACATCCGCCTCTGACTGCTGAAGTACATGTCCACAGGATCTGTCATTCGCACGCTTCCCATTTATTGTCCTTGTAAACAGCTGTGCAATGCATTCTGGTTGTGCAGCATTGCGTTTGGAAACACAGGGCATCCGCTCCACATTTTTATAAAGTTGAATTTAGGCTACAAATCAGCGACGTCCAGTGTGACTCACCACCTCTGAAAACTCCTAAAAAACTTTAACCATTGTTGAGACAGATTGAGCAACTTATTTCTCATCTTAGATATTTTAAGAAAAACATTTTTGCAAACTATTCTTGTAACACAAGAAAAATATGCCAAATGAGCCCCCATGTTGATCTGGTTTGAAATCTGGGAGCAGACAGACCATGTGCCAGGTGGCACGGCCATCAAGCGTCCAATGCCGGGAAGCAGCGCAACCAGTTTGTGTCTGTAAACTCCCCTGTGGATACGCTTACATGTAGCTGTAGATGGCCCGTTTGTCCTTTTTGTTGTCAGTGTTATTGCAACTTTTTTAACTTTCACACTCGTTATCACAGACAGATACTATCTGTCTGCAGAGAGTGTTTGAACGTGTGTGTGTGTGTGTGTGTGTGTACATGTTGTTTTGCACATTTCCTTTCACATGCTCAAAACAACTCACAGTGTTTCATTTCTCAGTGCTTGTGACACTCACTTGCACATGTGCAAACAAAGACCCCAAACACACCAAAAACAGGAGCTGCCTCTTCAATGTCCCAACCCCTCAGACCATCACCATCACCATCACCACACACACACACACACACACACACACACACACACACACACACCAAACAAAGGACCTTTCTGTGAAGTCTGTTTAATGACACCCATCCCCTGCTCTATTTTTGGAGGTGACTATTCCTGGTGCATCATTATTGTCATTACCACAGTCTCATATGATTAAATCATTAACAGACATTATCACCATTATACACATGGTTACACGCATTAGGCCCCAACTCAATACTGCATTGCAATGCACCCATGCGTGTGTGTGTGTGTGTGTGTGTGTGGAGAGGACATGCTGTTGGCCCTGCTGCTCCCTAGTCTACGTGGCCTTGGCAGAGGGACACAGTTGGATAGTTATGTACGGTAATCATCTTCCTGACCTGTAAACACTCTTCATCCTCTGTAACAGGCAACATGCTCTCTTTGAACATTACAGCATGTCCTTATCACGTCTGAATGTGAGGAAGAGGTTCTTTTTTTAACTCAGAATGTGTAAGAAACAAAGGCTGGCAGACAGAAACAAACTGTGAGACATGAATCCTTTTTGTGTCTTTTAATTAAGCTAACCACTGAGGAACGAGGCAGGACTCCATCTTAAGGCTAATGTGCAGCGGGAGGACCCCAATAAACATTCCCAGGGCAGGGGGGCTTGTTTCTGCACCATCCTGGGACATATAGATGTCGTCCTCAAACTTGTAAAGAGTTTGCCTGATATCAGACAGCAGCCCCGTCTCCTAGAAATTACGTTTGTACAACCAATTTGAAACAGCAAATACTGTTTGTGAGGGAAACAAAATAAGGAGCGAATATATTTCATGTTAACTTAATGTAAAAATGGCAAACTGTAAAAATGTTGACAGTGAATGTATAAGCAAAATGCTAACTGGCAACGTATTTCATGTTTTCCACCAGAAAAGGCAATCTTGCAAAACACTGTCCACCTGTAGTGACTACAGCATTATTTTCTCTCATAACCGTTTTTTATTACAGTTTTTCCCAGATCATGAAGCCATCTACAAAATCACAGACACATTTTCCAAAACTATAAATACTATTCACCTGTTTCCACATGTTCATAGCACCCTGTGCTCATTCAGCAAACACATGCTCTCAATATGATAAACTCAAGTCATCACAGCCTAAACTCAAATATCACGCCTTTCTCCAGGTGCAGACACTGAGCCTCAAATTGTTAACACAACAATCAAAATTGCACTGGTTCAAAAATAAGGCCGAAAAGTATGTTCATGTGCTTTGGAACAGCAATGCCAAATTTGCAAAATAACAGAGAGGAAGAAGACAACAACAACAAAGATAAGTAATGTCAGACTTTGTTCCACTCCAGTTCATCATGTGTTCATACTTGAGACTACTATGAGAGAAGCGAAACAGCCAGTGAAACTCAACCTAAGCTGTTGGATGGTTACGTCTACTGTCTGTGCTTTCAGAGGGGGAAACAGGTCATTTACCTTGTTGTTACTGTGACACATGTGATGTTGTCATGGATTTAGACTGAACTCTCAGTGTGGTTTGTACCACTGTAATTGATGGTCAAAGATCAGAGACTGAGAGGCAGTCATCTATTAGAATGAGGCAGAGACTTCCCTGGTGAATACGGTGATTGCCAATAATACCATCTGTTTGAAGACCGGAGGCCTGTACTACAAAGCAGGAATTGAAATTGGCAAGGTAATTTTAAGAGTAACCCAGGATTTTCAGTGCTACAAAGCTGGTTCTCTTTTTACTGAGAGAAATCTACTCATCAGTGAACCTGCTCCGGAGCAGGATGACTTCAGAGGATTGGATCGCAACCTGTCAACACCCCGACCACTGACCAATCAGATCACTAAAAAAAAAAAAAAAAGATAGAGGGAATCCAGACATGGAAAAAAGTCTGGAGGGCAAGGTTAGAAAGAGTAGCCTGTATATTTTTATAGATCAGCAGAATCATTGTTCCAGCTTTCTGTTTCCACTTTCTTATTTCAACAAGCTTTTTAAAACAGACCTCCCAAGTAATACGATACGATAACTGGAAATTAAAACAATGGTTGTCTTGTATTAGTAAAATAATCCACACACTGTGGCTTCTGTGATTATAAATACAACATTTCAGTCAGATAGATTTAATCAGTCATTTACTAATTTTCCACTTTTTACCTCAGCGGCAGAAACAGTCCGGCATCACTTCTAAAGTGTTTTACGTGACAGTAGTTCTCTTCATCATCATCCACTTGAAAAGCAACAAATACTCACACTGTACACAAATACAGATACTTAATACCTATATGCATTTGATGTTTTTCTAATTTGCTTGAACACACTTATCCATTCAGAAGTTGCATTTTCAAAAAAGTTCACACAGAGGCCAAAACTGAAAGTCAAATCAGTATATTCTCTTGATCAGTCACAGTGGACAACAAAATACAAGGTGAAGATGAAGGTGCTGCACTTTGTTGAACTGCCCAATTAAAATGTGAAAAACAGACGTTTTCTAAGAAAGTTTTCTGCACTCATTCTCCCTATTACATTTATCATTCATTTGTACGTGCCTTTGGCCTCTTTGATCCATGCTTGCAAATATCAACACAGGTGGCATCTGTTACAGATGGATAAGGACTGATTGAGTGCTGATTGAGGAGTTGTGCAAAGGTTTTTCACAGGGGTGATAATTAGGCAAGTACACCAATCAGCCAAAACATTAAAACCACTAACAGGCGAAGTGAATAACTTTGATTATTTTTTTCCAATGCATTGTTCTGCTGGGAAACCTTTGGTTCTGGCATTCATGTGGATACCACCTAACATGTTCCACCCACTCAAACACCGTTGCAGACCAAGTACCCCCCCTCATGGCAACAGCGCTCCCCAATGGCAGTGGCCCCCCAGAAGAATAATGCACCATGCCACACTGCAAACATCGCTCAGGAATGACACAAGGAATGTGACAAAGACCTCAAAGTGTCAACCTGGCCTCCAAATTCCCCAAATACCAATCTGAATGAGAATCTGTGGCACGTGCCATTAACCCACCTCACAACCCACTGGACTAAGTGGATCTGCTGCCAACACACTGGTGCCAGACACCGCAGGACACTCCCAGAGATCCTGTGTCCATGCCTCGACAGGTCAGAGCCAAGTCCGATCCAAGGAGGCCCCACCTTGGATTAGGGGTACCGGCACATCACAAGAATCCTTGAGCAGACTGGGACCTGGGAAATTTAGAAGCCAGGTCAACACCTTGAGCTTTTTGTCACGCTCCACATGCCATTTCTAAACAGTTTTTGTAGTGTGGCATGCTGCTTTTTTTCTGCTGGGGGGCCACTGCCATTGGGGAGAACTGTTGCCAGGTACTTGGTCTGCAACGGTGTATGAGTGGGTGGAACATGTCAGGTGGCATCCACATGAATGCCAGAACCAAAGGTTTCAAAATAATAATAACTAGTCCATACCCATTGGTAGCTTTGTCACCTTCTACCTATGCCAATCCTCAATACCAATGTGCAGTTTCACATAGATTGACCACATCAGTGAGTAGAAAAACGTGGGACAGACAGAATGACTGACTGACAGAATGACACACTGACAGTTTCCTAGATTATGTACAGCATACCATACCACGACTTAGTCATACCAAAAATTAGAAGAAAAAACAACAACATTTGGCCACAGGGGGAGCCACAGTGATCGGTTGCACTTTAGCCATTTTTAAGCATTTTTCTGTTGTGATAGCGCCACCCAGTTGCCAATTAGAGTTCTAGCGCCCCCATTTTGTTTGATGGGGTCAATAATGGACAGGTCCCCTCAGATTATGTGTGGCCATATGCCTACAAAGTTGCGTGGTGATCAGTGAAACCCTTGAGATGTTATACACCTTTATGTGATGAGCCACGCCCTCCGCAATATTCATTGCCTTATAGAAGCTCAGTTTTAGTAAGTTTTCCAACTTTTGCCAGGAAGGAACTTTAGATATTGGTCCCTAGATTATGTTCACCGAGTTTCATGCAGATTGGTCAAACTTCCTAGGAAGAGGCAAATTTGTTCTTCAAATGTTGCATGAGATATGCCCATTCAAGGTTTGCAATTTCAATCGGTTGCTATAGCGCCCCCCTCTGGCCAATTGATGTAATATTGCTTCATTCACATCCTCCCATGACCCTCTACCACTGTGCCAAATTTCACATGGATTGACCAAGTCAGTGAGGAGAAAAACGTGGAACGTAGACACAGACAGACACACCCACAGACAGAGTGTTCGTCATTGTATAGTAAGATAATAATGGAACAAAATAATCAAAGTTATTCACTTCACCTGTCAGTAGTTTGAATGTTTTGGCTGAACGGTGTACTTTCTATCAGATGTAAATCCATATTTTCCTTTTGTTTAACAGAGTTAATCTAATAGAGTTTGGGGTCTTTGTATGAGATCTATGTTTGCTGTTTTGAAAAAGGGTGTAAAAATGTATAAAACCAATGAAAAAGAAGAGTTCTGCTGTGCTAGAAAGGTGATGATAACAATCAACTGTATCTCAGTTTCATTAAGCATGTCTTAGGGATTGAGAAAAACTGTATTCTTGTGTGCAGGTCTTTCTGTGCTCATGAACTGACATTGACATGAAAGACCTGTAGTACATTTATTATGGTACAGCTTTTTTACTGCCTTCTGTCTTCACCAGTGAAACAATAAAAAAAGTCACCAAAACTCAAAATTGTTTATTGTACAGCATCAGATTTTTCCGTGTATTTCTTTTTAGGTAGACTGCAACAGCCATATACTACGTTTTGACCTCTTGTGTCTATACTGTTCAACCTCAGACATGTTGAACACTGTGAGTGAAAATAAAATAAACATAAAGTCAATCAAAGGAAACGTATGGGTGGAAACTCTGTTTTCTCTCCTTGCTGCCGCTCCTCCGGCACACATGAAACTCCTTTTCCTTGAGCCCCTCTGCCATGGCCTCTCACTCTCCTTACATGCCTCTGGCTTCTTTGATGCATGCTGCAAATAGCAACACAAAGGTGGCATATTTTATAGACAGATAAGGACTGAATGTTGGCTGAAGAGATGTGCAAAGCAGTTTCACACAGGTGCATTAGAGAATTATGTCAGGTGTGACTGGATGTTTTCCTTTCACTTCACACAGTTTATCTGACAGATTTTTGGGTCTTTCTATGAGATCTGTGTAAACAGGTTTGAAAAAGGGTGTGAAAATTTTGTAAAAGACTTCTGCTGTGCGAAGAAGGTGATGATGAAGATCAGGTGGAGCCCAGTTTCTTTACATGTGTCTTAGCGATTGATAAAAACTGTAAAACCTCTGCAAATTATTATTATTGTTTTTTTTTTTACCATTCATTGACTCTTCCTTACATGATTTGTCAGTATTATATTGCAAAGGTTATTAGCATAGTATTCCCGTATAAACTGTCAGCGGTATACAGCATATTACAATACTGTTTTGAATTTCTGTCCCCAGAAATGTAAAAGAAAGAGTTATCTAGACAGTCGGTTTCAAATGATCTCTCTGAAAACGTTGAACAGTTTTCTAATTGGTTTCTCCAGTGTGTAACAGTCATGTAGTCTGTGTGTGTGTGTGTGTGTGTGTGTGTGTGTGTCTCTATGTGTCAGCCCTGTGATAGTCTGGCAGCCTGTCCAGGGTGTGCCCCGCCTCTCACCCAATGTCAGCTGGGACAGGCTCCAGCACCCCTGCAACCCCTAACAGCATAAGCGGTTACGGAAGATGAATCAATGAATGTAAGTAAAATGCTTTTGTTGCTCAAACCTAACCACAGAGTCTGGATGTGAACCTTGGATTCTGGTGTCACAGTCCTGCCCTTTATATGTCCAGCATCCACCACCTCTCTGCAATTCCGGCCCGGTACATAAATGTAGTGTTTCGTTAACTTAAAGTCTCTGAACGTCTAATCCAGGCTGTGATCATGTTGTCACTACAACGGGCATTGTAGACTAAAACACAGTTCTGCTCCTCTGCTCTTTCATGTATAGAGGTAATCATCTGTATCCATCTATCTGCTAGTGTATGTGTGTGCGTGTGTGTCAGCTCGTCAAGCTGTGACACTTGGCTATTATAATAAAGAAAATAGACCATACATTGAAACTACGACAGCAGATCAGTGCTGCAGTTTTGGCTCAATGGAAAGCTGAATGGAAGCTCAATGGAGGAACCGCAGAGTTCCTTGGCCTGCCTCCCGGCTACTGGGTGCTTCCGCTTCTTGTCTGGAGATGAACCCAGCGCCTCCTCCTTGGAGCTCTGTGGTTGGCTTCTAGACCCCAGGCCACTGAATCTGACAACATTTTAATTCCATACCGATGCATTCTCATTCCGACATACTTGTTTTGCTGGGAATGTAAGAGTGAAGCAAAGTTAAACGAACTGATGTAATACAGCCTCCATGGCAGCATCTATCTTGCCTATAGCAGGCGCCATTGTAGTTACTCATTGACAATGCTTGACAAAGGCCCACCCGTGGCACTGATTGGCTGATTGTTAGTCCCCAAGGGCACTCATTGTATCGATTGATGTTTCAACATAGAATCTGCTGTTTGACGTCATGATACCAGACAAATCAGTCAATTCGTGGAGTATTCGGATTCAAAGGTCTGGACCCAGGCAAGTAAAGAGTCTCTGTGTCTAACACCCCCCCCTGCCCGTAATGTTGTTATGTAATGTAATGATGTTTTTTTCTGAAAAAGTTCACTTTACCACAATGTTTCTATCAACTCATTTGTCCCTCTGTAACTTACCCATTAGAACTATTTATGCTGGGAACCGCACAACCACACACTTTATTCTCCCTCTTGGTTGTGATGTGATAAATCAAGTTTCAATGCACCATGCCCTTCTGTCAGACAGGACACCATTTACGTCACAGAAAGAATCTTTCTTGTCTCATTATCTTCTGTTGGCATCAGCTCGACCTCTTGAACTTTTGAGTTTCTTTGTATTGAGGAGAAAAAATCACACACTGTGCAAATGCAGTTATTCCATGTTTTGTGCATCACTTTGTAAACATTTCTTCCACACATTCCTCCTGACATATATGGCATGTTTTCACAAGTTGGGGTCTTTGAAAGAATTTAAAAATAAATATCTGTGGGTTTGAATGATGCTCAATCACACATTGGCTTTGAACAACTGACACGCTACTTGTTACATCAGAGTTTCAAACATAAGGATTTACTTACAGTAGGGTCAGACTACAAGACACCAAAATAAAACCAAAAAAATAAGAGCCCCAAACATCTGAAAACCCTGCAGGTCCAATTGTGCATTCTCTTCATGTAAACGACATTCTCGGAACCCATTGGCTGTATTCGGCGTCTGACTTCCAGCAAACGGCGATACAGCCTCTGGGGGCAGACCCCCGATTTTCTGGCATTCCAGTTTGATTTGGGCGGAGGAGGCAAATTTCCATTTCCGACTTCCATTTATATATAAGTAAATATGCTGAACCATTGCGAAGGATTAAGAGTTTGCAGTGACGCCAATTATGTTCCGCCTCGTTAGTTCACCACATGGACTGTTTATCCTGGCAACAACTGCAGCCGGCTCAAACGCGAATATCACGCGGACCACAAACAGCCTACAACCGGAAACCAGGGCTCTTCCGCTCTTCTTCCAGAGGCAAGATCTCCGGGGTTTGCCTACAGACTCTACATTCACTGAATGTAGAGTCTGTATATAGAGACTATGTAAACAATAGCATGCTTATCCATACGGTGAAAAAGTTCCCAGGACTTTTAAGAGGATTAAAAAACATTAAAACCCACTGTAGACAGTCATCAGACATCAAGCTAAAAACAAGACCGTTATTCTTAGTCTGAATCTATGAAAAAGAATCTATGACTGTTCGGCAAAGGAGTCTGAAGTCCTTTAAAAGCCATAGCCGGCCTGATGATATGGATCATGGAAGAAAATTCAAGGTTTAAGCATAAGCTTTAACATAAATCATCTGAGGCTGAGCAGCACCAGCAGTTGAATGTTTCCTACTGAGTCTGGAGACTAGTATAAGGAAATATGTCTGTCAGCTGTAAATCTAAAACTTATGTCTGAAACTAATAACTTCCAGCAGCCCATTAAAGCAATGCTTCATCCACAAAACGATCATTTGTATATCAATTACTCACACTGTGTTATGTTGAGTTGTGAAGGAAATTTCAAACATTTTTCTCACATGCCCCTGTGGTCAACGAAGAATCCAAAAACTGAACAGAACTGTGGGACTGTGTTTAACAATAGTAAAACTATATCAAAACATCTCTTTACAAACTCTCACACAACTCCCAAGTATACTCCAAGTCTCATTACCCACATCCGCATAAACAGTCTCATGTACAGATGAGTAGTGTGCCACAGCAACTCACTGGGATGCACAAACAGAGTTCAAATGCATGTGCTTGCCCAGGCACGTGGCTCGTATTCACGGTCACCATTTTTGGATTATTTGTTCACCTTAAAGTTGAGCAAGAGAAATAGATTTTTCTTCATGAATTTAACGCAACATACTTTGAGGCAGCACTTGTTAGGTGGATTAGGTGGTAGCTGCATTGTCTGGCTACAAAAACACTATATCCTCCTGAGACCCTGCGTCCTCATATGATGACATCATGTTTTGGGTTTACTTGACCTTATACTTCATTGTGTTTAACTTAGACCTATTGGCCTTGTTTGTGGACACTTTTTTGTCCCATCTAGTGGCCCTGGCAGAGCGCCGAGAGGACGATCAAACTTGACTATCTAGAGGAAGTAAAAGTCGTAGTCTAAAAATAAAAGTCTGTATATTGATAAGGCAACAATTGACCAATTTCATCAACAGTAACGAGCTGAGACACTGTTAATTAGGAAGTACTTGTTTGAGGACATTGGGATTTTATTATCATTGACAATGTTAGTTTTTTTTGTACTTATCGGGTCTCAAGAGGATATCTGTGCCTGATAGTAGCAAATGTAAGGAGATACACAGGTCAGGAAAAACTCAAAGATTCATCCTAGCAAGAAAGACCAATGCTTTGATAGCAAGAAACATGACCATCACCTACTGGCCTTATGCTAGCCCACCCATTTTTTTCTCTTTTTATTCTGACACAATTCTATTCATTCTTCTGGTTTAGCCCTAGCAGTGCTACCTGGTGCTGTAAACAATAAATGAACTTTTGGAACATTCTGCGGCTATACAGCAGTGGTCAGATGGTTTTACCGTACCACATCCATCAGCCAACAATGCCTGCGAGGACGACATAAAGAAAATGGCCTAAAATCACATATAAGAACATTTTAAATTACTTTGTAGTGTCTCTTGCTTCAGCGAGGTGACTATGTTGCCAAAGCTTCCTTTGTTTTTTAATGCCAAGTAACGAAATGTTTGTACACCTATTAAACAGAAAAATACATCCATGTGCCCTCTGAATTCAAGTGTCTGTCTTTAACCAAACAAAGACTAGCTTAATTGCCTTGTTAACACATCATGAAACAAATTCAAACTCAGCAGAAACCAAACAAACCCACCAAAACTGTTTCAGTTAGTCATTCCACTATTCTACCAAATACCAACTCTGGAATTACTTTCTTAATTCAGTTAGATGTGAAAATATGTGGCAGTACATGCTCTTTATCCCTGCTGTCTCTCTCTGCCTCTCCACTGCCTGCTGAGCAGCGGCTTGCCCAACACTAAAGGTTTGTGAGACCTTTTGTCTCTCCACTTGGACATTTTTAGTCTATGATTTTGCAGTTTTTTTGTTGTACTGCACAATTACATGCACAATACTGTACCAACACATTATCATCCTAACGCATCAAATATTGCTGTTTTTTTTTTCATGCGCACATATGATACACTAGGTGTCCTCCTGCATCTGTTGTTGATATTCCAGGACATCATGTCAATTTACGCTTGTTCCATGCATTGTGTCTTTTCAAAATAAACGTACAACATTGGTAAGACACTTCGTATTTAAGTTTATTTCCTTGTGCAACAAAAGCACATGGTTAGGTTTAGAAAATTGACCTCTACTCTTACCCGCCCTACAGGGATGTTTCAGCTCCCTATGTAACATCGCTACCAGCAGCGTTTCAAACTAGAGCTGTCTAGTGTCCCAGTGGTGTATCATATTGCTGCGACAGGTGCCTTTTTACATTTTACATGGAAATCACTGACAAAGCAGTTAAAATAGTTACATGACTTCATACATTTTTTACAGGATAATTACATTTTAAAAGTAACCTTTAACATTGCTCACTGCCAGAAGGGGTTGACAACGGTCCGCACCAGAGAGTCGAAATTTGGCCACAATGATGCTTAAACCAAACCCAGGTTCCACTGAAATCTTGCTGCAACGTGTTGTTACACCACAGCTACTCTGCAACAGTTATGAAAATGTTGGCGCAAATTTCTAAATAGTTGTTTTTTGGATACATTGATCGCATATTAGGAAACCAACAAAGCAAGAAAACACAGCCAAAGCCTTTTTATGTTTAAAAAATATTTTTTAGCAAACAAAGAAAGTAGGTAATTGCATTTCCAATCTAAACCAGAAGTAAGATTATAAGATGCAGAATGTAGAAGTGCCCTTAGTCAATGGGTCAGTGGGTTCATGATTCTTGTGGTAGAACTTTGAAAACCAAGGGATCAGCACAGCGGGGAATAGCTAGATAATTCATTGGTCTCATGCAATGGTGCAATGAAATGCACAAGCTCACAACAGAGAATAATTACTGTACGTTTCTCCTGTGTCAGTCGTTGACTTTAACAACACAAGACTGTATGTAGAATGAAGAGAAATATTTGTAAAGGCATTCAAAACAAATCTCTCCATCTGCTCCATCACTTCCCAAACCATCACTAGCCCCTTGCTCTGCACGCACACACACACACACACACACACACACACACACACACACACACACACACACACACACACACAGAGCACCTTGCAGCTGTCTGGATGTTTTCTACATGCATCTGATATCCCATTGGACCAGAGCCTTGAGGTCAATAATGTGTGTACCAGGTTTATGTTTGTGTTATTCTATACGTCTGACTCTCTGACTCTCAAAGCCAAACACAACTGCTCTACATACGTTGTTCATACAGTTCATATAAACTCACCCTCACATATTTGAGCACTTTAATTTTGGAAAAATATGCTCAGCAAATGAGAACAAACCCATTCAGTCTTACTGAAAGGACAGCATTGTGAGCAAATTTTTATTGATTATATAAAACATGCATAAAGAGCAAAAATAGAGGAACAACTTCACAAGACAAATATAACAGACAACCCCTTCCCAGGGCAACACTCATGCAGTTATAGAAGCTCCTTTCACAGCCGTAACTAAAACATTTACATTCTTTTGTTTTGCACTATGTTTTCTTGCAACAGACTGCTCAATGCAGAGAATACCCAGAGGAGTAAGTAACCACTCTCGTCTCTGTAACAAATGCAGGGCCTGCCAACATAGAGAAATCATCTCTTTGGTTGCTGTTAGGCCAGCCAGTCAGACTCGTCATTGTTGAAGTGTAAGTTTCAATAAATGATCATCATTTAACAATAAAACCAATGGGGAGCATGTTACAGAGCTTTCCAGATTCTCTGGCAGATATGAAGAGAGACGGTTCCCAACATCTAAAAACGTCTGGTCTTTCCCAAACATATGCAATAATGTTCCAGAAGCTCCCTGAGACTGAAGCATGCAATTTAGGGATTGTCTGGCTTTCATCAGAAATAATTTGTGAGGTGTGCTGTTAGTTCTAAAAACGAATGCCTCATCTGATGATTTGGGTTTCTTAAAGTAACTGATATATTGGACCAGACTTTGACCCAATTAATATCTGTGTAAACTCATTGTACACCCTTTTTCCATATTTTGTCAGTTGACATTAGTGTAAGAGTTGCCATTATTAGCAGGGAGTTTAATTTGGAGACCAGACCTCAAGTACCTAAACTTAAACTACGTAATATGTGCAGTGGCTATTCTTGCCTCTAGGGGATTCCATAAGCACATTGGACAGATCGGATCTGGAAATAAAAGAAAAATTAAGCTGTGGGTAAAATCAACTGCTGTTGTATTTCTTGAAAAGTATGAAGAAAGTAATCTTTTGTAGTATCTACAACTGTATATTTCCCCTGCTCAGTCCAATGAGGAAAGGAAATGGGCCCTCCTCCCTGTAGTAAATCACAGTTGTGGAATAATGGAGGGTGCTGATGAAATTTTGGATTGATTGTGGTGTGATTGCTCAGCAGGTGCCAAACTGCAATTAACTGGGAGATGACTGGACCAAACCTATAACTACAATGTTATAGTGGAATGTTTGAATACACAAAGTCTTGCTTAAAGTAACATTACTTTCTCCTCTATGGGATGCCAGGTCACTAAAAAAGCTTAAGTTCAACCAAGAATGGAGGGTCTAAAGAATACAGGCCCAGGAATTACACTTAAAATTTGGGAGATTCTGCCCACCTTTGCATTTCTCTCAATGTACGAGGGTGTTTGACTTTCTAAATAAATTTAGAGACTAATGTGTACAATCAAATCCAATGCCCCACTGGAGATGACAGAGAGATCATAGTGTTTCAAAAGTTTATGTGAGAAATAACATTCATTTTAATCACTAAGAATCACGAGCATACCAAGTTTGGGATTTTAACCCATCTCTCCAGATAATCTGCAAATTTCTTTAAAAAGCTGAAGAAGGTAAGGTACCAACTGAGGAGCATTACCAAGATAAAGCAAGATGTCATTCACATATAAAGAAATATGATGATCTGTATTCTGTACAGTTATAGGATCATGCGACAGACAAATAGCCTGTGCCAGTGGTTCTAAAGCTGGGGCAAACAAAGAAGACAAATGCCACAGCCTTGGAGACTGGCCCTAGATACTTTGAACTGCCTTGAACCATAGCTGTAGGACTAGAATAAAGAACCTGAATAAATGCAATGAAATCTTCCCCGAACCTCTTGTGCCTTAGAACCTCCCACAAATATTGTAGTGCTGGAAAGCTTTCTCTGCATCTCATGACAGAACAGTAGCTGGTGTGGCAATATTTAGGGTGGCCCCAATGATCAGCGGTAAATGACAAATGTTATCAGCAGCCAGGTGAGTTTTCATAATCCCTGTCTGGTCGTGGTGGACTAGAGAAGTCATGTGGGGCTTCAGGCGGCATGAAAGTACCTTTGTATACACATTTATATCTGAGTTCAACAAAGACAGGAGCCAATGATGTGCATAGTCCAAGGGATCATTTTTGAGCAGTAAGGAGATTATTGCAGTATTGAACTCCCCAGACAAGGAGCCCTTCAGGATTGCAAATTGAATCATGTCCAGAATTAACTGATCTAATTGGATCAGAAGTATTCATACTTTGTGATGTCTCATTTAATTCAGTCAGAGTAATGGGAGCATCAGGTGATGGCCTAGCCACAGGATCCAACTGAGGCAACTGGAGGTTGTGAAGAAAAATCAGTAAAAGTAGAATTTAGTAGAGGGATCAGAGTTTATAGAGCCATCTCTTAATCTATGGCAAATATATTAGAAAAGTGTTCATCAATATGAAGTTTGTGAGGAAGTAGGTGGGTAAGGTGGGCACTCTGAAAATAGTGGTTAGAGCGAGCTCTGTGAATGCAAAGTTCAGCACATCTTCTTTCAAACAAACTTTCTGACAATCTCACTTGGGGAAACTTAGGGAGCGCTGTCAACATGTGTTTATGCTTCTAAATGTGACAGTTTGGCCTCTGAGGCAGTAATTGTACCTAAGAAAGATTTATTTAGACCTTCTAAGACATCTAAGACATGAACATTTTATCATATAGGAGTGTGGTATTAAAGTGCCAACAGGCTGCTCAAGTTATTTCTATCCTTATAGAGGCCTTGCAAATCACTGCTTTATGATCAGATAAAGCAAAAGGCATATATCCTATATTATAGATAATTGCAAAAATATTCTTGGAGGCAAAAATAAACTGTATTTGATAAAATGTTTTATGCCTTGTAGAGTATAAGAAATGATCTCTGGCAGTGAGATTGACAGAACGCCAGATATCCACAGCAACAATTTCCTCAGCCCATTGTCGCAAAGCTGAAGTGGCCAACTGTTGTTCTCTCGCCTGAATTTGACCGGTCATATCCAGCACATGATCCCATATTGCATTAAAATTGCCACAAATAACTAAATGGAAATCTGACAAATCTAATAACATATGACTTTTCACATCCCCAACTGAACTCAACTTTGTGAACTGCAGGTTATGATTCAACACATTCTCATCCCAACTTGTCAAATATTGTTTGATCAGTGGCCTGGCACGTCCATATATGTCGCGTTAGGTATCCTCCTGCGTCTCTTGTTGATGTTCTCGGACGCCGTGTCAATTCATGCTTGTTATATGCATTGTGTCATTTCAAAATACACTCCCATTTTCACAGGAACTGTCCAGTTTCTGCTTGTGAGATGCATACACTCTTTTTCAAAATAAACGTACAATGTTGGTAAAACCCCTTGTATTTACATTTATTTCCTCACGCAGCAAAAGTACGTGGTTAGGTTCCGAAAATAACATCAAGGTCAACATTCAGACAAGAAGTGAACAGTGGGCTCCTGGGTGAATGTCCGGGGTTTGTTGGACGGCTCCTTATATTGCCTTGTTACCAGTGGGATTTCAAACTGACGTTGTCTGGTGATGTTATAAACTTATGCTGCCCAGTGATGTATCATACCGCTTCAAAAGGTGCAGTGTCAGTTTTAAACTGGCAGCTGTTCAAACTGACGCCATCCAGCGGTGTTGTGAACTGACGTCGCCTGGTGGCTGCGAAAGGTGCCTTTTTGCGTCAGTGTCTGATGCCAAAACCACTGACCAAGCAGTGGTATTTGACAACTTCAATAACCATGAAAACAGCCTGGCCAAGGAATGGCTTCATCAGAAGAATGAACTGAGGTCTGTTGTTCCTGTTTGGGCTCAGCTGCATCAAATCAACTCAACAACAATGAGGAACTCTTACACTGCCAGCTCCCTGCACTCTCCAGAAGGTGCTCTTTTTCTGTAAGCAGCAGGTCTTCTTCCAAGGATTTCCTCAATCTGTGCTCCGCTGTGAGGAGGAATGTAGCATCTTTACTTGTGATCTTTTTGGACAATGATTTCATACTGCATGACTGAACATAATGTTCTGTTCTAATGTACCGAATATTTCAAAGCTTCGAGGTGTCATTCATAATGTTAGACAATGTAATAGATGTATAGATGTAATCATTTCCAAAATTCACATGTATTCATCTAACAAAGTATTCTGTTTCAATCTATATTTGCTGGTGTTTAGCCTTTCATAAACAACAATCTAACAGCATCACAAATGTATTTATTAAAAAAGGTGATTTAATAAACAAAATACCAACTCTTTTAGGCTACTTTATTCACGTTAAGGATTTATTTTTCCTTTTTAGGGTGCTGACATCATACAGTCAAAGCTCCATTCAAAAACCTCAAAAGAAGCTTTAAATAACAATAATATTTACAATAAAGACATTGAGTATGGCCCTAGTTCTAATACTGATTCCGACTTCTTTCCCCAATGTTGGAAGTACTCACCTATCCTGACTTTGTCTCCTGGTAATACACATCTACAGTGGTAACGCAGCTGTTCCAAGCTCAATGGAAAGAATGCTGCAGCCGGACCATATACTCCAAATGTATCTCCCCCATTTGTGATGTCTCAAGAGGAAGTGGATGCCCCCCCTGAAGAGTTTTTCCAGAAACATGTTGTTTTTGTAGTTCCTCTACAGGATGGAAACAAAGGTCTGTATTCTGGGTATTTTCTTATGTAACTCAAAGGTGGACAGTGGAGAAGTGACTGAAAAAAAGAGGGGAAACAACATAAAACCAATGCCCCTCACTGGGAATTAAACTAGGGACATTGCAATCACAGCATATGGTTTATGTCTTAATCAAGGCCACCACAAACCCCTGTGTGGCTACTTTTAAGTGTCCTACAAAACAGGGGGATTAAAACCTCTCCTGGATTTGTTTCCATGAAATGTTTATATTGTGAATTGACCATTTTGCACGATTTAGTTGCAAGAAATGTTAAAACTAGCACTGAGGCATTGAGAATTCCCTTCCCAGCAAGTAGTCTGTAAATAGAATAGATAAGTGCTCCGGATACATCCTTACATTTTTCAAATGTGTAAGCTGGAACACATACATGACCACTTCAATGCCAGGAAATACATCTCTTGCCACAGAATGGACTAAATAATGAGCCATTATCGACACAGTTAAGATGAAGAAAAGGTCTGGGGATACAGCAGGACTCTGCCAGGCTTCCAGTGCCTATAAACCCTCAAGTACTGGCAGAAGAATCATCTCTAGGGAGGAAACCACTCATGTTTTGGCTTGATGGAAATAAAGGAGAATTTGCGTAATGAGGTGAAATAGGTGGAGTTTGGAGTCCATGGGAACAATGCCAGAACAGGCTACTGGAAATGAAAGCAGCTGTGTTAGTCCTGCAGAACTTCAAACCACGGGCAAGATGCAAACAACTGGACCGTGGTGGCTTATCAACAAGCAGGCTTCAAACAACCCTTGATGTTAACAGCTAATTAAGAGCCTGTTTTTGGTCCATTTTGTCAGGATGGTCGAAATTCCAGTCCATCCCAGCTGACATGTCAAGTCCACACTTGTTCTGTACGTGCCCCTCTCCACTCCTCATCCACGGTCCAACATGCTGTGGTACACATGGACTCATCTGTCACCCAATACTGTGAAGCACTGTACCAAGAAGATGACATGATGGACACGGTGCCTGGTGAAGAGCAGGCTTTCAAGGATTAGATCCTGAGAGAAACAGGTTGGTGCCTGTAGGGTTATTGGATGCTCTGCTCATGATGAATGTGCAAAGTTGTTTTGTTTTGGAAAGTGGTGCCAGGAAAGAGGAGTCGCTCAACTTTCTTTATGAGGGATCTTGCTGTTTCCACTGTCCAACCTTATACATGAGTCAATTTTTGTCAAATGGAGTCTAGGAAAAGATCATCTGTTGCCATACTGCGTCACCTTTGTGTAAACTACTGAAACAATGGTGAGAAGTTTGTTTTTTAACCCCCAGACCAGCTGTGCTCTGTTTGATTGGTAGGTTAGGTTGCTTATATCCTGATACAGTCTGTAGCATGGTTATCTGTTTTGTAGGATGGTAAAGCTCTTAACCATGCACTCTAACTTGTGTGAACTACACATGTTTGGTGTGTAGCCAAGCAGATGACATTGGTTAGGCCTGTGTCTTACAACATTACTGACTTCCTTTTGTTTGCTTTGCAGCTGGGATAGGTGTTAGGTGGAGAGTGATGTCTCACCCAGAGCCAACCTAACACACAGCCCAACACCATGTTGTTGTTTCAGTGTTTTATTACCAAATACCAAAACAAAAACTACAATACCAAAACACAACAACAGAAGAAAACATACAGTATCAGGGGCTAAAACAATCATGGTAAATCATGGCACTTATTAAAAGTGACAGCTCTGTGAAAAAATATTTGGGTTTAAAGTATTTTTAAACACATCAAGAGAAGGTCAAGTTTCAGAGTTTAGGATGCCTTACAGCCATAGACTGTTTAGAGTAGGCAAATGGATGTAGCCACTGTGACTTCACCAACTCGTTTGTGGACTCCCGATTTGAAGCCTTTGGCATTTGGTCCATTGCCATCTTGGGTTTCTGGAGCCAGGAGTGACCATATTCAGAAAAGAGGGTTGTGCTAACCCTAACGCTAGCTCCTAGCTTCCTTAGCACAGCACATTTAAAGCTATGGTTCACTGTGATAATGCTTCCGCAAATTTTGGCAAGCGAAAAACTGTCTCAAAACAATTAAAACTAAATGTACTTACTGGGAACACTGAACATCCGATTCTGTAGAGGGTCTTTTTACAACCAAAGTGCTAAAAAAGTATTTTCCAAGCGACCAAAACATCATAATTAACTTTCATGAGCTGAAAATACACTAAAATTGCGACAGCTACGTCTTCTTCTATACTCTGTGGATCTGGAGTTATGGTGGTAACGACTTGTCTATTGGAATTGACTCACAATTGGAGTCAGCCTCAAGTGGCCATTTGAGGAAGTGCAGTTTTAGGCACTTCTGTGTTGGCTTCATTTTTCAGCCGGTTGCAGCTCAGTCCAATCTTGTGTGGTGTTAAAGGAAAAGGCAGATTTACCCAACTCTGTTCTGGTGGTTGGGACCATGAGAACATTTTTTTCTGATTATCTAGTGTGTCTAGCTACTGTAGTTTTATGTCAGTAAATTGGATATGTACTGTAGAGCTTTCGCAATAAAATGAACATGGGTTTTCTCCTTGAACACAATTAAGTCCATTATAAGGCTTCCTCCTGAGCCATGATGGAGAGCTCGCTGGTCATCCTAGTCATTCTGGGATATGGTCCAGCCCTAATCCCCTGCAGAAAATGAATAAATTGAGAAATGGATTAACCTATCATTCTCTTACTGGATTTGAAGTTGATCCTTGGGGCTACCATTCAAAAAAGCTTGAAAACAAAAGACAAAAGGACTAACAGGATTAGAGGATGAGTTGAGCAAGAGATCATAATCCTGTCTAAGAAAACACCATAAATGCTCTAATCATTTTTCCAGTTGTCCTGCCTGCTATTTGAGAGAAGAATACCATTGTACTTGGCAGCAGGCTGAAAAGCAGTGGGGAGTATTGTAGAGGAAACCTTTGCATAGAGTTTGGATGTGTGAAAATTGTTTGGCTAGGTGCCAACAAGGGACTTCTGGAATTTATCTTTAGGTGAACACGTGAAAGCATTCAATTCTGTGATTGACGTGAGTTCAGTGTTGTGTTTTTTGTCAAGTAAGGAGAACTGCATTTCCAAGATCCATTGCACGTTATGCTAACAATTATTTAGATTACTCAGGGGATTTCCCAATGATATGATAGAAACAGTTTGTAATGAATATGTTGCACATTCTCATGAATAAGATGTTTACCAGAAAACTACAGTTTAGAATAACTCAATAATGTTTTACAGTTGGTATGGAGCAAAGTGACATCTGGTAGCGATTTCTCCCCTTGTTCAGTCTGCAGTTTATGCAGTTTATCATTGTATGGATATATAGGTGTCTGCTTATGTGTGTGTGTGTGTGTGTGTGTCCTCTGGGATTATTATGGAAGATGGTGCTTCCAAGAATACTAATGTTGACATTCCCACTCCCCTGCCCTGCTCTTGCAGGTTTTTCTTCAGTTGTGATGGTCATAAAGACAAGCAACAATGAACCCTGCTCAAGTCCAACCCAAGATGGCCAGAAGGAGCATGTCAAATACAGTACATCCATTCACTATCTGTAACTGCTTATCCTTTACGGGATTGTGGGAGGCTGGAGCAGATCCCTGCTGACATTAGGCGAGAGGCAGGGTACACCCTGGACAGGTCGCCAGATCATCACAGGGCCAACTTGTCAACCATTCACACTCACACCTGAGGGCGATTTAAGAATCAACAATTAATGTTATCCGCATGTCTTTGGATTGTGGGAGGTAGTCAGAGAACACCCATGGGGAGAACATGCAAATTCCACACAGAAGGGCCCCCCGCCAGCCAGCTGGTTCAAACCTGGAGCCTTCTTGCTTCAAATACTCTGAAACATATAGTTCACTTACATAGTTTTTGTAAATCCCTCCTTTATACCTACATAATATACCCTCTTTAATATGCACTCTTGTCCTGTAGCGTATGCATATATAGGTAGGGGTGTAAGGGTACACATAAGTCACAGGTCATATGCGTGTTTAGGAGTCACGGTTTGGTGCCAGTTCGGCATAGTGGGGGGAAAGCCAGTGTGCAAGGATACATTTTAATGTATTTATTCTGAACAGACGGTAGTGCAGGTGTGACAGATACGATCCTCTTGCTGGGGACTGAGGTAGCATTTTTCCCACTGACATTGCACTTACTTTGGCAAACTATTTTCATTACGGAAACTTGTAACAATTCAAGCTCTTCTGTATTACACTGTAAGAACACTGAACAAACACTTTTCTAAAAAGCAACGAGTCACAAGGGGCTATAAAACTGAGAAGTCTTTTTTTTTGCTTATGAAAATAAAAACACAAAATAAATAGAAAAATACAAATCAAAACTTGTGCATTGGGAGGAATGCTACAATTAAGCAATTTGGCTAGATGCCAATATAAATGCCTATCACAACCTGCTTTTGCACCAAAGGCAAAATTAGAGTAGTTACTGAGGAACTAATGAGGAACTAATGAGTAGTTACTGAGGAACTAATGAAGAACTAATGAGGAACTAATGAGGAACTAATGAGTAGTTACTGAGGAACTAATGAGGAACTAATGAG